>NW_026652285.1:75760241-75957987 GCF_009828535.3 Hylobates moloch | reverse complement strand
GTGTGTGTGTGTGTGTGTGTGTGTGTGTGTGTGTGTGTGTGTGTGTGCGTCTGTGATGTTCTGTTGATCATTTTTATATTGAGTTGTTCATCTTTATTATTTTATAAGCCTTCTTTAATAAAAGATAGGGGGGCATTGACCTGTCATAATGTTTGCACTCCTCCGCCCGGCCCCTCAACACTTCATTTTGCTTTTTGCTGCTTCTGGAAAAATCTTGTCTACTTTTATAATTCTGTCATTATTTTTGATGTAAACTTCTAGAACTCAGTCTTCCTACAACAGTAAAATAATTCCTAAAATTATTTCTAACTTCTTTTCTTATGCTATTAAAAGAGATTGTCTTGTTGCTTAGAGATAAAACTGACATAACTGTTATTACCACCTTTGTGTTTGAGGATGTGGACCCAGTCCTTGTATCAATATGCTCAGATACTCTCAAATTCTATATTCTACAGTAACAAAGGGTCTTCAAGTAAAATAATTTATATATTTTACGTATCCTATTCTCATCTACAACCTCACATGTCCAAAATTGTAGAATTACCCCTGAAGTACAGAATCCCCTTTATTGCAGAAAGGTCATGCTTCTTTCATAGAAAGTGAATAGAAAGCTGCCTGCTAGGTTATTTCCTAAAATGACACAGTCCATATTATATACAGCAAACATGCTTCACATTTTCTAGAATTTGGAAACTTTTGCTAGCTTTCAATGGTAAGGTAAATTTTTTTCCTTATTTTTACATTTCCATGCTAATTTCTAAAATAATTAATGAGGATCAGGTTAGGGGGAGGTGAGAAGACTGCCTATAATTATTTGATATCTTTATTTTGAATAATTCATATTCCATAAAGTCATATTTACTAAACTTACTATTTATAGAATTGATGAGTATCTAAGAAAGTAACTAGGAGAATCAATTTAAAACTACTAACCATGTTCATGCCTTTAAAAACATTTAAAAATATTTTCCATATTAAAATGGAAAATATTGAAGTTGACATTACTTCCCATAGGTCCTTGTTTGCATTTTCAATGTCCACTATGAATTTTATGGAAGGTTAAAATTATCTGAATTTAAAAACCCTTGGTAATACACATTAAAAATTGCACTTAGAGGCCGGGCGCGGTGGCTCACGCTTGTAATCCCAGCACTTTGGGAGGCTGAGGTGGGCGGATCACGAGGTCAGGAGATCGAGACCACGATGAAACCCCGTCTCTACTAAAAATACAAAAAATTAGCCGGGCGTGGTGGCGGGCGCCTGTAGTCCCAGCTACTCGGAGAGGCTGAGGCAGGAGAATGGCGTGAGCCCGGGAGGCGGAGCTTGCAGTGAGCCGAGATTGCGCCACTGCACTCCAGCCTGGGCGACAGAGCGAGACTCCGTCTCAAAAAAAAAAAAAAAAAAAAAAATTGCACTTAGGATCGACAATATTATTCTTCACCTTATTTCCTTCCCCTTTCTTAAGCGGGGGTTCTACATCCCTGTCCCGTTGATGGCAAGTTTGACCATGTGATCTGCTGAACTCTTCCTGGAATGAAGATGATATGTCCTCTCCTCCACCTTCACATCAGGCTTGGCTATGTGATATGCTGTGGATAGTGCATTGTGAATACAAGTGGCATAAGCAAAACTTAAGAACCAGCTTGGGATTCATTATTTATTTTCTCCTTCTGCTGTAAGACTGGTAATGCTTCCAGATGGAGGTTGCTACAGCAACCTGGGTCCTAAAATGAAGATGATACAGACAAAAGCTGTAGCCAACTCAAGAAAGATGGGTAGGCATGTGAGAAATAAACACGTTTTATCCATCTCTCACACTCCACATAATTAGTTAGTATAACATAATCTAGGCTAAGCTAACAGATACAGTCCTCAAAAAAAGTTTCATCAATTAAATTCCCAAAAGCTAGGTATAAGTGTGATGATGATGATGAATTTTTTTTTTTTTTTTTTTTTTTTGGCAACTTAGCTAGGCTATGGTGACCAGTTGTTTGGTCAAACAGTAGTCTAGCTGTTGTAACGTTGCTGTGAAGGTCTTTTGTAGATGTGTTTAACATCTACAAAATCTTGTTCTAAATTGACTCAAAGAAATGTAGATGTTAAACATAGAAAAATACACTAGGAACTATTGAGATAAACTGAGCAAATGGGTTAGGAAATGCATTAAACTTTCGCATTTGATATAGTTTTCAACACTATAATTTTTCTTCTAGAGCATGAAGAAATACAGAAAACTATCCAATGGTTTTATAATAATAATGTAAACCTGATACAAGAATACTAAAAATAAACTTCAATATTAAACTATAGGTGGTTGTCAAGTATAATAGGAAATGGGAAAATCCTAAATAAGCCAATAAGAAATCATGACCAAAAAAGTCTCAAAACAATTCACGTAGCGTCAGCTTAAATATTAGGAAAGTATCTTTCTTAGACCATCTTTTCTATTTATAACCTTCTAGAAAATTTTCACTATGTTTTAGCCTTGTCTATATGCTGACCTTGGTTTCCCAACACACTGATTCAGTGACATTAAACGAGGCCTGTGATAATGGTTCTTTACAGTGAGATGAACATATATTAATGTCACATACAATTCTCTATCTTGAGGCAGGAAAACAAAAACATGTTTGGCAGACCACTGTACTAATTTGCTCAGCATATGTACATCTTAGGTTTCTGAGTGAATTAACTAACCTTTCTCAACTCTCCAGGAACAATTCTTGTAGATTTACACAGAAAACAAGTTTTGCCCATCTGTTTCAGTGACTCTCACAGGACTTTCATCACAGAGTAGCATACATTATAAAACAATTTAACTTCTTCTGTCTCCTAGATGTAAACCTGACCATCAGTGATTAAAGTATAAACAGTGCTGTCCAGGTCACTGTGCCAAGTTTCTTAACATACATATTTAAAAGAGTATTTCTTAACCTTCAGAATTAAATGATAATTCATGATGATGATGATGATGATGATGATATCTTGAGAATTACATTTAATATTTATTTAGAGCTTACTAAATGCCTGGTACTGTTTTACATACATTAACACATTTAATTTGCAAAATGACCCTATCTATAGGGAAGTGCTGTGGTTACCCTCACTTTATAAATGAAGAAACAGGCACAAACATGTTAGAAATGTTAGACAACTTATCATCATTAGATAGATTTGATCATGAATGTCCACCAGTTTCTATGTTAGATTTCGAGAGCCCGCATTGCCAAGTCAATCCTAAGCCAAAAGAACAAAGCTGGAGGCATCACGCTACCTGACTTCAAACTATACTACAAGGCTACAGTAACCAAAACAGCATGGTACTGGTACCACAACAGAGACATAGATCAATGGAACAGAACAGAGCCCTCAGAAATGATGCCGCATATCTACAACTATTTGATCTTTGACAAACCTGACAAAAACAAGAAATGGGGAAAAGATTCCCTATTTAATAAATGGTGCTGGGAAAACTGGCTAGCCATATGTAGAAAGCTGAAACTGGATCCCTTCCTTACACCTTATACAAAAATTAATTCAAGATGGATTAAAGACTTAAATGTTAGACCTAAAACCATTAAAATCCTACAAGAAAACCTAGGCAATACCATTCAGGACATAGGCGTGGGCAAGGTCTTCATGTCTAAAACACCAAAAGCAATGGCAACAAAAGCCAAAATTGACAAATGGGATCTCATTAAACTAAAGAGCTTCTGCACAGCAAAAGAAACTACCATCAGAGTGAACAGGCAACCTACAGAATGGGAGAAAATTTTTGCAACCTACTCGTCTGACAAAGGGCTAATATCCAGAATCTACAATGAACTCAAACAAATTTACAAGAAAAAAACAAACAACCCCATCAAAAAGTGGGTGAAGGACATGAACAGACACTTCTCAAAAGAAGACATTTATGCAGCCAAAAAACACATGAAAAAATGCTCATCATCACTGGCCATCAGAGAAATGCAAATCAAAACCACAGTGAGATACCGTCTCACACCAGTTAGAATGGCCATCATTAAAAAGTCAGGAAACAACAGGTGCTGTAGAGGATGTGGAGAAATAGGAACACTTTTACATGGTTGGTGGGACTGTAAACTAGTTCAACCATTGTGGAAGTCAGTGTGGCGATTCCTCAGGGATCTAGAACTAGAAATACCATTTGACCCAGCCATCCCATTACTGGGTATATACCCAAAGGACTATAAATCATGCTGCTATAAAGACACATGCACACGTATCTTTATTGCAGCACTATTCACAATAGCAAAGAGTTGGAACCAACCCAAATGTCCAACAACGATAGACTGGATTAAGAAAATATGGCACATATACACCATGGAATACTATGCAGCCATAAAAAATGATGAGTTCATGTCCTTTGTAGGGACATGGATGAAACTGGAAAACATCATTCTCAGTAAACTATCACAAGGACAAAAAACAAACACTGCATGTTCTCACTCATAGGTGGGAATTGAACAATGAGAACTCATGGACATAGGAAGGGGAACATCACACTCCGGGGACTGTTGTGGGGTGGGGGGACGGGGGAGGGACAGCATTAGGAGATATACCTAATGCTAAATAACGAGTTAATGGGTGCAGCAAACCAACATGGCACATGGATACATATGTAACAAATCTGCACATTGTGCACATGTACCCTAAAACCTAAAGTATAATAATAAAAAATAAAAAAATAAAACAAAAGATTTCGATTGCCCTTGCAAGCAGGAATAAGAAATTTCTTTTTATAAGTGATAAAAATAGTAAGATAGTAAATACATGCAAGATGTTACATATAAGCACACAAACACAAACACACACATCTATATATAATATTTTGTTTAATTTTATATTTATTTTTACCATATACATATGCACACACAGACACACATATATGTATCTACTGTTGCTTTCTTCCTTTACAATCCTTACTTATACACAGATCACATTGCATAAGAACACTGTATTTCACTAAAATTGAAGGATTTGAAGGCAGAATAATAACCCATGCATCTAATACAGTATGGTATTTAGGTTGTTATTCTGCACTTTTAAAATATTTTCCGTTTTGTTTTCTGAAGAAAAATGAGTGAAGTATGTACAGTTCCCATGTTAGAAGAATGTCACAGTATTTAGAGACTATGGTCCCTGCTCTCTGAGTATTCTGTTCATCATTCTATTTTGTTTCTGAGACACTTAGCTGTGGATTTTCTTATTTGAAGAAAACAGATGTAAGAGACAGATATGTTTACAGAAACAGGCTGAACAAACTCAACATGAGACACTACAGAAGCCTGTGTATCCATTTACTTTCATCTCAACACAGGTGCAGCATTACACATGGCTAGTTATAGACACCACATTTCCTGACACCAGAATCACTACTAATGATCTGACATAAAAGTGTTCCAGAGTTTTAAAATTCTAAGTTTCATATAGTCATTTAAACCTCATGCTTAGTAACATTTTTAATAAGTACAACTTATTTAATATGTAGTATTCATTAAAATATATAATGTTACATGAAACTGAGACAAGTAAAAATATACAACATAAAAATAAGGGGCTTTGATAAGCGCAAAATGCTCCTTTCTTCTATCCCATCTTGAATAACTTCATTTTCAGATGGCTGAATGTTTCACTATTCATACTATTTATGTAAGAGTCTTCCTAATATTTTAGGGCTTGAAGAAACCATTAACAGATCTGGAGTCTAGAAATTCATTTTGCAGATATTTGAAAAAAATGCCAGGGAGAATGAATGACTTTCCAAAGCCCTAATGTAGACTCTATTGGAGAACAACCAGGTCTAGAATTCAAATGCCTGACTCTTGCTCCTTTTAGATTATGCTACTCATTCACAGGCACTGTAATCTGAGATGAACAACTTAGCATTTTGGATCCTTAGTTTCATGAGCTGTAAAATGGGGAGAATAATCATTATGTCATAATATAACTAAAAATTCAATGATCTTACTGACCAGAGACTCAGAACTTCAACCATTATCATGAATGCAGGTAACAAACTGAGAAAGTAGTAATACAAGTTAGATGTTGAAATAAATTTTCAGTCTTACATGGAGGAGCTGAGATGCCTAGGAAGCAGAGTGAGGGTAACACTAGGAGACAACTAAGAAGATGAACTACCCACAGTTCTATTCCAGATGATCCTGAGATCCCAATTTTCCACTTTCTCACGTTGCTTGGAATTTTCATTACATTTTTAACAATAGACATAATTATCTCTTTAAAGATAATTTGACAACGAGGCTTATCATTTCATACTAATTGTTTTGTAAACATCTAAGTTGTGAAGGTGAGTGGCCACAATGGGAAATTTAATAAACGTGACGCTAAAACTTAGATTGATTTTTTAAAAATCTAATGTATCACATCAATTGAAAATGCACAAACAATTTGCTATATTAAAAGCCTTATAAATACATATTAATAGAATGCTGAACTATATAAATGCAGTGTAGCAATACACTTTCAACAGCCATGACATGGAAGTTTGCAAATTTTCAAAGCAGACATAGCAAATTATAAAAACATTTGAGGACAAGAATGCAGCAAACAGGAAATAAACACTATTTAGATCTATTTCTCATATGGCTGTTTGTAAAAGGCCATATAAATCACCTTTAAAGTTGACAGAGGTATATGAAATTAATAGGGTGAGCACAGATAAAGCTAGATATTAGTTGAGCTTAGGTCTTCCATATTTTGTACAGTACATTCATTTTGCATAAACTGACACCATACTTGGTTTTCTTTGTATTCCAAATGAGCTGGTAACAACCCAAAGATATTTCCGCTTACAAATATGAAATAATTAATTGTCTCAATGTAATCTCAGTGAGCAATAGTGTATTCCTTAATCAGTCAGCGGATTCGTCCTTGATGATCTTCATTTTTTGCCATCCTTAGTATTTCACAGAGAAGTACATTTCATAATACACTTTTGCATAGTCATTCTGACTGTTTCCAAATAATATGTTTTAAGAGCTCAAGGTCATAGGTGAGGATTATGGGACAAGTGTAATAAGACTACCCCTCTCTGTTTGAGACAGAGGCTTTCTTCTATGAGAAACAAAAGTTTCTCTGTAATTTTCATTTTTGTCTACTTGGTTTAGTTATTTTTCTTTAATAATAGCAGAAGGAGCCATTTTTAACTTAGAATAAAATGACTACGAAATCAGATTATGCTGATTAATACAAATATGAAATATAAAAACAGTAAGCATGAAATACATTATATAAAATTTAATATATAAACATATTTGTAATGTTAATGTATAAAATATGAATTCATATGGTGAGAATTTTCCAATGTAGTAATAACTTCCAATCCTATTTTGATAAGAAATAAGAGAAATTGGGCTGGGCACAGCGGCTCACACCTGTAATCTCAGTACTTTGGGAAGCCGAGGCAGGTGGATCACTTGAGGTCAGGAGGTCGACACCAGCCTGGGCAACATGGTGAAACCCCGTCTCTACTAAAAACACAAAACTTAGCCGAGTGTGGTGGCAGGTGCCTGTAGTTCCAGCTACTTGGGAGGCTGAGGCAGGAGAATCACCTGAATTCAGGAGGCGGATGTTGCAGTGAGCCGTGATCGTGCCACTGCACTCCAGCCGGGATGACAAAACAAGACTCCGTCTTACAAAAACAAAACAAAACAAAAATTAGAAAAATTTGGGGGCAAATGTAATTAATGGTTTTTTTTTAAATTCTGCATTTACTGTTATGATTCTTGACTCTGCATTATACTGATACTTGTTTTTTTTTTTTTTTTTGAGACGGAGTCTCACTCTGTCACCCAGGCTACAGTGCAGTGGTGCAATCTCGGCTCACTGCCAGCTCCGCCTCCCAGGTTCGCGCCATTCTCCTGCCTCAGCCTTCGAGGCCGAGGCGGGTGAATCACTAGGTCAGGAGATCAAGACCATCCTGGCTAACACGGTGAAACCCCATCTCTACTAAAATTACAAAAAATTAGCCGGGCGTGGTGGTGGGCGGCTGTAGTCCCAGATACTGATACTCTTTTATATAACATAGTGATGGTTATTTTAAATCACTTCCATTATTTGTACCAGAATAGCTTCTTATTTTGATGAAGATTGATATGCTGAGGCAGATTAATCTCAGGGTTTCTAGCAACTATTTTTCAAATATCAGACTTTAGTTAGGCACACAACATTTAGTGCACATCTGTAACTTGCGCTACTCTTGCATCTAGCAGACTACTATTAAGTCGTTGTAATACAGAACCTATTCATGCTTAGTCACTGCATATTTCATGTAGTTCCCTAATACATTGGCCAGAGGTCTTTCTCCCATGCCTTATGGTAGGATGGTAGGTGGGATTATATTGACTGCCTTGGAAATTTGCACTACGATATCAACTAGGTGTGTTTAATCTTAAAAAATCTTCTGTGTCTTGTAGAAATTATTACCTCACCAATGTAAGTTTTAACTCAGTACTATCAGATCTCTCTTCCACGGTATTTGTGCTTTGCCCTTCATCTTAGTAAAGTCCTTAGATATCTTTTTTTCCAGTTCGGAAATTGCTGTGTCTAATGTGCTATTTAAATCTTTCATTGAATTTATAATTTCAATAAATATAAAGCATTTAGTGTTAGATATTCTATTATCTTCTTTCGCACATTTCCCTGTTCATTTTTGTTACATCAATTTCTTCATCTAAACTTTAAAATATTTATTTAATAGTCTCTTTCATATTTTCTTTTAATTTAGTTTTTCTAGAGACACAAATCCTTCTACTTATAATGTCTGCAGAATCTCCTTTAGAATGGATTATTTCCCTTTTTAGCGTGCCCCTCATTAAAAAATTATTAGCTAGAAAAGAGTTTTACATTTTTCTTCTTGCTGAATTCCCTACGGCTTGCAATGATTCAAGAGTTGTTTTTATGTTAATTTCTTGTTTGGGGTCTGGACGCATATAGTTAATCTAAATAGGATCATGAAACCTTCTCTTGAGTGCATGCTATTTTTAACTCTGAACTGAACCCTTTCAAGGTAGAGATATATTTCCTTGTCTTTGTTTCTGGATTGTGGGTTTCTGGATTGTTGCTTCAGTTTTGTCAGTGAATACGCAGATCTTTTAAGGTTCTTGATTTATATAAGATCCTCAGTCATAGCTCTTTGCCTCAGATGGGTCCATGGCCACATTTGTTGTCTCCAGATATGTGTTGAAGCCTCATATATTTGTAAGGCCCTCATCTAACAAAATTCCCCGTGAGTTGTTACAGCATCACCTTGGGTTTCATTTTCATTTTGGTAGCAATAATAACAAAAATATACATACTAAGTCTAAAAAAGGAAAGATAAAAATAAAATGTTTTCTTTTTCTTTTAAAAACTCAGTTATATATTTCTCTGTATTTTTATTGTTGTATTTCTATTCTATCTAATGTTTCCTTGTGTTCAAGAGGGAAGAAGCCTATGTTAGTTTAATCAGCCATGTTGCTTGATCCAAAAGTCAATAGAAATGCTTTTAATGGACAGAGGCCTTTATCATAATCAGCCAGGGAAGGAAATAAATAAGGTGGGTGGGAGTTCATATAGAGAATTAGACACAAAAAAATTAAGAGATACTTAACCTAATATTTAGAAAGCTCTTTCTGCATATATTCTTTCCTAAATCAGTCAGACTGGCACGAGTGGCATTGTACTTCCTAACCACAATCAGTATTACCTCAAAAAGAATAGACAGCTTTTCTAATATTTTAGGAAACCTCGCAAAAGGGAGTTCAAGATAACAATAGGTCTTTCTAACCATAACCCTGCTTATCAGTGGATTTTGGAAATCCTTATTGTTTGTTGGGGCCTGAAACATGAAATGTATATGTACACATGCTTTACACCTGCATTCAAGGTCACTTTTTTCTTTATTTTTTTGTACCTAATTTCTCTTCCTTGTATGATGTCTTTGACTACCATATTCAGCACACTGTTGAATCAAAATAGTCATTCCTTTGTTTAAAGTACTTCAATTGCACTTCATTGTCCAGGGCATGTGAGACAGTATATAGTGTAAGAGTTTAGCTGCAGTTTTAACAATAGCAGAGCCACTTACTGGCCATGTGAACCTAAGCATTTAATATGGTTACTGAAATCCTCCCTGCCAAGAGGGATGAAAAGAATGAGAATGTATCTTTTAAAAAACTGGATGGGGAGTGCTTAATAGATCCAAACAAGGAGAAGAGCAAGCAGAAACCTTAGTTGTTTAAATGCGTAGAGGGACTTGGGAAGAAGCATTAGTTATTTACTAATATGAAACAAATCACCTCAAAACTTGGTGCTTTAAAAAAACAATAACAAAAGAATGCTCTGAGGATCAAGTCTGAAAAGATATGAGAGAAGTAGAATTGGGCAGAGGTTGTGCTGTGATGCCATGGCATCAGCGGCCTCGGATAATCCTATAGGAAATTGCAACGGCCAGTGATTGATGCAAAGGGCCAGGTCTTTGCACCCTCCTACTCCGCACTGATCTGCCCCAGGAAGAGGATTGTTAATTTAGACAAGGTAAGTTCCCTTTGGTTAAGGGCAATTCTCAAATTTGGTATCAGCTGTGAGCTGCTGGTTGCCAATACTCCCAGCAGATAGGTGAGTGACAGTCTTAGTCCTGAAGGGTGTATCTGGTTGCTACACCACAGCATCCACTATGCCTTCCCTTCCTTCACTGCTGGTTGTCCTCACTGCTACACTCTCACCAGTGCCATGTTGGTTTACAAATGCCATGAAAATTTCAGGAACTTACCCTACATGGTCTAGAAAGAGGAGGCATGAATAATACACTCTTTGCATATGATCAAGAAATAGCCATAAAAATGGGCAACCAGTGGCCCATACCGCTGCTCTGCCTATGGAGTAGCCACTCTTTTATTCCTTTACTTTCCTAATAAACTTGCTTTCACTTTGCTATATGGACTGTCTTCAAATTCTTTCTTGCATGAGATCCAAGAACCCTCTCTTGGAGTCTGGATCAGGACCCTTTTCCAGTAACAATAACATTGTGTATTTCCCCTTAATAGAACTCTCAGACTATTTATATTTGTTTGGGTTATTTTATTTAATCATAAGCTCTCAGGACTATTCCAAGCATCTACATCAGATAAATATTGCTTGAAGAAAAGAGTGGATGAATGAAGAAGTCGTGGAGCTGAAACTGTGATATAAATAGGAGTTTGCCAGGTAAGCAAGAAAGGAACAACATGCCAGGCAGAGGGGACAGCAAGGAGGCTCAGAGGCATGAAAGCAAGATGTATTCAGAAAACTCTAAATAAAATAGGTCAGTGTGGTTGTGATAATATGAGAAATGAAGCAATAGGAGGTAACAAAACAAGGTCTAAGAGCTGGGCAAGGTCGGAACATGAATGGCCTTGTAAACTGAATAAAAGGACTTAGAGTTATTCTGTAAAATCTCCACTGAAAACAGCTTTTAGAAACAGTGCCAGTAATCATATTCTCATAAATAATAAAACAGTAATAAAATAATAAAAGCTTCCTTTTCTCCTCTGTACTAACCTATGCTTTTGTTTTATGTTATGATTTAATATTCATCACATGAACGTACAAAAGATCAGTTGTAGGGCAATAGATGTCAACCCAACGCTACTCCATTTTAGTAGCAAGCACACATAACAGTACATCTTGTATTGCTCATGGATTTTACTGGAATTGCTTGGGTCAGTTCACACTGACATATGAATATGTTATTCCAACCAAATGTCAATGAGAGATTAGAATGCTAATTTATTTAAGTAGATATGTGTCAATGTCAATATCACCCTGAAACAAAAATACCTCTATTACTATGCCAATAAAGATTGTCAAAACAACAACGAAAACAAATAAAAACTTCTAACCTGCTTCTGAAAATCTTTGGCAGATGTGTATTTGGATCAGGTGTTAGGAATTTATCAGTTGGTTGGATGCTGTTTGATCAGCAATAACTTGAGGGATATTATATTCAAACGGGCAAATTAAAAAAAGAAAACCTATTTGATAGACATTTGAATCCTATCCCCAGAATGTCTATTTATATTAAAATAATCACTAGATGGACATAAAATTTGCATAAAAATATGATCAAAATGACACATCTTTGAGAAAATGCAAAGCTTCTAGCAGAAATAAACCATGTTCAAGTAATAGAATATATCATATATCCTTGTTGAATTTAAAAATGCAGTACTAGTAATGATTGAAAGTCAGAACATTTTAGGGCTACAGAAGACTTAAAAGACAGTTCAATCCAATCCTCATTTTAAAGATGTGGAAATTTAGACTTTACAACATAAAATGCTTCGTTCAAGGTCATGCAAGTTCATAATACATCTTGTAACAGTTTCTGAATTCTAAATATGAAGCCAGTTGTCTTTCGTTCTTTCCATACTTTTTTCTAGTCTGCATTTGTAAATAGCTAAGTAAATAAGGATTCATTCCAAAGAATGGGTTGCCATTTTATCTGGGTTAGTTTACCTGTAACCTATTTTAAAATAAAATTATAGCAATTAGGCATTTCCCACTAATGATGCAATCACTGAAGTATAACTGATAATCACAGTTGACACAGGTCATTGTCAGCTAGAATTCTGCCAATTTTTGATATGACACATTTCATAGAGTGTCAAATAGAAAGTAAATTGTTAATGTTAAGCATGAAAATATGCTTTATAGGCATCTAATTTAACTTAATCAGGGTACAGAAGCCATGGGGCCTTTATTTAAATACAGGGATTTCAAATCTTCTTACCTTCATTCCCTAGAGCTTTGCATTGCTCTCTAATGTTCTACGGTCATAGTTTGAAAATTCATGCTTGCTTAATCTAGGAATGTACAACTTTCTCTACCACAGGCCAAATTCACCTGGTTCTAAAGGTCAGTATCTTTCATTGTAACTATAAGGCATGGAACATATTTAACTACAAATCAGACACTTATGAGACAACTGAAAGTGGTTGCTAATAGTTGTGAGTTATGGAAGATAACTGAGGCTAGCATAAGCAATGAACTTAAATTAGCATAAACAGCAGGTTCCTGTATAATATTGCTATACTATTGAGAGACTGAAGATCTGTGGGTAACATACTAGTTTTATGAATACAAGATAAAGCTTCAGACATTTCCCTGGAGTACACAATGTTTTGATCAAATTACATGTATGAAAATCTGGTATTATTTCACATGTGAAGTACAGACTTGATGTTATTCTCACAATATGATGCCAGATGATATAAAAGGGATAGTATTATAAGATGTTTCTAATGAAGAAATCTTTTATGAGAAAATTAAGATTTCAGAACTGTAGACTTCTTTTCAGATCCTTATGTGTGGGATGCTCACCCATATGTATAGGAGATAAATAGGAACCCTGAAGGTGGATGAGAAAGCCTGACTATATGACTGTAGCACTGGAATGCATGTAGTAGTTGCAAATAAAAAACTACATTTTATTTTCCAAACTATAATTAATGTGTCTTAATGGGGGAAAAACAGATTCAAGCATGCAGAAAATTCAAAGTTCCCCTTGAAACTCTTATCCGATCTCCAACTCCACCTCCTCCCAGCTCCCCTCAATCTGCAGGTAACTATTTGGTTACTACTAGTTACTCCAAAGGTATCCATTTGGTGTGAATTGTGAACAGAGAATTCACAATCTCTTTAAGCATGCATTCAATCTTAACTAAAAATAATGATGTTATTAGGCCAAAGAAACCTTAATAAATCACATATAATACAGACAATACTGTCTAAGGCAACATGTGTAACAAAAATGCAATGCAATAGTCAAAATATGGAAACAGTTCACATGCCCATTGAAAGGTGAATAGAAGAACACAATATGATATATATATATATCATATATATCACATATATCATATATATCTCATATATATATGGTGGACTATTATTCAGTCTTTAAAAGGGATAAAATTCTGGCACATGTTACAGCATGGATAAACTTTGAGGACATTTGGTTAAGTGAAATAGCCAGACAAGGAAGGACAATATTGTATGATTCCACTTGTATGAGGAACTTAGATAGGCAAACTATGGAAACAAAACAGGTAAGAATTTAGCAAGAACTGGGGGACGGAGGAATGGGGAATTATTATCGAATGAGTACAGAATTCGGAATGATTAAAAAAATTCTGGAGACAGATGGTGCTGATGATTGCATCACCATGTGAATGTATTTAATGGTACTGAACTATACACTAAACATGATTAAAATAGTAAATTTTATAATATGTATATTCTACTACAAAAAACGTAATGCAATGCAAAGAAAATAGAATTCCTTTTTTTTTTTTTTTTTTTTTTGAGATGGAGTCTTGCTCTGTCACCCAGGCTGGAGTGCGGCAGCGCGATCTCAGCTCACCGCAACATTCACCTTCAAGGTTCAAGCAATTCTCCTGCCTCAGCCTCCTGAGTAGCTGGGATTACAGGCGCATGCCACTATGTCCAGCTAACTTTTGTATTTTTAGTAAAGTCAGGGTTTCACCATGTTGGTCAGGCTGGTCTCGAACTCCTGACCTCATGATCTGCCTCCCTCAGCCTCCCAAAGTGCTGGGATTACAGAAGTCAATTATTAAAAATAAAAAGATAGTGGTTCATAATAAGGTCGTTGCTGGAGGATGGAGATGTGAAAGTTTGGAAAACAGGGTTGAGAAATATAATAGGTTGAACACTGTGATTGACTGAAACTGGAGAATGATGTGATGGATTGACAAATCATTGTAAAGGTTTCCATGTGAAGGAACGGGAAACAAAGTCATAAAATTTACAGAATCTGAGGGTTGAGAAAGTATTTTTGTGATAGAATAAGAATTCTACCCCAATTAATGTTCCCAGGCTCAAATTGATTAGATATATTGGTCTTCTAATCACTGATGAAATTGCATTAAATTCTTTTTTATTTTTATTTTTTATTATAGTTTAAATTCTAGGGTACATGTGCACAACATGCAGGTTTATTAAGTAGATAGAAACTATCCATTGTATTATTCTGAAATCAGATTAGCTTGACACTGTAGTAATAATTGCATTATAGTCATTAGGTCACCGTAAACTCCAATTTCAGAGTTTTCATGATCTGAAAACAGAAATATATAGAGAGTCATTAAAATATCATGTGAATAGAAATAACGTGGTATTCCAAAGAATTTTTCCAAGTAAGAATCCTTAAGTAGAATTACATTAGGATATACAAGATGGAGCCAAAAAATGAGGTGTATGCCATGGTTTACACTGATCTTTCCTGGTCAGCTTATTGCCTAGAGAACTTCCCTCTGTCCCACACCCACTTTGTACCATATACATTTTCACTCTGCTCCTTATTTTTTTTCTTGTTGTGTCTGGCTAAAATGACTCTCCTTGCCTGTTCAACTCCTGTCTCTGCATCTATTTTGCAGCATTCTTTTATTTAACCATTTCAGCTGACTAATCTTGTAGGTTTTCTTGAATATACAATGCCTGGCTGACTGCCTTCTGAGGGCAGCCAGTACCTGTAAGTTGTAACCTGTGAAGGTCATTTGCATGTCTCCAGTGGCCTTGACCTTTGATGCCTTTTCCTCAGTGAATTAAAGCTCTTACAGATCCTTCAACCACACATTTAGTCTTTTTTTTTTTTTTTGGAGATGGAGTCTCACTCTGTCACCCAGGCTAGAGTGCAGTGGCAGGATATCGGCTCACTGCAACCTCTGCCACCTGGGTTCAAGCGGTTTTCCTGCCTCAGTCTCCCGAGTAGCTGGGATTATAGGCGGCTGCCATCACGCCCAGCTAATTTTTTTGTTTTTAGTAGAAAGGGGGTTTCACCATCTTGGCCAGGCTGGTCTTGAACTCTTGACCTCGTGATCCACCCGCCTCAGCCTCCCAAAGTGCTAGGATTACAGGCGTGAGCCACTGCGACCGGCCACATTTAGCTTTATCTCATATTTCTACCTATTCTGAATTGCCCTTATAGACCCCATTCTTTCCTTATTCACGGATTTGATTGTATTGTTTCCATTTTCTGAAATTCATCAACTTTTCATGTTGAAATCTTACCAATTTTTTTTCAAGGAAAATCTAAATTGTACCTCCTCCTGGAAAGTTTTCTTTACTTCCCCAATTAATTCGCCTTTAAGTAAACATTCATGTTATGCACATACATCTATAATTTATATCCAGAGTAATGCATTTCACTCAAACCCTGGAGCTCAAAATTCATCAGAACATATTTAAGAGCATTCAAAGCAGTTATAGTGATAGATCTTGCCTTTAAATTATAACATAGTTCTCCATTTAACCCCACTTTTTCACTGATGCATCGTAGGTTGCGCTTTAAAGTTGAAAGGGTGTGAAAAGTTCACGCTGTTTTAAACCTAGTCATTGTCCTAATTCCTCACAAGTATTTCTGCCTTTTCTGCCTACTCCCCATAGATTGTATTTCCTTTTTATTCATTCAGGTACTTATTATGCACTCCCAGTTACTAATCTCACACACACACAGATTTATGAGGTCTTCCTATAGTAAAGAGAACGCAACTCACATTTAAGAGGCACCAATTTTGAGCCTATTTTATATTCAGACAATGCTTGAACCAGTCTGAGAAAACATATAATTCATCCCAGTTACATGTCTTTCATGAATACAAATCTTCTTACCCATGGATGTGAACCAGTTTAAAACATTTCTACTTCTGATTCCCAAGTGATTAGTTGAATTGATCCAAAGGTACTATTGGAGATGCTAGTTGAAAATATTCACATGATAATAAAGAAAATAAAACTACTTTACTTCTTCAGTAGTGTTATCAAATATAGAGTTTTTGTTTTTGGTGTATTTAAAAAAATTTACATTTATTTATCCATCTATTCCTTCTAGATGTCCTCCTGGTTCTCTTGGTTTCAGTGACAACCAAGGGGAGATGCTGCTCTCAGCTGTGATAACATGACCTGTCATTGAATAATCTGGACTATTTCCTGCCTACAAACTAGTGTTACCTCTAGTTAACCTTAACAGAAACATTCCAACTGCTCTATATAATTGACTGACTGAACCCTCCTCAGAAATATTTCATCGGAATCATCCTCATTGGGATGATTCATTCCTAAAGGTTATCTCAGTGAACACTTTTATGCCTTCAGATGCCCCTATTTTTATAAGCTGGTTTGACATACTCTATTCTGAACTACATTGATTAAGTTGCAGGTGAACTACGCAAACATGATCTTCAGTTTAGTTTGCCCTTGGTCCTACCAAGAGTTTTTGTATTCATGAGGCTTATGATGAGTGCCTTCAGTGAACAAACAAGCTCATAGTGGAAAGTGTACAGATATGACCTAAATAAGAAGATCCCAGAGTCTTAGCTCTCACGATGAGTCTTCATATTCTGTGACTATAGTACATTGTTTTAAAAAATCCATTGATTATGTAGAAGAGTTTATATATTTTTCCCATGACGAAAATGGGGGCATTAACTTTTTTACAAAGTTGAGGGAGGATTCCCTCTTCTTATTTTGTTAATCTGAGCAGGACCAACTCACTTTTTAGTGATAGCGACAGAAGGCAGGCAAATACCTAGGCAGATAGGGACGGGTCTCCAGTGAAACCCCACCTCTAAGCTGAAGACAATTTATAGCCTGAAAGCCATGCTACAAATGAAACCCACAGACTGGATTGAGAACCTGTCTTTCTGATTGCCATGCTTTCCTCTGATTGATCCCCATGCTTCACCTATTTTACATATACCTAGCCTTTCCTAATGGGCTTTCTACACTGTTGTGACCACCTTTAAGTGGTGCCTTTGCTTTAACATTTTTTGCATACTGACAAACCAGTCGGCATGCACTCTCCTATTCTGAGCCCACAAAAGCCCTGGATTCGGCCACAATGGTAGAGAAACCACCTGACTGCATGGGTGAGGGACCATCTCTGTGTCCCTTCTCCGCTTAGAAATGTTCTGTCACTCAAAATTATTCTCCATCCTCCTCACCCTTCAAACTGTCAGCATATCCTCATTCTTCTTGGATGCAGGACAAGAGTTCAGGAACTGCCGAACACAGGTACAAGCTATAACACAGGGGGGTCAAGTGGGCAGGGCACCTCCAGCATCAGGCCCAGCCAAGCAAGGCCCAGGCGGTATGGGGGTGTTGCCAGCCGGCTGTAGAGGTCCTTGGTTGGCAAAGTGACTAAGAAAAATCCTGCATCACTAGCTTGCATGGGAAGAAATTCCTACTCCTGGTCTTAAACTCATCTCTGACAAATGTGTATCTTCTGTCAAGGCACATGGTTTCTGATTATCTTTTAATCTTTATTCTCCGTAACTTAATATGAAGTTAATTCTTTCTGGGAACTTGATGGCCAGGTTTTACCTGGAAGTAGTGAAAAATAAGTTGATACCTCATGGAATCTCCATGACAGCAATAATTTTTTTGTTAAATCTATTATGTATCTGTTTATGATTTTATTATATATGTATATATATATAAATATAAATCTGAGGGCTATAAGATCATGGCAGGTAGGGAAAATTCAAGAAAAATGTTAATTCTCTTATAACTCTGTGGTTAGAGTCTATATATATATACTATTTTTTTTGGTGACTCTTAATTTTAAGACTTTTTGTTATATAGGGTAGTGGTTTTCAAATGTTAATGTGCTGAAGGGTCACTCTCAATGCTTATTGAAAACGCTTATTTCTAAGATCTACACCAAAGTATTTTTATTTAAAACTTACTGAATTGGGCTCAGGAATATATGTTTTGATATGCACTTTGGTGGATAATTCTGGGTGTTCATATAGGAAAAATGCTGTTGTGAGCCTTTGAATTAGGATTCATAGAGTGGAAGAAGAGTGGGTTTTTCTACCTTCTTTCTGGGTGGCATTGAATCATGAGTTTCCTAAGAGTTGTAATTCTTTATTAGTCTCTATAGGTCATGAATTAGTAAAATCCCCTTAAAGAGTGTAGTGAAAGCACTGGCAGCATTATTTCTTAGTATTTTGATGAGATTTCATCTCGTTCTGTGTTTTTATTTATATATTTTAGTGGAAATTTTGGAAAGGCTGAGTCAAGGATGGCTAATCAGATGCTATTTTAATCGGATTCTGATCTCTGTTGTTTTGAAGGTTCTTTCAATATCATTTTGGTAAAAAACATGACATAAGCTGAGTAGACTACTAATGAAGGTCTCTTTGCACCTCTTTATAAAGTTGCAGCAAATCATTTCCACCCTTTTCTGAAGGTCAAGCTTCATGCTGAGGAAATGATTGATTTCCATTGCTTCATCAGGGATATTTGAAGCCTGGAATAAGCAATTGCTCAAGTGTTTTGGAGTTAGTCTCATATTTATTCCCATAACTTTATTTTATGCTGCATCATCACTCAATGATGCTAGCCATGCTTTGAAGCATTTCTCTGATAATTCCTTAGAGCACGTATCTGGTAGATAGGGGGGTTGAACTGACTTAAAGAACAACCCCAAGGTTGTGTGGATGTTTCAATGGTTATTCATTTGCCACTGATGTGAAAGCTTAAATACTAAAAGTAGTCTCATTCTACAGTTTCTAATATGTTTAATGAAGAGTGCATTGATCATTTTATTTATAAATTATTTCATTTTGTTAATATAAAAATTCAGTGTAAAAACTAGAATTATTAATTAAATTTGGAATATGGTTAAACATATATAATTTGGGGTAGATCTTGAATGCACTAACCATATTTTGATTCATAATGTAAACGAATAAAATCATACTTAAAAGAAGTAGGATATCAAGCATTAGATTAGCATGGAGTGACAATGAGTGAATAAGAGCATTGCACAGATTTAGCAAAACCTTTGATATAATTTTTCTGTTAAATCATATTCTATTTAATCAGTTGAATATATTTTACTTATGTCCCCAATAAGGAAACATACTTATTAAAAAAGTAATTTAAAGACAGTTTAATTTTTCCTACCCATAAAGGAAAAATGTTTAGGATTCTAGAGAATTATGGAATATTTCTTTTTGTTTTGTTTTTTGAGATGGAGTTTCGCTCTTGTTGCCCAGGCTGGAGCGCAATGGAGGATCTCGGCTCACCGCAACCTCCACCTCCCGGGTTCAAGCGATTCTCCGGCCTCAGCCTCCTGAGAAGCCGGGATTATAGGCATGCACCACCACGCCCGGCTAATTTTGTATTTTTAGTAGAGATGGGGTTTCTCCATGTTGGTCAGGCTGGTCTAGAACTCCCGACCTCAGGCGATCCACCCACCTCGGCCTCCCAAAGTGCTAGGATACAGGCGTGAGCCACCGCTGTATGGAGTATCTCTTTATTATGGAATATCTCTCGAAATCCACTGAAGCACTGACCTTAAAATAATCAGCTTGAACATTGCTGCCATAAAGCTATTCCCTCCTTATTCATTTGCTATGTAATACACCAGAAATTTTATAATACACCAGTTTCATCAGTGCTGGTGATCTGTTCAGAGAAAGAACACATACTTTTAATTACTTTCAAAAATATTCAGCATTCTTTCATGAAGCAACAAGAGGTGTTAATGTTGCCTCCTCCATTACTCTCACATTTTTATGCAAATCATGGCAGTTGCTAACAATTTCAAGTTACCACTTCCTTCTTAGAAATTCTGAAAAACCTATACGTCCTGAAGCTTTAATGAACACTATACATCTATTTTTCTAATTGCAGATTATATGCATACTATGTGGCATTTTTTCAGTTTATTTATTTATCCACATATTTTCTACCTCTTTACCATTTTCTCACTATTCCCATCATTGAGACATACATAACGTGCAGTTTTGTTGTACCATTTATGATATTAAATTCAAAACCTTCATTATGTAACATACAACTTTATTAACCTCAAATAATGATCTAAAAGCATTATTCTCCTCATTGCTAACAGTGTGGTCAGAGATTCCCTTTTCAGAGTATAATACTTTTGTCTCCTAAGCAATTTCTTTCTTTGTATTACCCATTTACTTGCTCACATGCCTAGGCATTCATCATTTAAAGACACATTAGTTTTTAAAGATTTAAATGACATGTTAGATTGAATACTGTTGAAAAATAAATAGAATAAATTATAATATTTGCCCTTAATGAATGGTGCATCTAGTCATTAGTATACATTGTACATTTGCATATTAATAGAAATGTATATATTTATAGCAAAAATATGAGGAAGATTTATATCAACATCTTAGAGAATACAGATAATTTTATTTATGCATATCTTCTAAATTTCTGCCATGGACATGTGTGATTTTTATAATAAGCCAGAATTCTGAGGAGGATGCTTCATATTTGTAGTTGTGCTTACTTTGGGCATTAAAATCAAGAATGTCTCAGAGCAACTTGAAATCCAGTTTTTCAAAGGGTTCCTTATCAAATTGACCACGAAAAGATCTGCAGGGGATGAATTGACTGCACTTCAAAAAACTGCATACACTTCACATATTACTGAGCCAGGAACAACATGAACCATAAAAAAATATGAAAGTTGATTTCTAAAGAAGGACTCACTTCTCTATAAATTGCTTGTCATACTCAGTCTTCTTGCATTTCAAATAAATGGAAATGGCCAAGCAATGCAACAGCTCTCTTGTCCATGCATGCTGACATGAAGAATTATTTCTTGGAATCTGAATATTACATATAGCATTATAATATTTTCCATTTTTTGACAGCAGCAGCTTAAGTGTTTCTTTACTTTATGCTCAGTATTGCATAGGCTACCTAAGTACCACATGATTATAACTCAGAAAATAAGAGAAAGGTGATTTTGTGAAGTCGCAACCTCATTGCTTATTAGCTCCCTCTGTTACAGAATGCTTTTCCAACTCAAAAGGATTTTAGCTCACTTGTTTAACTCTTTATTCATTCATTCTTTGTTATTATATTGACAGGAGTTTGAAGGGTTTAAGTAAACCTTTGAAATGGACTGTGGCAAACCTTATAGCTTTGAAATGTATTCTAAGGACAAAGTACACTCCTGAATCGAATCTTTCAAACTTACTTTCCAATGTAGCCTAACTTTTGCCAGCTGTGCTATCATTCGGAAGGTTTTCCCTTGAAGAACCATGTAAATAAATGGTATAAATACTGTATAAACTTTTTTTTTTGGTTCTAGAGCATACATGCATTATTTAGGTAATATCAACTTGTGCTTGGGGAACCTGGTTCTGTTTGCCTCAAATTTTTATTTTTCAATGTTTATTTTTTTTGTCCCACTGTACTTACCTAGAGCTTCATGCTATCTGACCCACATACCATGAATAAGGTATAGTTGACTGCCAGGTGGTTATGTTGAGGTTACCTTTGCAGGAGATGTACAATTGCATGGCTGCAGAGCCACAACACAGGCAGATTTTCTCTGTGTGTACCTTGTGGATTTCATATCTGCAGATTCACTTGGCCACTCAGTGGGTTCAAATGGATTATCATGTGAGAAAAGTTGTGATGGGAATGAACAGAGTGACTTGGATCATATGTTCTTTAAAAAGGCCAACTTTTAAGCCTTGGGATTGGGAAGTTCATTGCCACCTGCTATGACCCCAACATGTGTCAGGGGTTAACGCAATCTTCTAACGTTCTAAAAGCCAGATTGATCTTTATTTTTTAAATGTCTCCTGGGGATTCCAAGCGATGAAGAAAGAGCTGAAGGGCAACAACAATATATTTTTCAGGAGAGAAAGTGAATGTGACTGATTGCTAGCAAGCCACAGGCAGAGGAACAAAGGTGAAAACGAAAGTGACTCAGAGGTACATCCCATTTCAGGAGTCTGTCTGCACAACAGCCATGACTCATTTAGTCAGTAACTCACTCTTCCTCACATTTACTCTATTTAGTAGCCTCATAGCTATAGAAATGCAACATGAATCTATATGTATATATTTAATTTGCAATAAGAAGAACTCATAGTTGGGAAAGGAGTAGTTTCAACGTTACCACAGACTAACCAAATAACATTTGAGCTTGTTGTAGAAACTCCTTAGGTCTTTCTTATCTCTAAAATGTGCTGGCAGATTAACAAGTTCCAGCACTGGAGAAGACCAGTTAGTCTTAGTTTTGAGTGTGGTTCGTTTTTGTGTATGGATACATGTGAGAAATTACTTAGTAAAGTCCAGAAAAGTAGAAAAAAAGTATTATTCTAAAGTGGATATATTGTTTAGAGAAAATAATGGGCTTAAAGTAAATAATGCATGTATGTATATGAATGTTTACTGTGAATTGATAAACCCATATAAATACTTGTTTTCAATAACAAATCCTAAAATTTTATTATATACCTAGCCCCACAATTATATTAAGTGTTGGCTAAAAATGCACTTTCAACAGAAGACACATCTTCTTATATGCCAAACAAGGTCTTAAGACAAATATATGTAAAGCTTGGAATTCAATAACATCTCCACTTCGCTCTCATTTATACAGTAACCCTTTACAAGAGTTTTTGTCACAAGCTACTGCAAAAAATTGTTTGCATCTCTTTTTGTGTACATCAGTCACTACCAATTCCTTGACTAGTATTATTCATTAAAAAATATTATTGACTCCAATAATAATAGTGCCTTCAATTTTATCCATCCCACTTTTTGACTAACGTTTCCTATGCTTTTAGGTTATCTATATTGTCACACCTACTACCTTATTACCATATCATTATATTTATATACTTTCCTTTATAGAAAACTTTATTCAAAGAGTTATAGACACATTTTTCATTTCATAGGTTTTCCTCAATTCACTACAATTTATCAATAGTCATTAAAGTAAGAAAAGTAATAGAACCTAGCTTATAGTATTGTGAATATCAAATCAATCAATACCCTAAACTAAGTTACTTAAAGGAGAGTTTGGCCTATAATAAATACTTATTACATGCTTAGCTATCATCATACTTATTATTGTAATCAGTATGACTATTTCACTTAGCAGGACTGTTTTGTGAGCAAAGATCTCCATGTGGGCATCTCTACTCATTGACTGCTATTTTACCTCTTATTAGTTTATCAGAGATTAACCTTCTTTCCTTCTTGAAATATTTTAATTTACTATTTTTATGGCATATTTCCTTCTCCTTATTTTCTTCCTACCTCAGTAATAGTTCCTTTCCTTCTACCATTATACTAGTTACCCTCTCAGTCTCCTTGACTGGCTCTTCCATCTTTCCTTGTCCTTTAAATATATGCTCTTCTGGGGATATGTTTATGGATCTCTTCACTCACTCATATACAGTTTCTTCCTAGAAGTCTCTTCCTGCTCTATGACTTTCATACTTTTACTGTCTTTTGCAATACTGTAATTCAATTTTTACACTTACCATATGGAATTAGTGCATACCCCACAAGTTAAAAGTCACGGTGCACAGCCAGACTGCTCCCACTTCAGATGCTAGCAATGAGTTTGAGCTTTCCTGTGCCACCTGCATTTCTGACCAACTAGCTCAAAATCTGGGAGCTTCTCCCAAACTTCCTTAGGTTTGAGAATTAACTAAAATGATTCACAGAACTCAGGAAAGCATGATACTTATGATTACAGTTTTATTATATAGGATACATATCAGGATCATTTAAATGAAGAGACACAGAAGGAGCAATCTTAAAAGGTCCTGAATGCAAAGCTTTCATGCCCTCTCCCACTGAAATTAGGGTGCATAACCCTCTGGCATATTGATATATGTTCACACACCAGAAAGCTTCATTAAGCTTCAGTGTTCAGAATTTTTACTGGGATTCCATTGCACAGGCATAACTGATAGAATCACTGCCCACACAGTCAAACTAAATCTCCAGGCCCCTTCTCTCCCTAGAAATTAGGCTGGCTCAAAGCCCTAACCTTATAATCACATTGTTGGTCTTTCCAGTGACCACTGCCAAATCTGACTTATCTCTTAGCACAGATTCAGATGTGATCCTAGAGGCTCATGAATAACAGAAATACTCCTACTACTCTGGTAGTTTCAAGTATTTATAGACTCTGTCCCAGGAACCAGAGACAAAGGCTATATTATGTAGCATCTATATGGGGTTCTCCCTAGAACTCTAGAGTAGCATAGTTAATGGTTCAATTTACAAATATACATGGAAGAATGTCTAAGTATCTCAAGCTAACCTGTTAAAAATATAAATCATAAAATTTCATGAAATATTTTTGTTTTCCAATCACTCTCCTTGTAGTAATGGAATCATAATCCTGTTGCTAAAGATCACAATCTAGACATTTAACTTAATTATTTCGCTTTCTCACTATTCACTCAAACCATCTATAAAGCCCTATTGGTTCTTTTATCCAAAACATAGCTTTAAGACCTGGAACAGGGCCTGGATATTGTAGGTACTCATTAATGATGATCACCATGTTTTATCTGTGTTTGTAGCTCCAACACTGAGCACATTTCCTGGCAGATAGCATAAACTCAGCACTATTATTGCAGTAGTTCTTCAACGTTCATTTTCCTACTGGCATATGCTCTCTATTAATTCATTAAGCATTACATTATTAACATAAAATATGATTATTTGAAGCAGAACAATGTGTAGGGTCTTCTAAGAGCATAAAAAATACTTTCGTGATTGAATTCATTCATTAAAAAATCATTTAGATAGAAAATCTTTAGTAGCTATTCAGATGGCATTCCAGGATGGTGCAATTCTAGAAATATGCTTAACTCTAAATTTCATCTCACAGACACATTTATTGAGCATCTTCCATAAGTCAAAACTGTATAAAGTACTGAGAAACAATGGTAGATAATGCTTAAATTGACCTACAAACATTTTGCCTTCAATTATAGAAGACTGTAAACAGGCAATCACAACGAAGTGCACTGAACAAAGATACGAATTTATGATTATGGGATTTCTTTGTTAAAAGTGGGAAGAAAATATTTTTTTCAGAAGTAGAAGTATTTACAAATATTTAGAGATTAGAGAGAAAAATGCTCTGAGAGGGAGACTGCTCATAGTTTAATACATGTAGAGTCTGAAGAGGCTAAATGGAGAATGCTGAAAGATGAAGGTGGAGAAGAAAATACCTCAAAGTAAGGGTTATTGAAGCCATAATTAAAAAATCAGAACTTTTCGTAAAGAAAACGGAAAACAGGAAGACATTGATAAGGTGGAACAAGGAATAACAATTAGGTTGCTACATTATAAAGGATTACCTGATAGTAATTTAAGGAGTAGATTGAAGAAGGCCAAACTAAAAAGTGAGGAGTTAGCAGGCTCTTCCTCGGATACAGGAAGGAGTTGATGGTTGCCTGAAATAAGGTAGCAGTATTGAAGACAGAGATAAAAGAATGGATTTGAGAAATATCAAGAAGAAATGTCAAGTATTATGGCAAGTATTTATAGAAATAATATTGTTAAAGAAATTCAGGGAATGGAAGACAGTAAAAAGGTTCTAGTTATTTTAAAACTTTACTGATTGCCAGAGCTGAGGGGAGAGGGAAGTCACTCTCCATTCTTAAGTGACAATAGTAACGAATGGTTGCTTAACAGAATACTGCATGTTTATGACTGTGACTGCTGAAGGTAATGTCTGCTAAGCAGTTACAAAATACAGACACCATCAGGGTGAGTGAAGATTGCTATTGGCGTATGGTAGACATTAGCTCATTAACATATTCAGACTAACAGATGTAGATGTTGCAGTATGCTAGTGAAGATATTAATTTTAAAAATTAAAAACTCCTAGGGCTTTGAACATTTTTGAATGTATGGTTCTCAAAGTTCTCTGATGCACAAATTGGAAGCATTTCCTTGACTGTCTATTCAGGCACTTCCAATGGTTGAAACTTGGTCATACTCTGCTGCAAAAACAAACCCGGAGGAAAGAAACTATGTAATAATACCCTTATAATTTAGGCTATATATTTGAAATGAAGAGACACTACTACAAAGTCTAAAGGTAGAAGACATTTCACATAAAAGATTTAAATAGTTTCTAAAAATGAAACTATAGATATATATCTAAAGCAATAATTTGATTCTGTGTTCAAAGTGGATGACAAAATCTATTCCATTCTACAACATACGGCTGAAAGATTTTTCTATTGTAATTTTCCTTTTAAGAAAAGAAAGTTCAAAAAGACTAGGCAAGTTCCTTAAAGTTCTCAAAACAAAGCCATTGAATTTGACATATAGTGTAAAGGTCGATTTTGTTTCACTCTTTATTTAAATTTAAAATATAAACTTTCCCATTTTTTTGTAGGTGATGAATAAAAAAGACAGAAAGAAGAAAGGAAAGATAGGAAAAGAAAATAAAGGAAGAAAAAAGCATAAAGGGGAAAAACATAGGAAGGAAATAACATTTCCTTTTGCACTTAATAAAAGGAAAGAGTGATCATTTGAACACATTTTGTTTAGCAAATGAAATTTGATATTTCACCGTATTTATTCAATCGTTACAACAAATAGCATTTATGGAAATGGTGACTACTCAAAGGAATTGAATTCAAAAGAACAATGAACATTTGTGCAGAGGTCCCTCACTTGCACCAAACATATGTATATACATATATATATACATATAAATATATATACACATATGTATCTGTAGGGGGAGGGCGAGAGAGAGAGAGATTGATCGAGCCAAGGATTTGGTAAATATTCTGTCATATTTATCTGTCATTTCTAAGAAGTGTGTGTGTGTGTGTACATCTACAATAAGTCTGGAAAAGCTATTCTCTTCAGTCAATAGACAGCAATTTTGAGGCATCCATCCCTGAAATCAAATAGATGGAGCTGTTTGTCAGAAATACCTGCAGTCCAATATTATGCCTTTGAGGGAATTATGTAACACACTACTAGGATTAAGGACTCATGCACTCAGAAAACAAGCCATTTATACATAGGCAAAGGAAAATTACTAACATGGACTTTATAGCATTCTTAAAAATCATCAAAGTCAGAGACACTATAATGAAAACTGTACAGATTGTTAGGAGCACAGGAATTATCATTCAAGTTGGGAAAATATACTCCTACCAGCTATACTGATGAGCTTCTGCTCCCATTTATAAACATGAACAGATGATCAAGAATCACTGAATATTTGAGAAAAACAAAAACAACAAACAGAACAAGGCCGAAGGGTAAACAGAAGGAAACTTTGAAATAAGTATAATTAATATCATTAGAGAAGAAATTGATGGATAAGAAAGGAACAGATTGTAGAGGACAAATTAAGCAATTGGCTCTGTTTTTCACATTCAAACCGTATTTACTGAGAAAAACCTCACCTTAATAGATGCGAGGATTAATTGAATAAAAATACTGAAAATTTAATTAGTGAACTGGAACATTTAGCCAAATGTACTCTTTCTAAACACAGTAATCAAGAACAAAGAAGAAAAAATTAAGGGATAAGGAAGTAGTTCCAGGAATTCTAATTGCCATCGAATAGGAAAGCCAGAAAGAAAGAACAGAGAAAAAGTGAAGATAGGGTATGGGAGAAGTAGATAATAAAATAAATAATAAAATTTCCCAGAATAGAAGATTTAATTTTTAATGTAAGAATTATTTTTAGTACAAAATGGAATAATATGTAATAAAAAATTTTAAATACAATTATAGAAACATCCTAGTGAAAATTATTCTTTTAATATTTTAATGTCAATATTTACACAAAATAACTTTATTTTAAAAATCAAAGAATATAGATGTCTCCATTTACACTTTACCTAAATCCTGCTACCCTTTTCAGATGCAGTTATATTTGACAATTTAGTGTTTCCTTACTGAATTTTTCCTATAACATGTGAGATGCACATACGTGTGTTGTGCATGCATAACTATGTACATGTATTACACTTTATTTTACAAATGTGAACCCATTAAAAATTTCAAAATAGATGAAATTTATATAAGTAAATTTAATGAATAATACAAATTTAAAATGATGTTAGCTGGATGTGGTGGCTCACACCTGTAATCCCAGCACTTTGGGAGGCCGAGGTGGATGGGTCACTTGAAGTTAGGAGTTCGAGACCAGTCTGGCCAACATGGCAAAACCCCATCTCTACTAAAAAAATACAAAATAAGCCAGGAGTAGTGGTGCATACCTGTAGTCTCAGCTACTTGGGAGGCTGAGGCAGGAGAACTGCTTCAGCCCGGGAGGCAGAGGTTGCAGTGAGCCGGGATTGTGCCACTGCATTCCAGCCTGGATGACAGAGCAAGACTCTGACTCAAAAAAATAATAAATAAATAAAATAAAATAAGATGATATTTAACCTCACTGTAGTCAGGGAAATGCAAATTAAGATGAGACTTGGAGAAAAAAATGATTTGTGATATCTTGTGCTGGCAAGAATCAGATAATTATGCATATTTGAACACAGCTAGTTGGAAAGGAAATAGTCAATTAGAGAGAAATTTGGCAGTATATATCAAGATGCACATACTTTGACTCAGAAATACAGTGTTCACAAATCTATCTACAGATAGATTCTATGTATCCCAACAGAAGTACTTTTAAATGTATATGTTATATATATATACAAACACACATATATATGTAAATAAATATATATATTCATAAAGTTATTTATTTCAGCATTCTTAGAAAGCCAGAAAGTAAATTTAGGAAGACACGCATATCTACCAACAGTAGAATGTTTAAATAAAATATTGATACCTACAATGGATAATATACACCAATTAAAATAAATAAACTGGAAAGTCATCTTAAGTGACTTAAAGATGCATTGTTAAGTGACATAAGCAACTTGCTGAGCAATATGAATATCCAAAACTATATAAATAGTGAAAGTGAAAAAAAGGATGCATACCTAACAGGTAGCAGTGTTCATTCATAGAGAATGAAGCAGGGAGTTAAAGTGAGGGAGTTAAAAACTGAAAGCAGATACTCAGTAACACAGACCTGGAGATTAGTCATCAGTCCTTCATAAAATTACATAAAATTAAAATAGGGTTTCAGTTATTTCTTTTCCTTCTATTGAGTAAATGTGTGTATTAGTTGGTTCTCACATTGCTATAATGAACTACCTAAGACTGGGAAATTTATAAAGAAAAGAGTTTTGATTGGCTCACAGTTTGGTTCCACAGGCTATACAAGAAGCGTGGCTGCAGAGGCCTTGGGAAACTTATAATCATAATGGAAGGTGAAGGGGAAGCAGGTTCATCTTACATGGCTGGAGCAGGAGGAAGAGAGAGAGGGGAGGTGCTACACACTTTGAAACAACCAAATCTCATGATAACTCACTCACTGTAAGAAGAACAGCACCAAAGGGGAATTCCGCCCTCATGATCTAATCACCTCCCACTGGACCCCATCTCCAACATTGAGGATTATAATTTGATGTGAGATTTGGGTGGGGACACAGACCCAAACCATATCAGCATCTCTCACCAGAAAGAGTCTAATACCAAAGAAACGAGAAAGGAAAGAATTGTCCCTTGATTGAACATCTAATAAGCCAATTATACTCATCTATCTAATCTATCTAAATCAATCAATAAATCAATCTATCATATTTCTGTTATTTATATTGTTCCACTACCATTACTTCCTTCTTTTTCTTTTCTTTGGTTCTCTCTTCCCACTTATGTCTCCATCTGTTTCTGTGTCTCTTTCCCTTTATAGTATTCTTTCATAAATAAAACTTATAAAACTTAGGTTAGCTCGAGTACTAAATTACTAGAACAACAGTACACATAAAATAAGTCTCTCCATCAGAAAGCTTCCTAAGAGGATAATTAGATTTATTTTATTGCTAGGAAATAGAAAATAAGTTAGGAAATGAGAGGATATCTTACCACACAAGCATCATTTCCTGTTTTCTCAAATAGATGCTTTAAATGTACAACTATGATCTTTCCTCATATTCTGTAATCTGAAATCCTCTTAAGTCGGCTCTTTAAAATCTTTGTCTCTCATCAAAGTCAATCCCAAATATTGCTTTTATGCTGAGGCCTTCCTTAACCCTTTCAGTCACATTAAAAATCTTTCTCTTCATTGCTCCCATGGTATACTTGTCTATCACTGAGGTTGTATTCGTTCATTGTCGCATTGCTATAAAGAACTACTTGAGAGTAATTTATAAAGAAATGAGGTGCAATTGACTCACAGTTCTGCAGACTGTACAGAAAGCATGGCTGGGGAGGCCTCAGGAAACTTACCATCACGGTGGAAGGCAAAGGGGAGGTATGCACATCCTCCATGGCCACAGAAGGAAGAAGAGAGAGCAGGGTGAGGTGCTACACGCTTTTAAACAACCAGATCTCACGAGAACTCACTCAACTATCACAAGACCAGCAAGGGGGAAATTCGCTTCCATGATCCAATCACCTCCCACTGGGCCCCTTCTCTAACAATGGGGATAACCATTTGTCATGAGACTTGGCAGGGACACAAATCCAAACCACATTAGAGGTGCTCTTCAAATTTGGCCTTAATGAAAGTTAAGATATATTGAACATTTGTTATGATTCATCCACTGTGTTAAGCACTTCATATGCATCATATCTTTTAATTCTAATGAGTCCTATAAAATAAGGGTTTAGATTTTAGGTTACAGTATCTTTTCAAGGATTTTCTTTCTGTTTCATGATCTAGGAAAACATAAATGTTTTCTCCATCTAGCTATCCGCCATCTAGCTGTCTAGCTAAAGTCTAGCCCTGATGACATTCATGAAGCCTCTGCAGATGATCTCATTGTCCACCTAGTGGCTGACAAATGTTCCTTCAGGTTACAATCTGAAAGATTCATTTATGTATACGTGCACCATCAGCTGGAAGGTGTACTGAGGGGACTGGAGCACACGGCAGTGCTAGCAGGGAAACTATTATTATACTATTATTAACTGTACTATTATTTTTCTGTCAAATGAGCCTCTGTCATCAGTGACACATTAAATGTTTCTGCTTCTGTTTTGTCGGGCCTCTTTTTTTTTTTTAAATTTTTTTTTTTTTTTTTTGAGACAGAGTCTCGCTCTGTCGCCCAGGCTGGAGTGCAGTGGCGCGATCTTGGCTCACTGCAAGCTCCGTCCCCAGGTTCACGCCATTCTCCTGCCTCAGCCTCCGGAGTAGCTGGGACCTCTTTATCAGGCATAAATTGGTGCTGTTCTAGTCTGTGGAGTGGCCCTAATGCTTACTTTGTCATAAAGGAACCCATCCATTTTAAGAATAAGATCCACTGTGTTGGGATGCTTTTATTTTGGCAAGCATTGCATGAATTCTTGGTATCCATTTATGGACATTGAGGTTGTTTCTGTCTTGTGGCTATTATGAATAATGCTGCTATGAACATATGTGAACAAGTTTATGTGTGGATATATGTATTACTCTTGGGTATATACCTAGGAATGAAATTTCCTGGTCATGTGCTACTGTGTTTAGTCATTTGTGGAACTGCCAACTGCTTCACAAAGTGGTTGCACCATTTTACACCTCCTCCAGCAGTATATAAGGGTTGTGATTTACTCACATCCTTGCTGATACTTGTCATCTTGCTTTTTGATTCTAGTTATCCTAGCAGGTGTGAAGTGATATCTCATTGTAGTTTTATGTTTTCTTGATGAAAGAATGTTGAATATCTTTTCATGTGCTTATTGGACATTTGCATGTATTCTTTAGAAAATTGCCTATTCATGCCTTTTGCTCATTTTAAAAATAAGTTGAAGCAGTAAGAACGATGTCCTTGTCTTATTTCTAATCCTATCGAGAAAGAATTCCATCTTCCACCATTAAGAGTGATGCTAGTATGATCCAGCAATCCCACTACTGGGTATTTATAAAAAGAAAGACAATCAGTATACTGAAGAGATATCTGAACCTCTATGTTTATTGCAGCATTATTCAAAATAGCCAAGATATGAAAGCAACTTAAATATCCATCAACAGATCAATGAAGAAAATGTGGTATACATACATAATGAAATACTACTCAGTCATAAGAAAGAATAAAATCCTGTCATTTGTAAAAACTTGGAAGAGTTTGGAGGAAATTCTGTTAAGTGAAATAAGTTAGGCACAGAAAAATAAATACTGCATGTTGTCACTCATATGTGGAAGGTAAAAAATTGAGCTCATGGAAATAGAGAGTATCATGGTTATCAGAAGCAGGAAAGGGTAAGAGGGAGGGAATAATAGGGAGAAGCCGGGTAACAGATACAAAATTACAGCTGGACAGGAGGAATAAGTTATGATGCTTCATAGCACTGTAGGGTGACTATAGTTAACAAAAATTTATTGTATATGTTCAGAAAGCTAGAAGAGAGGATTTAGAATGTTCCCAACACAAAGAAATGATAAAGGTTTGAGGTGAGGAATATCCTAATAATGCACATTGTATATGTGTATTAAAACATCACTGTATCCTACAAATATGTACAATTATTACATGTCAACTAAAAACAAAATGAAAAAAAGGTTTGATGTTAGCTTTAGGTTTCTCACAGATGCCTTTTATCACGTTGAGGAAATTCTCTTCTACTAATTTGTTGAGTGTGATATAATAAAAATGCAATGAATTTTGTCAAATGCTTTTTATAAGTCTATTGAAATGATTAATATTTGTTTTTTATTATATTGATATATTGTATTACATTAGTTGATTTTCAGATGTTAAACTAACATTGCATTCTTGAGATAAATCCCATTTGGTTCTTGTTTATAATTTTTTTATATGTTGATGGATTTGGTTTGCTAGTATTTTAAGGATTTTTACATTTATACTAATAACAGAAGTTGGTCTGTGTTTCTTTTTCTTGTGATGTCTTTGGTTTTAGATGGCTATTTATTTTATTTTATACACTAAATTGTGATATGGAGCATAAAATACTAATAATATAATAATAATAGCTAGAATTTATTGAGCTTAGAATTTGTGCCAGGAGCTCCATTCATGACTTTTACAGATATTTTATATTTTACCACACAACTCTCACAAAAACTGTGACAGTTAGGTCATTTTTAAAATTATTATTATTAAAACCAAAAGTCTAAAACCTGAAAAAAAAAAAAAGAAATATGAAAGAACAAAATTCCAAGAGTTAGAGAGGTTAATAAGCTTGCCTAAAGTCACAAATCTAACTGTGGTCTGACTGTAAAGTTAAATCCAATTTGTCTGTTTTCAAAGCCTATACTTTTTAAGTCTTTATGAGTAAATTAAGATAGATGATTATTCAACCCAACACTTATATATACATAGAATATTATTAAGCATTCTTTACAATCTTTTTTATTTTTAGAATTCTCTGATTTTTCTCTTCTGGTATTCTTTTTCTTTCTTAAGTTTTCTAAGATTCAGTCTTATCTTGAGTTGGTTTTTGATGACAATGGGGTCACTTCCTTTGTCTTATTACGTACAGTGATATTTTTGGGACAAGTACAAGATCCGAGCTATTCTGGCATGAATGGAAAAGCAAATACAGAAACACGGAATTGGTGATTCAAGGGCACTAACAGAGCAGAATCACACTGTTTCTCCTCTAGCAAAGTATTACACGTAAGAGGTAAAATGTAAAATCACCAGGCATTTTCTCTGAAAAAGCACATCATTTTTTTTTTTGGTTAATTAATTGATTAATTTGAAAGTCTCTGTGTTATAGTGGAAAAAACACTGTACCAGATATATTTAGTTTTGAACTCTAGATCTGTTATTTAAAATGAATATCCTGATTTAAACCAACCAACTACAAAAAGATGATCATGGAAATTTTAGTAAGAACTGCTTATAAAATAATGCCAGGAAATTACTTTAAATGTGCTAGTTGTGACAACGACAACAACAACAACAACAACAACAACGTTGGTTCTGTAAGATAATGGCCATATTTTCTAGAGATTCATGCTAAAAGATGTAGTAATTATGAAATAACATGTTTTAATAATAATTTAAGGAATGAAAGGATACCAAAGTGAGTGAGACAATAAATTTAAAAATCTGAAATTATTATACTTTAGGTTTTAGGGTACATGTGCAATGTGCACATGTACCCTAAAACCTAAAGTATAATAAAAAAAAGATCAAAAAAAAATCTGGAATCTGAGTGATGGTTAAATGGAGATTAATTCCCTCTACCTTTGCATATGTTCACAAATACTCATAATTGATGGTAACAAAAAAGGTGATCTTGGGGCTGTGTTCTTACTCCTGGAACAGAGATAGTAACAATTGCTGTAGAGAGGATTAAAAGAGATTTTTATAAACATCTTCTATGTTTTATATACTTCATAAATAATTGCTTAATTTATTTCAGTGGTTCAACGAAAAATACTGAGTGGCAGTCATGTTGTAGAAATAGTGTTTTCTTTAAAGGATACAAAAGAATGGATGGGAGAGGGTACACCTTGAGGGGATTACAATCTATTCCTTTCTATAATTGGCAGTTCCTAGATAGAAAAATATTCAATATCTTAAATAAGTATTCATATACCTTTTATTTACCCTAGTTACATTGAAATAACAAGTCACAACCAAAATAAGTCAGAGTTTTGGGAGATATGCCAAACTGGGTAAAGTCTCACTGAAGGAAGTCTTAGAGAAGCCAATAAAGACAGGCAACATTTTAAAAACTGGATATACCCCTCCAGTAAAATATTACAATGATTATCCCAGCTATGAAGCATTTAAAACCATAACTGGATGCCAAAATATCTAAAGTATACAGATTAGACACATCGGTAATATTTAACTAAAGGAAAAATTCAAAGTTTTAACCCCTTTTGGGCTAGTTTGAAGCTCTCAACAGCTGCAGCTCCACATACACTTTCACAATTCAAAAGGTGCTGCATCAGGGTCTCCACTCATTCCCTCTCATGGACCTTCTTTTTCGTTGTTGTTATTTTAAATTTAACTTTTAAGTTCAGGGATACATGTGCAAGTTTGTTATATAGGTAAACTCATGTCACAGGGGTTTGTTATACAGATTATTTTGACACTCGGATATTCCTAATCCTCTCCCTCCTCTCATCCTCCACTCTCCAATAGGTCCCAGTGTGTGTTGTTCCCCTCTATATGTCCTCATCATATAGCTCCCACTTATAAGTAAGAACATGCGGTATTTGGTTTTCTGTTCCTTCATTATTTTGATAAGGATAGTGTTTTTCATCTCCATCCATGTCTTTGTAAAGGACATCATCTCATTCTTTTTTTATGGCTGCATAGTATTCCATGGTGTAAATGCACCACATTTTTCTTTATCCAGACTATCCTTGATGGTTACTTAGGTTGAGTCCATGTCTTTGCTATTGTGAATAGTGCTGCAATAAACATACATGTACACGTGTCTTTATAATATAATGATTTATATTCCTTTGGGTATATACCCAGTAAAGGGATTGCTGGATTGAATGGTACTTCTGTATTTAGGTGTTTGAGGAATCATCACTGTCTTCTCCAATGGTTGAATTAATTTATTCTTCCACTGACAGCGTGTAAGCATTCCCTTTTCTCTGCAGCCTTGGGAGCATCTGTGGATTTTTGAATTTTTAATAACAGCCATTCTGACTGGGGTGAGATAGTGTCTCACTGTGGTTTCGATTTGCATTTCTCTAATGATCAGTGATGTTGAGCTTTTTTTCATATAATTGTTGACTGCATGTATGTTTTGTCTTTTGGACCGTCTTAATGTGATCTAGTGTTTGTAGTTTTGTTTTTTTTTTTAACCTTTGTTCTGACTGCCCGAATTTAGCCTCCCTGACTACCCCCTCTAGATTTCAGTGTTAGCTGATGGTCTGCCCTGATGTATTTGACCTGGCTGTGGCCTAAAAACTATCTTTTAGAAAAGTCTGAGCTTTAAATCTCTGTAATACAATGTGAGCCATTGCTATCCCATCCCAGTATCTGGGCAACAAACTTGACACTTCCTCATATCTCACAAGGAAGTTTAAAAAACAAAGAAAAACACATTATCTTGACTACAAATAGCCTTTTTCATGTTACTAGTAGATCATTTTTTATAGTTGCAAGTGTAGTGGCTTGAGTATGTGCTCAAAATGACATTGTATTGGCCACAACAAAATCATGTGATACTGTAATAGTGGTCCATGATATGTGTGTGGGTGTGTGTGTGTGTTTCTTGGTAAATTTCACATGACAAAAATCTTTGAAGATACTGGAAAAATATGAAAAGTTAGAATAAATCAGAAACATTTCAAAGACCCAATACTCAAAAGAAATACTTTGCCAGAATCTGGGAGGAATTTGCAGGATATTTTTAGTCAAGTGAACAAGATTGAGACAGTTATCTAGTTGTTCACTCATGCTCATAAAACAAACCAGCCTTGATTAAAAAAAGTAACTCAAAGCACCCTTTTTACCCTCTTGATGCTTCTCCCTTATTTCAGAGATTTAAGCTATGTATTCATCAGGACACTGAAACCATCCCTCTGTTTCATGAGTATTGTTTCGGAGGTAATGACAATCCTACTCTTTCAGCTTGCATTTTTCCTGTCTCTTGGGAAATAACAACTTCAAGAAAGCAATAGGGAATAAAGATCTATGATAGGGAATGGGAATTGGCAATATCACCTGGGAAGTGAACTCTTCAAAATATATTTCTAAATTGAGAATACCTCTTGGTAATATAGTTTTTCACTTTTGTTATCAGATCAATTGTAAGACAAACCAAACAAAAGCAATAGCCAAATAAAAGAGAATGTTATTAGGTAGAGAAGAGCAGAAAAGCATCAGTGCTTATTAGAAAGTAGAAATTGAGATGGAGATTATATGAATAAGTCTGTCTTCTAAATGATGACTAACTATAGACAATGTCAAAACCAGTGGAGTATCATAAAGCATCCAAAAAATGCACTTCTGAAATTTTTAAATATAGAAACCAGAATAAAAACACAATAAATGTCTGGTATTTCCTAAAGAGACAAAAAGTTAGGGATTCTTTGACACAACATTACAAAACAAGGGTAATTATGAAAACCATCAATATAGCATGGACCACGGATTGAGCTAAGTGTTGTACATTTACTTTCGCACTGAATAAAATAAATGGAAACACAATCTGAAATAAAGGCCAACTATATAAAAATTATTAATATTGAAAGGAAACAATAGAATGGTTCAGTAGCTGAAGGTATAACAAGCGGACTAAAACTACGTAGAGAAATTAATTGCTGGATTTACAGTAATAAATGATAAAAACACCATTGTGGAAAGTGGAGGAGTACATGTGAAAACATTTATTTTAGAATGAGGAGAAATTTGATAACAACTGTAATGAATAGAATAGTAAATCACAGCTAAATTTCAAGGTTAGCACTGTGTTTTCTTCATATACCAAATGTATTTTTTCTATTCTGAGATTAAATTAATTAATTAATTAATTAATTGTTTTGAGACGGAGTCTCGCTCTTGTCACCCAGGCTGGAGTGCAATGGTGTGATCTTGTCTCACTGCAACCTCTGCCTCCTGGGTTCAAGTGATTCTCCTGCCTCAGCCTCCTGAGTAGCTTGGATTACAGGAGCCCACCACCACACCCAGCTAATTTTTGTACTTTTGGTAGAAACGGGGTTTCGCTATGTTGGCCAGGCTGGTGTCAAACTCCTGACCTCAGGTTATCCACCCACCTTGGCCACCCAAAGTGCTGGGATTACAGGCATGAGCCACCGTGCCCAGCCTCTGAGATTAACTTATTTTTATAATTAAAAAGTAATTGTTTGATAGGGTGAGTTAGTTTCTCTTCTCTCTGGGCCATAATACATAGTGTTAATATTTTATGATGGCATAAATCCCTTTAAAATTGGTTCTAAATTTTATTTCTCTTAACTACCAAGCATATTTCTACATATAGTTTATTCTCAGCATGACATAGAATTAGGAACTTCAAGTTGGATTTTGAGTCCATATCCCAGCATGAAACATTGCATACTGACGATTTTGGTCAAATAATGTAAAGTCTCTTGCCTCTGGTTTTCTTTCTGCAGAGAGTGGATAATAACTTCCCTAATGTTCACTTACAATTTTTGTAAAGTTTGAGTATCCAAATCCTAGATTTGCTGAGTCCTAAGACTACATTAATTGCTATTGTTATTTACCACTTTAGCATCCTGCCCTTTTCCAATAAAATATTCATCACACACAAAAATATCTGTTAAATATTTTAAATATCTATGTTCCATGTAAGACTATATACTCCTTGAGCCCAAGGAGCATACCTGTCATATATTACATACCTAGAGATTGGCACAGAGTAAATGGGAAAAATATTGAACAAATGAAATGAGAACTTAATGGATACGTAAGTTTTAAACTTTTGATAATTAATTCCTTTAAAATATCTTATAAGAAAAGCATTGAAATCATCTCATAATGGATTTATATTAAAGGCTATATTACCCTAATCCATAAAAGCATGATGAAAAAAATGCAAACGTATTTAGTTACTATATGGGTGTGTGATCTCATGGAACTGTCCATCACCAATTCATCACTCAAAAGTAGCTTGTATTAATGGGATTAATATTGTTTCACTTACAAATTCTGTCACTGTACTTCAAATAGTTACGTTTACTAAAGTTTATAGTTTAACAAATGTGAAAAGTAAACTCAAAGCTTTACTCCTGGTTCATTTCTAATGATAAGGAAAGATGGTATTAATTAAAGCCATAGTAATATTTGAGTTAAGGTCCTAGAAGAGAGCAATATTAATGTGACAAATTAGTACATTTTCACTTTGAATTATTTGAAAACTGTATTATAGGCTGAATAAAGGCCTTCCAAAGATGTTCATGTCATAATCCCCTCAATCTGTGAATATGTTACATTATTTTGCAGTAGGAAGTTCATAGATGTAATTAATGTTACAAACTTTAAATAAGGAAATTATTCTGGTTTATTCTAGCTGAGCCCAAACTAATTACATGAGCCACTAAAAGCAGAGATCTTTCTCAGGCTAGAGTCAGAAGAGATGTGGCATAAGGGAGAAGTCAGAAAGATAAAGATTATGAGAAGGACTTGGTGTGTAGTTTTTAGTGTGAAAATGAGGTGTGGAACTTGAGGAATGCTGATGACCATAAAGAGCTAAGAGACGCTCCTAGCTGAAAGTCAACAAGAGGATGATGGGGACTTCAACCTTACACACAAAAAGAACTGAATTCTGCCAATAATTTGAATGTGCTTGTGAGCAGATTCTTACCAGAGCCTTCTGATAAAAACCCAGGCTAGCTACCATGTTGATGTCAGCCTGAAGAGACCCAAATCAGAGGAATTATTAGAGCCCACTTGGGCTTCTCACTTATAGAATTGTGAGATAATAAATTTGTGTTCTTTTAAGCCATTAAGTTTTTAGTATTTGTTATTGAAGCAATGGAAAAATAATATGTTGGGTTTATGTTGGAAATATATATTTAGGCCAGTTCTACCCTAGATTTTAGAGTTACTAGGTATCTCTCTTTTGGCAGTATTTTCTTTGAATGTTTTTGAGTAGTACTTCTCATTATTTGATTGATAGAGTTCTACGGATAGCACTGAAGGGCTAGGAAAAAGGTTTCAATAAGTCTGTTTGCTTCTAGACTAGGTTTAAGGTAACAAGGTTAAAAATAACTCTTAGTACTTGATTGCAATCTAGCCTAACTCATCATAGTATGGAGTTCTCATAAGGATTTTGCAGTAGTTTGTAGTAACAAATAAAACATTTTTTATTTATTTAAGTTTTTGAAAGGTAATAACATTAATGAATTTTCCCAGAGTCTTTTCCCTGCATATTTCCCTTTTGAATATGAATTGGTAAAAAGTTACTATTTGAAGATTCAGGATTTGAACTTCTAGCTACCTCTATTTCCATGTGTTAAATACATAAAAATAAAGATCCCAATGAAAAATGTGCAATTCTAATTTTTAAGGTCAATTATCTTTGCTCCCTCTCATCATATAGCTAAAAGAGTAATTAACACACAAATAAATTTCTGAATAACACAGATCAGGAAATCATCCATTTGCCTTTAGTCTACTGTCTCTTTATGAAGCAACTGAGCATGCCACAAACTACTTAAAAATCCATTTAAAAAATCCTACATACAAAATAATAAAATGAGTGCATATGATGTGTGTCTGTAAGACAGAATTAATTAGAATGTAAGTTACAAAATAATTCATTTTTACTGATATTGTTTCTAATGAAGAAACTATGTAATGGGAAATTATAATTTGTGAACTTATAATGATGAGTTTAATTTCAACTATAACCAAAAAGGAATTAGATACTTCCAAATAGTTTTATTGATTGATTGACTGATTGATTGATTGAGATGGAGTCTCGCTCTATTGCCAGGCTGGAGTGCGGTGGTGCGATCTCAGCTCACTGCAACCTCCACCTTGCGGATTCAAGCAGTTCTCCTGCCTCAGCCTCCTGAGTAGCTGGGACTACAGGTGCACGCCACCATGCCCAGCTAATTTTTGTATTTTTAGTAGAGACGGTGTTTCACCATGTTGGCCAGGATGGTCTTGATCTCTTGACCTCATGATTGACTTTCCTCGGCCTCCCAAAATGCTGGGATTACAGGCGTGAGCCACCACGCCCGGCATTTATTTTTATCAATAATTATAAACAAGAAATATTTTCAGTTATTTTTATATGCTGTTAATTATTCTAGGCATTTTGAAGGGAAGAGAAACACAATGAAGTATAAAGAGGAAAGAAGAATATAATTTATTACCTACTTACCTTAAATTATTTTACTCAATTCTTATATATAATTGACAATTCCGTTAGTTACAGCTTACTGATAAGTAACATAGTTTAGATTGAATCAATACCTTAACCAAAGTCATACAGCTCTTAATTAGTAAAACCAGTATTCAGTTCTAACATTGAGTGTCTTCTAAATCTATGCTTTATCCAAAATGAAATCCAGTTTGTAATTATTAGAAAATCAGAATTTAACCTTGAAAACATAACTAAAAGCTTAATAAAACACAAAGAATACAATACTTAATACAATAAAAAAATGTAATCTATATCTACTAATAAAAATGTAATCTATATCTACTAATAAAAAATGTAATCTATATCTACTAATTCTTTTGTCTATACATTAATACATACACCAAATTTTAATCGATTACCTATTATTGTGACCTTTCTTTTAAGCACTAGGAACAACAGGAAACAAGGCAAGTACCTTTTTTTGTCACGCTGAAATTGGATGCTGGTAATGAAAGATAATAAAAGAAGTGCATGTTGTAAATGTCTATTCAGGAGCTAAGAAGATAAAGCACGTATGTTGGCCAGAATAACCAGTAGTAACAAACTAAATCTAAAATCATGGAAGCTTAAAATCTAAAGAACTATTTCTTCCTCATGCTACAAATCCCTCATGTACCTAGGAGGGCTCTGCTCTTTAAAAGTCACTGAAGAACTGAGATTGAGAGAGCAATTACCATCTCAAATATTGATGTGTGCAATGTTCAAGAAAAAAAGCAAATTCCAGAAAGGTATTAAAAAGATAACTTCACTTGTCCTACAGGTTCACCCATGATGTTCCCAAACAAGATTTTGTTCTTTTTTATGGCTATATAGCATTCCATTGTGTATCTATACCATAGGAGTTTTTAATCTGTTTACCCATTGTTAAACACTTAAGTTGATTTCTTATCTTGGCTATGTGAATAGTGCTGCAATATCATGGGAACGCAGATATCTCTTTGAACTTACTGATTTAATTTCCTTTGGATATATACTCAGAATTGGAATTGCTGGATCATATGGTAATTCTATGATTTTTTTAGGAACATTTTTCATAATGGCTATGCTAGTTTACCTTCTGACCAACAGTGTGCAAGGGTTCCCTTTTCTCTACATCCTCACCAATAACCAATAGTTACTATCTTTTGTCTTTTTGGTAATAGCCAAAAAGACATTTGGCTACTACTGGAATGAGTTGATATCTCATTTTGTTGTTAATTTAAATTTCCTTAATGATTAGTCACGTTGAACATATTTTTCATATATCTGTTGGTATATGTCATAAACGTCTTGTTTTGGGAAATGTGTATTAATGTGTTTTGTCCGTTTTTAAGTCAGATTATTTTTGTTGGCCCTTTAGTTATTTGAGTTCCTTAGACATTCTGGATATTAGCTTTCGTAAGATATATGGTTTGCAAATATTTTCTCTCATTGTATAGGTTTTTTTTTTTATTATGTTAAGTGAGATAAACCAGGCACCAAAAGACAAATACTTCATGATTTCACTCATGTAGAGTCTAAAATGTTGATCTCATAGAAGTAGTAACTAGAACAGTGGTTACCAGAGATTGAGGATGGGAGGGTGGAGCAAAGACAGGAAAAAGTTGGCTAAGGGATAAAAAGTTACCCCTTATTAGGAGGAATAAATTCTGATATTCTGTCACACAGTAGTCAACCAGAGTCAACAATAAGACAGCACAAAACAGCTAAAAAAGAGGATTTAGAATGTTCCCACCATGAAGAAATGATACATGCTTGAAGTGATGGATACGCTAATTACTCTGATTTAATCATTATACAATATATACATATATCAAAATATTACATATTACCCAATAAATATGTATAATTATTTTGTGTCTATTAAAATTTTAAAAAGACAATTAAATAATCTGCCCTGGAAATAAATATATCAATTTTATACCCACGCTCCAATATAAAGAGCCAGGCATACAATGCTTCCACAGGATGGAAATGGGGAGAATTGGAAACTTTTAGGGGAGTAGTACTATTATAAGTTGAATGAAATGCTGAAACTCTTAACCCTTTGCATTTCTGTACTGCTATACAGAAATACCCGAAACTGGGTAATTTATAAAGAAAAGAAGTTAAATTGGCTCATGGTTCTACAGGCTGTACAGGAAGCATGATGCTGGAATCTGCTTGGCTTCAGGGGAGGCTTCAGGAAACTTACAATCATGGCAGAAGGTGAAGGGGGAACATATATGCTATATGGCCAGAGTAGGAGCAAGAGAGAAGGGGGAGATGCTAAACACTTTTAAATAAGAAGACATCATGAGAACTCACTCATTATCAAGAGAACAGAACCAAGTGGTTGCTCCTAAATCATTCATGAAAAATTGATCCCCATGGTCCAATCACCTCAAACAAGGCCCCACCTCCAACACTGGGAATTAAAATGTGACATAAAATTTGAGTGGAAACACAGATCTAAACCATAGCACTCCGATACCTATACATATGACCATATTGAGAAATAAGATCTTTGTAGATATAATAAAGTTGATATGAAATCATTAGAATGGGCCTTAATTTAATATGACTGTTGTCCTTACAAGAAAAGGAGCATTTGGACACAGAAGCATAGAGGGAATGTCACGTGAAAATACAAGCAGAAGTTGGAGTGATGCATCTAAAATCCAAAGAATGCCAAAGAGTGCCAGTTGTCACCAGAATCTAAGAGAGAGGTATGAAAGAGATTTTTTCCAGAGAACCCTTAGAAAGATCCAACTCTGAAGACTACTCCAGGAGTGAGAAAAAATAAATTTTGTTTTTGTAAGCCACAAAGTTTGTAGTACTTGGTTAAGACAGACCTAGGAAACTAATACAAGCACTAATGATTATCAAAATTGGTAAAAATGTATGTGTGGAAGAGCTTACCTGCCATCAGAGAAGTTCTGGTTAAGAAAGTGCTATTTAAGCAAAAACTTGAATAAGTGAAGAGTGAGCCTTTTAAAAATCTGAGTAAACAAAATTCCAAATAAAGAATTCAAAATATTTATTTTAAAGATGCTTAATGATATGCAAGAGAAGTGTGACAATCAGTACAAAGAAATCAGAAAATCAATTCAGGATATGAACAAGAAATTCATGAAGGAGATAGTTATTAAACAAATTCTGGACCTGAAAAATTTATTGAAGGAATTATAAAATCATTCAAAAGCTTCAACACTAACTAAACCAAGCAGCAGAAAAAAAACTCAGAACTTGAAGATAGATCCAGTCTGACTAAAATTAAGAAAAAAGAACAAAAAAGAATGAACAGGCCAAGCATGGTGGATCACGCCTGTAATCCCAGCACTCTGGGAGGCCAAGGTTGGTGGATCACCTGAGGTCAGGAGTTCAAGACCAGTCTGGCCAAAATGGCAAAACCCCATCTCTAATAAAAATACAAAAATTAGCCATGTGTTGTGGTGGGCGCCTGTAATCCCAGCTACTTGGGAGGCTGAGGCAGGGGGAATTGGTTGAACCCAGGAGGCAGAGGTTGCAGTGAGCCAAGATTGCACCACTGCACTCCAGCCTGGGTGACAGAGAAAGACTCCGTCACAAAACAAAACAAAACAAAACAAAAGAATGAACAAAGCCTTCAAGATGCTTGAGACTACATAAAATAACCAACTTATGAATTATCAGTATTTCCAAGGGGGAAAAATTAAAAAGTTTAGGAAATCTATTTATGGCAATAATTGAAGAAAACTTTCCAAGTCTAGCAAGAGATTTAGAAATCCAGATACAGGATGCCCAGTGATCCCAGAAAACACATTGCAGAAAGAACTTCAGGCCAGGTGTAGTGGCTCATGCCTGTAATCCCAGCACTTTGGGAGACCAAGGTGGGCAGATCACAAGGTCAGGAGATCGAGACCATCCTGGCTAACGTGGTGAAACCCCGTCTTTACTAAAAATACAAAAAATTAGCCAGGAGTGGTGGCAGGTGCCTGTAGTCCCAGCTACTTGGGAGGCTGAGGCAGGAGAATGGTGTGAACCCAGGATGCGGAGCTTGCAGTGAGCCAAGATGGCGCCACTGCACTCCAGCCTGGGCAGGAGTACGAGACACCATCTCAAAAACAAAACAAAACAAAACAAAACAAAAACCTCAGCATGCCATAGTATAATCAGACTGTCTGAAGTTAAAGTGAAGCAAGGAATTATAAAATCAGCAAGGGAAAAGCATCTAGTTATTTATAAAGGAAAGCCCATCAGATTAACAGCAGACTTCTCAGCAGAAGCTGTACATGCTAGAAAAGAACAGAATGACATTTTCAAAGTGCTAAAGAATAAAACATTAGCTTCATAAATGAAGGAGAAATAAAGTCTTTTCCAGGCAAGCAAGCACTGAGGGAATTTGTCATCACTACACCAGCACTACAAAAAATGCTCAAAGGAGTCCTAAACACAAAAATGAAAGGTTGATATTCACCATTGTAAAAACATACAAAAGTATAAAACACATGTCTTATAAAGCAATCACACAAAGGAGGAAGAGGAAAAAATCAAATGGCAAATGACAGAATTCTATCAAATTACAGAGAAAAAAAACTAAAGAAGTATATAACTACTAGAAAACAATAAACAATATGGCAGGAACAAAACCTGACATATCAATATTAACCTGGAGTGTAAATGAATTAAATGCTCCACTTTAAAGGTACATATTGGTGGAATGAATTTACAAAAATGATACAATTATATGCTGTTTACAAGAAAGTTGCTTTATCTATAAAGAAACATATAGACTGAAAATAAAAATAAAAATGGTAAAAGATATTCCACATGAACAGAAACCAAAAGTGAACAGGAGTAGCTATACTTATGTCAGATAAAATAAACTTTAACTAAAAATAGAACAAAGATAAAAAAGTCATGATATAAAGATAAAGGCATTAATTCAGCAAGAGGATATCCCAATTCTAAATATATATGCACCAAACATTAGAGCAGCCAGACTCATAAAACAAATATTACTAGACTTAAAAAAAGAAATAGACAGTAATGGCATTAGACAGATATTGAAACAAAATGTTAACAAATTGACAATGGAATTAAATTGATTTTTATATCAAATTGACCTAAAAGATATTTATAGAACTTTCTACCTAACAACTGCAGTATATACATTATCAGCACATTAAACATTATTCAAGATAGACCATATGTTAGAACACAAAAGAAGTCCCAATAAATTTTAAAAAATCAAAAACATATCAAGTATCTTCTCAGACTACAGACTAAACTAGTAATTAGTACCAAGTGGAACTTCATGAACTATACAAATGTATGGAAACTAAACAACATGCCTCCAGATGATCATTGGGCCAACAAAGAAATTAAGACAGAAATTTTAAAAGTAATTGAAACAAATGAAAATGAAAACACAACATATCAAAATCTATGTGATACAGCAAAAGCAGTGCTAAGAGGGAAGTTTATAGGTAAATGACTACAGCAAAAAACTAAAAAGATAATAAATTAACAACCTCATATCGAGGAACTAGAAAAGCAAGAACAAACCAAAATCAAAATTAGCAGAGCAAAAGAAATACCAAACATCAATGCAGAATTAAATGAAATAGAGACAAAAAACACAAAGGATATATGAATCGAAATGTTAGCTCTTCAAAAAGATCAACAAAATTGATAAACTGCTAGCTGGAGTAACCAAAATAATAGAGAATATACAAATAAACAAAATCAGAAATGTAAAAGTAGATATCACAACTGATATTAAAGAAATATAAATAATAATCAGGTTCTAGTAAGAACAATTATATACCCACAAACTGGAAAACCTAAAGAAAATGAATAAATTCTTAGAAATATACAACCTCCTCAGATTGAACCAGGAAGAAATACAAATTCTGAATACTGAACAGTAAGATTGTATCAGTAATAAAAAATCTCCTACAAAAAATAACCCAGGACCAGGTAGATTCACAGCTGAATTTATACCAAAGGTACAAAAAAGAACTAATAACAATTCCATGAAACTTTTCTAAAAAATCAAGAAGTAGGAAATTTTCTCTAACTCATTCTATAATGCCAGTATCACCCTGATACCAAATCCAGGACAGGACAGAAAAACAACAACAAAAGAACAGACTGATATCCCTGATGAACACAGATGCAAAAATCCTTAACAAAATACTAGCAAACTCATTCCAGCAGCACATCAAAAATAATAACATACTATTATCAAATGGGTTTTATACCATCTCTGCAAGGATGGTTTAACACATGCAAGTCACTAAATGTGATAGATCATGTAAACAGAATTAAGGACAAAAACCATATGATCATCTAAATAGATGAAGTAAAAGTATTTAATAAAATTCAGCATTCTTCATGGTAGAAACCTTCAACTAACTAGGCATAGAAGAAACATACCTGAAAATCGTATCCAACATCATAGAGAAAAGTTGAAATCATTCTCCCTAAGAACTGGAACAAGACAAGGATGCCCACATTCACCACTCATGTTTAACACAGTACTGGAAATCCTAGTTAGATCAATCAGCCCAGAGAAATAAATAAAGTGCATCTAAATTGGAAAAGAGGAAGTCAAATTATCTCTGTTAATTGATGATATAATCTGAAAGCTAGTAAAACCTAAAGACTGCACCAAAAAACTCTTAGATTTGACAAATGAATTTGTAAACTTTCAGGATACAATATTAGCATACAAAAATCAGTAGTGTTTTTAAATACCAACCTAGCTGAGAACAAAATCTTGAAGGTAATCCCACTTCCAATAGCTACAAAAAAAATACCTAGAAATATATTTAACCCATGAGGTGAAATATCTACAAGGAAAACTTTACAAAACACTGATGAAAGAAATTGTAGATGACACAAACATATGGAAAAACATCCCATGCTCATTACTTAGAAGAATTAATATCATTAAAATGACCTTACTACCCAAAGCAATGTAAAAATTCAATGTAATCCCTATCAAAATACAGACATCATTTTTCACGGAATTTGAAAAAACAATCCTAAAATTCATATGGAACCAAAAAAGAGCCTGAATAACCAAAGAAATTCCAGGCAAAAGAACAAAGCTGGAGGGATTATGTTACTTCACACCTGATTTCAAATTATACTACAAGGCTATAGTAACCAAAACAGAATGGTACTGGTATAAAATAGACACAAAGATCAATGTAACAGAAGAGATAACCGAGATACCACATGTTTACAGGACTTGACAAAGTTATATTCTTGACAAAATTGACAAGAACATAAACTGGGGAAAGGATAACCTTTTAAACACATGGTGCAGGGAAAACTGGATTGCTACATGCATAAGAATTAAACTGGGCCTGTATCTCTCACCATATACAAAAATCAACTCAAGATGAATTAAAGACTTAAATGTAAGAACTGAAGCTATAGTTTTAATGTAAACACTAGAACGTGACCTTGGAAAAACTTATCTGGACATTGGTATAGGCAAAAAATTCATGACTTGGACCTCAAAAGCACAGGCAACAACAACAAATAATTGATAAGTGGGACTTAATTAAACTAATATACTTTTGCCTAACAAAATAAATAATCAACAGCATGAACTGCCAGCTTGTGAAATGGGAGAAAATATTTACAAACTATATATCCACAGGGGACGAATATCCAGAATTTACAAGGAACTCCAACAATTCAACAATAGCAACAAAAACCTTTAAAAAGTGGACAAAGAAAATGAAAAGACATTTTTCAAAAGAAGACATAAAAATGGCCAAGAGGTATATATAAAAAAAGGCTCATCATTAATCATCAAAGAAATACAATATAAAACTACAATGAGATCTCTTACACCAGTCAGAATGGCTGTGATTAAAAAGACAAAAAATAACTGATGTTGGTGAGAATGTGGAGAAAAGAGAACTCTTAGACACTTTTGGTGGGAATATAAATTAGTACAACCTCTATAGAAAACTGTATGGCAATTTCTCAAAGAACTAAAAATAGACCTACTATTCGACCCAGTAATCCCACTGCTGGGTATCTACCCAAAGGAAAAGAAATCACCTTATCAAAAAGACACCTGAATCCATATGTTTAGTGCAGCACTATTCATAATAGCAAAGATATAGAATCAACCTAAGTCCATCAATAGTTGAATAAAGAAAATGTGATACACACACACACACACACACACGCACACACAATGGAATACTCTTCAGCCATTAAAAAAATGTAATGATATCTTTTGCAGCAACATGGATGGAACCAGAGGCCATTACCTTAAGTGAAACAACTCAGACCCAGAAAGACAAATATCATATGTTCTTACTTATAAGTGGAAGCTAAATAATACATACACATGGACATAGGCTATGGAATCATAGTCAATGAAGACTTGGAAGGGTGGTGGGATTACAGGGGGATGGATGAGAAATTAATGGTTACAGTGTACATTATTCAGGTGATAGATAGCATAAAAGCCCTGGCTTCACCATTATGCAATCTATGCATGTAACAAAATTATACTTGTCTTCCATAAATTTATGCAAATATAAAAAATAAACCTGAGCATATATGTACTCAGTGTTAATTACTTTTAAATTCATGTTACATATGGCCCAAAATATAAAAGCAACTTGAATCTATTAATTATATATTAGGGAAAAAAGCCTTTTCTAGCACTTTCTAAACTAGTACATTCCAGTAGCTCTTATGAGAGAAGTTACATTTGGTTGTTTTTGTCTTGAATAGTGTATCACATTGTTGTGTAGAGGTCAATTATTGCATACTTAAATTAAAGGACTTTATAAAGTTAAGTAAGAGATTTCCTGGCTCTGAAATTTCAAACTTATAGTCCTTATAACAAGATAAATTTTTTTTATCTACTCTTTAACAGGAAAAGTTAGGTTTTAGATATATTTCTATTTTATAATTACCTTTGAATTAAGGATTTAAAATAGCTTTAATTATTATCTTAATTCATAACTTACCCAAAATAATCTACAAAAGCCATCTAAACCTAGACAACCACTGGGTCTGGGAAGAGAAGAATAAAGGAAGATTAAAACAGAAATGACACAATTTATTAGTTAAAAATATTAAATTTTCCTTTTTGTTCTTCCAGATATAGAAGGGAAAGCCTCTGAACTACTGTAAGTTTCAAGCTGAGGTCAACCGCACTACTTATTGGTGGGCTATGGGCATGTAAAATTATAGACTTATAATTTCCTGGGTGTCAACTTTATTAAAAACTGTTGGAAAAATTAAAAACAACTAATAATTTGAAGAAAATTATAATAATATAGGTCACTCTCATGAAACACTGTGGACTCCTCAAAATTAGGAAATAATCATGTGCAGTAATTGGAAAATTTGCTCATTTTTATTATCAGATAACTCATGTTATTACCGGTACATTTATGTTGATGTAAATGCAGCATAGTACCTTAGTAAGAACACATTAATGTTACTAGCTAGCTCCATTAGTGTTAGTCAGCCAAGGGAAGAGATTTGCAATTAAAATTCTTAGTCCCTGGTGGCAGCCAGCATGGTTGTTTTTAGAAAAATGAGTTTGTTGACTTATGAACTTTTTTTTCCCCCCGGCTTCACTTAAATGACAATTAAATTGGTTTCAAGAAATTTCTTTGACAACCTCCTGGAACTACTTAAAATTAAAAAAAAAAAAGTTAAATTAAACAGTCACTTTCTGCATAGGAGTTTTTAATAATAAAAACGTCTTATTTTTTGGCAAGTTTGAATAATTTTAGTGTCAATTCTTATTTTTATTTTCAAAGTTTATTCTTACAGATATATATTCAATTGAAATTTTCATTGGTAGGAGTCTCCCTAGAAAAAAATGGTTATTTTAGCAGGCAACTATTACTATATTCCAATGAAGCTTTACCATTGCGTGATACCTGATGGGATTTTGTTTCTATGTTAGACTGTTACTGGCTCATAAGAAGTCACACTTTCTGGCATACATCCTCTTGAGTCATCAACTCTCCTTGAATTAAGCTGGGCTTAGGATCTGATTTAACTTAAAGAATATCACAGGCTGGGTGCAGTTGATCATGCCTGTAATCCCAGCACTTTGGGAGGCTGAGGCAGGAGGACTGCTTGAGGCTAGAAGTTCTAGGATGTAGTGAGCAACGACTGTACCACTGCGCTCTAGCCTGGGCAACAGAGCAAGACCCTGTTTTGAATTTTTTTAAAAAAAGGAATATCACAGAAGTGATGTTGTACCATTTCCAGAACTAACCTTAACAATGCCTGGCAGCTTCCTCTTTCATACTGCTGGCATATATGGCATCCTCCAAATATAAAGTCTTTCTACATTGCTAGAGAGATCAGTTAATGTGAGACAAGCTCAGAGAGTACACCAAGAGAAAGTAACGCCCAACTGCCCCCAAATCTCAGCTGTGACCCGTTCTCAGCTGACTCAATAGCTGAGTATAGCTATAAGGATGACAACTGGCTGGAACATCTTTACTACCCAGCTAAGCCCAGAGTGCCTAATCATGAGTAAATAAAACAGTTGTTTGCAATTACTAATTGATGGGAAGTGTTGTAACAGCAATAGAAAACCAAAGAGTTACGGTGTGGTATTTGAATTAGCACAGACACTACCCTAGACTTACAAAGTTGTGACAGGTCTGTAGTGGTATGGTGTGAATTAACTGGTGAATTCTTACGGATTTGAAGCCTGGCTGTTGAAGACCTTTCCATTCTTTAACATACCAATATCATCGTTCTTTTAGGCCCATCAAAGAGAGGGCTCCCTGACCATTTTTCTTAGGTAACTTGATGCAATAAGACATACCGCACAGTGCCATCTACTACTATTTGAGTCCCTGGAACCCACTGAAAGAACTGTTGTTCTTTGGGTAGGTAGTTATGGCTGATCCAGTACTCCTCAGGAACCTTCAGGCTTTCCACTATCATTTCCCACATATCATTCCTGGAGGGAGGAGAACCACTCTCTCTAAGCACAGAGCTTTATATCCCCCACTAGGTCTTGGTGCTTGAAGTGTCATTAAAACTTCATACATCAGGCCAGGCATGGTGGCTCATGCCTGTAATCCTAACACTTGGAGAGGCTGCGGTGGGAGAATCACTTGAGGTCAGGAGTTTGAAACCAGCCAGGTCAGCTTTATACATCAAATATCTTTGGAAAATTCACGTTTTTTCTCTCAGGAAGAACCTCTCAGAGGGGAGATATTAAATAAAATCTATGCTTTTTACATTAGAAATTTAAAAATTACATTTAATTAGACCGTAACAGAAGTTATATAAAGAAATTTTGAAGCATAAGATTTCTCTTCCATTGAAAACATACAACATAATGAAGAAACACAGAACGAACTAAAATCATCTAGTTTTGTAGTAGGCAGGATTTTTTTTCTTTACCTCTTCACAGTTGCCTAGGTAATAATGAAGATGATGGTACTTAACAAAATAGCGAATTGGTAGTTAGCAGCAAAAGTAGTCACTACCCTTGTCTTATGAAGTAAATACATGCTTGCTTAAAAGGTGTGTGTGTGCATGTGTGTGTATTTTAATAAAAATGCAATAAAGTGTGTGTTTCTTAAAAAATTTCCTGAACAGTAATGCAAGGACCATGATTCTTACATAATATTTTAAAAGCAGCCATAAAATTTAATGAAATCAGTGAAATTTTTATAACTTTTCAATAAGAGAAGTCTGGTTGAAGAATAGCATAAGAAAACAAAATAAATAGTAATAAAAGTTTCCCTCAAGTTTCTTTTCAGACTTGCTTTATGGAGTGAGATGTAGACACTTGATACATTCCTGGGCTGCGCAGAGTAAAAGATGCCTTGATTCAAGAGAAAGAAAAAGACCAACTTTTTTTTAGAAAAATTAAACTCAAAAGAACAACTTAAACAACTGGTTGAGTAATTTGTTGTCTTAATCTGCTCCAGCTGTTATAACAAATTACCATAGACTGGATGATATCAACAATTTCTCACATTTCTGGGAACCGGGAAGTCCAAGATCAAAGTATGGGCAGTTACTGTTCTTGGTTAGGGCTCCTTTCATGGTTTGCAGAGAGCTATTTTCTTTATTGCAGAGATGACAGGGAGCAGAGGGAAAAGCAAAATCTCTCATGTTCTTATGTTATCAGATAATGAATCCCATTATAAGGGCTCCACCCTTCTAACCTAATTACTTCCTAAAGGCCTGATCTCCAAATACCATCACAATGGGGATTATTGCTTTGACATATGAATTTGAAGGAGGGAGCACAAACATGTAGTTCATGATAGTCATGTTAAGATAATTCTCTATCATAATTTCCAAAGAGCTTAATGATAAATACATAATTAATAAGCATGTGTTTTTTAGAGGGGTAGGGCACAAAATATTATGTTATGAAAAATAAGATAGAAAATGTGTGCATAGATAGCCCCTACCCTTGACAAGCCCAATCATAGGAATGCTAGCTCAATTCTGATTATTCATCACACAAAGAATTTGCTCTTTTAAAGTATGATTAATGGGATGAATAAATTGTGAACAGACATCTATTTAGGCCACAATGTAATGGGATTGGAAAGATATTGCAAGCTTGTGCCAAATCCATGTAAATGTTATGGCTGGGGGAAGGTAGAAATGAAAGCCTTGAACACATGAATGAATTGTTATTGTCCATCCAGGACAAATGAAATGCATCACAGTTGGTATAAACCAAGGTAGAGTCAATACATCATTACAGCAATACATTGTTCCCAAGGTTGGTTTATTTAGTGACAAAGACTCCCTGCTTGATCAAACATTATTCAGGCTCTTTTGAACCTTCTTCCAACTAGGTCTTTACCTCTGGGCTTCTGTGTTCATTTTTGCAATCCCCAACTTCAGCAAGAATCCTGTCAAGTAATTGCAGTCAAAATCACCCCTTCCTCTTGATATTTCCTCTTAACAATTTCTCATCCACTGACCCCCATTCTACTCATGGGCTTTAAATCCCCACTTTTCTTTGTTCTATTACAAATAAGCTCAGTTCTATGCTAAGGTATTTTTTTCCCTTATTGCAATAGTACTGAAAAAAAAATCTGTTTTTACTGCTTTAACTATTGTCTGGCCTGTTTTTTCTTTAACATTTGTAGATATAATTTGAGGCCAAAAACAGGAATTTATTTAAAGCATAAACTTTGCATATTTTATTGCACATATTGGAATTTCTATTATTGACATATTTAAAACATTTATTGAGACCTATTACGTGCCAGACACTGTTCTACAAACTAAAAATGAAATTTTAGAATTAGAGAGATTTGTTCTTAGTGACTGTTAATCATCTGAAATTCAACCCATTAACCAGGGTTGAAATTTATGACACTGGTGGAAATATAAAGGGCATAATCATCAATCACATTTATTCTCAGTTTTTTCCCCTCAAGACAGTAGACATTTTATTCATTACAGTAAACACAAACTAACCTCATTTGTGTTCTTTTGTAGATCGCTAAGGTTTTTTGTACATACACACACACACACACACACACACACACGGGAGGTTGTCAGAAAGTTCATGGATAATGTGTATTGTAACAAAAGTGTCCATAGTTTTCAATGTTTTGGATCAAAATAAAGTTGTCATAACTTGTTATAATATGTCTAAACAGGACCCATTTTGAAGCACTAAGAAGGTTGAGACACAAGTTTGAAAACAGCCCCCATCAGAGCAACATGAATTCTGCTGAAGTTTTAGCTAACTTTCTTAAAACACACTCATAATAAGCAGATATTATTGTTCTGTGGCCCTCAAGAAAGCCAAAAAGCAAGATGCCTTGAACATCCCCATAAATTGTTGCTATGACCTTAGCTCTTGATAGGTCTGTTTTTTTTCTTGAACTGAATCACTTCTACTTCTTGGTAGCCATTGCTTTGATGGTGCTTTGTGTTCAGGATCTTACTGGTAAAGTCATGTGTCATCTCCTGGTACAACATTTTGAAAAAATGCCTCAAGATCTTTATCCTATTTGTTTAAAATTTCCTTTGAAAGCTCTACTTTTGTCTGCAGCTTGTCTGGGTGCAATGGTTTTGGTACCCATTGAGTGAAAAGTTTGCTCAACTTTAATTTTTCCATCAAAATTGTGTAGTTAGGCCAACAGATTTATATAGTCAGGTTTTTGGCATGTAATTTATTAACTATTACAGAAACAAAACTAAGAATATCAAGTATTTCTCTGGTTCTTGACAGAAAAAATCAGTTGACTTAACCCTTTGCTGTTAAAAAGAGGTGTTTCCTTTTCTGGGTGCTACTGCCAAATGTTCTGGTACTTAAGAGTCAGGATGCACAACCTCAACCACCGACTTATCAGTGCAGCTACCTGTGTATTGCAATTGGCCATTACCTTAAGCACTGAGCCACCCAGGTTTAGTTCAGCCATTTCAAGCAGTATATTTAACGTCGGTAGTTCTGCTTTATTAAAATGCAGCAGAGGCACTCTTCTGTCCCTTCCGTTTATAGTTCTCTGAGAGAGTTCTATTTTTTGGTTTTGTGTTTTCTTTTGCATTTTATGTCTTGTATTTATCCCTGAACATGTTTTGTACTTTTTTTTTTTTAAGAAAAGGAATTCTTTTGTGTATATATAGATACTTGCGTGATATACTGTAGTCAACGTTCGATTCCTCGAAAGGTCTTGCTGCTGTCAGGTGTAACGCACTCCATCCATCATAACTGTATGAAACACATTTCATATGTAAATAAACGTGGGACATTTGGCCCTTGTGAAAAAAAAAAATGTGAACCAGTAGTTATGTTTACGGTGTTGGCTATTGTTTCTGCTGTTAGTCTTTGGTCCTCTTCAATTAGGGCATGAACTGGATACAATTTTTTTTTTCTTGCAAATTGATGTGGATGGTCTGCTCTTAAGGGCTTAATCTTCAACATTGTCTGCTCCTTTCTTAAAATGAGTTATCCATTTGGAAATTGCTGATTTCTTTGGGGCATTGTTCTCATAAATGTTTTGTAAAGAATCAGTGATTTCACCATTCTTCCAACCAAACTTCACAGTAAGTTTGATGTTTGTTCTTCTTCGATTTTAGCAGAATTCACGTTGCTCTGATAGGGGCTGTTTTCAAACTTGTGTCTCAACCTTCTTAGTGCTTCAAAATGGGTCCTGTTTAGACATGTTATAACAAGTTATGACAACTTTATTTTGATCCAAACATTGAAAACTATGGACACTTTTGCTACAATACACATTTTCCATGAACTTTCTGACAACCTCCCGTGTGTGTGTGTGTGTGTGTGTGTGTGTGTATGTACAAAAAACCTTAGCGATCTACAAAAGAACACAAATGAGGTTAGTTTGTGTTTACTGCCTTTTTTACCCTTATTTTGCATGAGACACAAAGATTCGAGCTTCTATCATAATGTAGAAATTAGAAGTACTAAAGGCAGAGGAAATGTCCTTTTCCCGCTTTGAATTTGAATGGAAGATTGAAGTGAAATGCGGGAATGTTCTTAAAGTTTACTTAAATTTTTAAAATTTTCATTTTCTTTTTCTTTTTTTTTTTACATATTTTTAAAGACATTGATCATTTTCCCATGTTAGAGGCGTATCAAAATCAATTGATACTCTTTGAACTGGTAGAAATGTAGCAGGAAGAGCCACAGACAAACCCCCTCAGACACCGAGTTAAAGAAGGAAGGTGTTTATTTGGCGGGGAGCATCGGCAAGACTCCCGTCTCAAGAGTGGAGCTCCCTGAGTGAGCAATTCCTGTCCCTTTTAAGGGCTCACAACTCTAAGGGGGTGAGAGGGTTGTGATCGATTGAGCAAGCAGGGGGTACGTGACTGGGGGCTGCATGCACTGGTAATCAGAATGGAACAGAATAGGACAGGGATTTTTACAATGCTTTTCCATACGATGTCTGGAATCTATGGATAACATAACCAGTTAGGTCAGGGGTCAATTACTAACTACCAGGCCCAGGGGGCGGTGCCTGGCTGTCTGCCTGTGGATTTCATTTCTGCCTCTTAGTTTTTACTTCTTCTTTCCTTGGAGGCAGAAATTGGGCATAAGACAATATGAGGGGTGGTCTCCTCCCTTAGAAACAAAAGATTAAGAGGATGAAACAACAAAAGACTCATTAATTTACTCCTTTCTTATTCCCTCTTAAGGATATTTCATAATACAATCTTCCTTCAAATATTTCTCTATATCAACATTAATTACACAGCTTTCAAGAGGTAGGTCCTGTGACAGATTTATAATGATGAATTAGTCATGTCCCTTACCTGCAAGGAGCTTAGAATCTAGTGAGGAAGACAGACATGTGAACAAATAGGTTCAATAGATGACAGACATATGTGCAAGGTTCACTGCAGCCTTATGTTGGAATGGTTAATTTTACCTGGACCTGAGACTACAAAAAGATATTATATAGAGCAGTGCTGGCCAAGAGAACATTCTGCAATGATAAAAATGTCCTTTATGTGTATTGTCTAATATGGTAGCCCTGTATGTTCACTGAATATATAGGGGAGGAAATACTTCTTTTCCTCATCCATCACTTTGAACATGTACTGAGGACCCTATAACGAAAGACAGATTAACAAGGAAAGTCATGCAAACTTATTTAAAATAAGTTTTACATGTCACGGAAGCTTTCATAAGGACATGAAAACCCAAAGAAACAGGTAAACACGTGTATTTTTATGATCGGGTTTGATGAATCAATGCATAGTCACGGAGAAGTATGATTGGACAAATGAGGTCTGATCTAATGATGAAAAATCTAGAGGGAATTAGCAAGGCCTGTTTGTTCATATTCTTCTCTGTGTCCCTGTGTCTTTAAGGATATGAATGTTCCTATCCTGTGGGTATAGGAAGGGCACATCTTAAATGAGTGCTTTCTGACCTCCTTCAGAGGAAAACAGTTAAAGAAAGATGAGAATGACCTTCATGCTTCTGCTATTTTCTCAAATATCAAGATGCCTTATTTTGGGGTAGTGTGTCCTGAACTCCACCAAGCATTTGAAATATGCTGTTATAACAGAGGAATTAAAAATTTTCATATTATTTAATTTTAATTAATATAAATTTAAACTGGAAGAGTTCCTTGTGGCTAGTGGGTACCATATAGGCAATGCAGTGATAGTGAGTTGAATGTGAGTGGAGTTTTGTCTCTGTTCTCATTTCCTATATTTTTTATTCTGTAAATGTATTTCTGAGGTCTGGATAGAACTTAAAATAGGACAATGTACTTCCCTTTAAAGGCCCAACTTTCATTTTGAGAAAAAGGTTGTTTAATAATTAACATCTTCGTTAAAACTCACTAACACATTTCACTTCATGGCGGTTCAAATTCTAGACACCTGGATGTGCTGGTTTCTTTTGATACGGCCAAGTCAATGTCTGATAAAAAATAACTTCAAGATTCCTTATTTTCCCTTAACACCGTAGCACCATGATTACAAGTCTCTGTGGGGTAATAGATTTTATGAAACTTTAGAAATAATTGGAGGAAGTTATAGTCTAGAGAAAAAAAAAATCCCTAAAAACTGTAAATTGAGGTATTATATATGATGATCCTTATAATCCAAGTCCAAAAGACATTCTACTTTTTTACTAGTTATGAGATTAAAAACATTTCCCTAGGTTTATTTGACTTTTATATGCCTATTTTGTAAAATTTTCTGAAATTTTTTTTCCATTGGTCAATTTGTATATGTTTACTAAATTTTAAGAACATAAATTTTGAGACTTATAATCTTTGTCATACATCCTGCAAATGTTTTAAGTTTGTGTCTAGCACTGTTGCATTTAGCTCCTTTGTTTTGTTTTCCTGCCCTGCTATCATGCTTTGACATGCTCTACTATGCCAAGATTAGATGTCTTTTCAATAACATTTTCTTCCAGAAATGGTTGCATTTTTTACATTTAAAGCTTTATTTGGCACTTACTATTGTGTATGATGTGCAATATGAGTCTAATGTTACTTTTCTCTCTAAATGGATAGCCATTTGTCCCCAAAGCATCCATTAAAACATCCATCATTTTCTCTATCTGATATAAAATGTCACCTTTATCATAAGCTAAGTTTATTATATTCTCTGGTAGTTTTAAAATTTTCAATCCTGTTTTATTGATCTGCCTTCTTATTCTTGCATCAGATACCACCATGTCTGGTTAAATTTATGTTTCTCTAAATGTTGATGTCAATAATAAGATGATCTCCTTTCTATCTCATCTCTCTAACACAAGTAGTTTATATTTGCTTTTGTTTTTCCTTCATCACTTTGCTTTCCTCCCTTTACACATACTCCAATGCTTTTTGATACACTTGAATTTTTTATTTCTTATAAAATTTATGTTATGTTTTACATATCTTTCATCCAAGATTTATTTTGGAATTTATATTAAAGAACCAGATTGAGAACAATCATTTGTGTGTGTGTGTGTGTGTGTATAAAATACACATGTAAATATATGTGTGTATATACCGACACACACTTGCAATTTTCAGTGCTTGTCTTAAGTCCTCTAATTCATGAATTCTCCATTCTGGAGCTCATAATATTACTTCTATTCTATGCACATATTTATTTTTTTAAGAATGGTGTAAGGACTAAATACAATTTTAATGCTTCCTCGTCTAGAAGAGTCATTCTATTGATTTAGATGTGAAATGTAGCTTGATTTTATGTAATATTCTTGATTTATAGTTTTTTCCTTCAAAATTAGAGATTTCTTTCCATGTACGTCTCTTATTTAGTGATGCAGAAAAGAACGTAGAAGTAAACCTGATTTGTGTTCTTTCACAGATAATCTGTATTTGTTCTCTTCTCTTCTGGCTTTCTTTGTGGTTCAAATACTATTTCAGGATTTACCTATATATACTTCCTTTTTAAAAATAAGCTAATCCAGGGATATGACTATTTCTTACATCTTTTACTAATAGTTATTAGAATCACGATCTCTTCCTCATTTATATTTTTGGTTAGTCCTGGCTTATACGTTTTTCTCTCCAATAATACAAAATTATTCATATTATAGCTTTCCTTTTGTTTTCCTTATTTTGTCATCTTATCTCACATTATTTATTTGCACAGATATTTCATTTGAATTTTGACTTTATCAAAATTGCAAGTTACATAAACGAACTCAACACTCTAGAATCAATTTGCCATTGACTATCATTAATGGGTAACTTACTACCTTTTATACTTATGAAAATGTTTTCTGTCTCCTAATTCCAATGTTTTATATATTTTCACATGTGACGTTTAATGCCAGATTCAACTCTTTCTCTCACAAAAATAAAAATATTTTCCCCTCTAAAAGAATTGCAATTGTGTTTCTGTATACTTGACTATCTTAATGCCCAGATGTTTGTGTTGTATCTTTGTTTTTGCTTACCTTAGCAAATGAATTTAATGTTAGATGTAACATGATTGTTTTTCTTATGTTTATTAAAATGTTGCCTTTAAAATATTTTGGTCTGTTCATAATGATCATTGATTATGAAAATACATTTTACAGATGCATGAATTTTTTGCATGTTTTCATGTTTTGCATTCTTTAGGACTTATAATTGTTCTAAATAGTAAGAAAACAGGTTCAGCAGCAAGCTAACATGGGTTCATATTCTGGCTGTGCAGCTAACCAGGTTTATGGCCATGTGTCTAGAAAGTTTCTTTGTGACTCAGTGGTCTCTTCTGCAATATGGGAATAATAGCAGTACCTACCTTTCACTGTTGTTTTGAGGATTAAATAGCACACACACAGTCAAACACATGAAGCATAGATAACAATATCTCACATGAACTGAACATTCACTAGACATCGGCTGTGATTATTTTCTGCATATGCTTTATGAGATTCTTTCATCCATTCGCTCAAAATATTTTCTTGAGTACCTATTACATAGGTACTCAAATAGGTAATAATAGCCTATTATTTAATAGGCTTTAATTTAGTTATTAAAGCCTTAAGTACAGGCTTTATTCTAGACACTAGGCATAGAGTATGAAGAAAATAGATGATTTCTTTCCTCAAGGAGCTTGTTTATATTCTAGATGTTAAAAGAACAATAAAAAATATAAATAAAACAAATTTAACATTGCTTTGAGGCCCTGAGTTTAGTCACAGATAGGAGAAAGATATGGATTATGTTTTGCAATTTCTAGAGAAAGCATCACCTTAAAGTGTAGGAATTCAATGACAATCACGATTATCAGAGTGCTCTGTCTCTGGTTTTAAGCAGAACTGTGTAAAACCTGGACCTCTCAAACTCTGAGTACTTTTCATTCTGCTGTATTTTATTGGAATTTGTTTCCTTGGTGAGTTCAGAGGAACAAAAAAAGAGGTGTATGCTTTAAAGAGGACTTCCAGGGTACTCAGTCGGGCATTGCTAATCATAGCACAGTTGTCCAGTAAAAAGATAAAGGATGAAGTGAGTCAGAATCCTTGAGAGACTGTTAGGAAAAGATCACGGACCTGGGATTTGAGACTATGGATGCAGAATGGACAACTATCCATTACCCACAGATCCTGGAGTCACCAACCCATGAAGGCACAATAATCCATGTCAAAGGGCCCAGGGATATGAGAGTGACACAAGAGGCCATTTCTTCCCCATGAGTGACTGTTGATTGATTGAAATAAATGTAACTATTAGCAAGAATACAGGTGATATGGATGTTTCTGGTAATCAACAAGAAGAATGAGTGTGACATTGTCTGGCTTTGTGTCCCCACCCAAATCTCATCTTGAATTGTACTCCCATAATTCCCACGTGTGGTGGGAAGGACCTGGTGGGAAATAATTTGAATCACGGGGGCGGTTCCCCCCATACTGTCTTCACGGTGTGAATAAGTCTCGTGAGATCTGATAGTTTTATCAAGGGTTTCTGCTTTCGCATCTTCCTCATTTTCTCCTACCGCCACCATGAAAGAAGTGCCTTTCACCTTTCTGCCATGATTCTGGGGCCTCCCCAGCCATGTGGAACTGTAAGTCCAATTAAACCTCTTTTTTTCTTCCCAGTCTTGGGTATGTCTTTATCAGCAATGTGAAAATGGACTAACGCAGTAAATTGGTACCAGTAGAGTGGGGTGTTGCTGAAAAGATACCCAAAAAGGTGGAAGCTATTGTAGAACTGGGTAACAGGCAGAGGTTGGAACAGTTTGGAAGGTTCATAAGAACACAGGATAATGTGGAAAAGTTTGGAACTTCCTAGAGACTTGTTGAATGGCTTTGACAAAAATACTGATAATGATATGGACAATGAAATGCTAATGTGGTCTGAGATAGAGATGAAGAACTTGTTGAGAACTGGAGCAAAGGTGACTCTTGTTATGTTTTAGCAAAGAGACTGGCAGCATTTTGCCCCAGCCCTAGAGATTCGTGGAACTTTGAACTTGAGAGAGATGATTTAGGATATCTGGCAGAAGAAATTTCTAAGCAGCAATGCATTCAAAAGGTGACTTGGGTGCTGTTAAAGGCATTCAGTTTTAAAGGAAAGCAGAGCATAAAAGTTCGGAAAATTTGCAGTCTGACAATGAGACAGAAAAGGAAGTCCCATTTTCTGAGGAGAAATTCAAGCTGGCTGCAGATATTTGCATAAGTAACAAGGAACTGAATGTCAATCCTCAGACAATGGGGAAAATGTCTCCAAGGCATGTCAGAGACCTTTGCAGCAGCCTCTCCCATCACAGACCCAGAGATCTAGGAGGTAAAAATGGTTTTGTGGGCAGGGCCCAGAGTCCCCATGCTGTGTTCAGTCTAGGGACTTGGTACCCTGTGTCTTAGCCACTCCAGCCACGGCTGAAAAGGGCCAATGTAAAGCTCGGGCCATAGCATCAGAGGGTGCAAGCCCCAAGCCCTGGCAGCTTCCACGTGTTGCTGAGCCTGTGGGTGCACAGAAGTCAAGAATTAGGGTTTGGGAACCTCTGCCTAGATTTCAGAAGATGTATGGAAACACCTCGATGCCTAGGCAGACGTTTGCTGCAGGGGTGGGGCCCTCATGGAGAACCTCTGCTAGGACAGTGCAGAAAGGAAATGTGGAAATGTGGGGTTGGAGCCCCCACACAGGGTCCCTACTGGGGTACCACCTACTGGAGCTGTGAGAAGAAGGCCATGGTCCTCCAGACCCCAGAATGGTAAATCTACCTGCAGCTTGCACTGTGTACTTGGAAAATCCCCAGACATTCAATATCAGCCTGTGAAAGCAGCCAGGAAGGAGGCTGTACCCTGCAAAGCCACAGGGGCAGAGCTTCCCAAGACCATGGAACCCACCTCTTGCATCAGTGTAACCTGGACGTGAGACCTGGAGTCAAAGGAGATCATTTTGGATCTTTAAAATTTGACTTTTTCTTTTTCTTTACAGTCTCGGGTATGTCTTTATCAGTAGCATGAAAACAGACTAATACAGAGTGTATTATAATTAACTGAAGGGTCTAATTATTTTTCTCTATGTAATGAATACTAATCAGAGGGCCTGAGATCTTGCCTCCCTATCAAATTGCTCAAAATTAACTGGATCATGAAAACAAGCTGCTGATATTGGCCTCATTTACACTGTCTTCCATTAGCTGAATGGTAAAGACTAAACCTATCCAGACTTTCCCATCATTGTCAGACACCATGGCAAGATTCTTCATGAATCCATTGTACTTTAGAGATTAGCAAATGGGAATTATGCCAATACTGACTAGTGTGTTTATAACTGAGTAAATCCTAATAGGATTTAATGAGTAGTTTAATTTTGTGTTAAGTGTGTAACTTTCCAGACTAGTAAAATATAAGCAACAGTTCCCAGAAAGTATGATTCATTCCATTCAACATGCTTGCTCAAAAAGACAAATTACCTTTAGAATCCTTATGCAATAAAGTATAAAGATGTAAGATATTAGCAGAATTTTAAAGAGAATATACAATGATCTTACACAGTTATATTACCCAATATTCCTTCCAAAATATTTCAGTGTCCAAAAAATTATGAGTAGTTATGTAAATAATTGAAATTCATGTAATAATACATTCAGTAGTGATGGTTTTTAAGTTATCAGGAAGGTTTAGAAGGGGAAGGAATGAGGCAAGTTTGCCTGGATGGGACAAGGCAAAAGACATTTCAAGTAAAGAGATCATTATATATGCATACTACCCAAGGAAATGAATATTATTCTTTGTTTGTGTAAGCAAGAGAACACTATTGAAGCTAAATTCTAAAGTTCACATAAGGAGAATAAGGGAGATTAAAAGTCTCAATTGATGTGCTAATTAGTTGGTGCAGCTTTTGCCAAAATCCCAACCATGGAATGGTAGAATGAGGTAGGAAAAAAGCACACGTTTGATAGTCAAAGAGCCTGGATCTTGTCTCTCTTTCGATAGCTCAGTCTCCTAAATAAAACACGTAGGCAAAAAAATCAATATAATCTTAGGAATGTCACAACACAAAGTTATTTTTGGAACTCTATGAAAGGAGATATTTAACAAATGATTTCTTTTAGATTATGTAATCATGTTTCTTTTTGAATTGTCACTAATAACAGAACAGAAAATAACCTTACAACTGTTTTTTGTAGAGATGGGGGGTCTTGCTATGTTCCCTAAGTTGGTCACGAACTTCCGGCTTCAAGCAATTCTCCCACCTCGGCCTCCCAGAATGCCAGGAGTATAGGTGTGAGCCTAGCCACAACTTACTTTAGAGCTGCCAATGTTCTTTCATACAACTCAGCTTGTTTTATCATCATTACCACTCTAATGGAAGAAACTTATATACAGTACTTAATATCCAGATGTTTTGGGTTAATATATGGTGACCTATATTGGTAAAATTAAACATTATAATATTATTTTTTGTCCCATGTATATATTGTATATAAACAATGATAGGTTGGTAAACTATCTCGCAAAACATAAGCCCAAATTTATAGTAGTTGCTAATTTACCTGGTCTTTGTACTTGCACTATTGTCAATTTCAAGTATCAACAGTTAATAACCAACTAGTAAAATTTCTGAATATTTAACAATGTTTTTAAAAGATAGTATTCAGCTGGCTCCAGCACATCTTTGGATGTAGATACATATTTGAGGAAGTATTATTCATATAAATAATATTGGAGTGTTTATTATGTTCCAGACACTGATATGGGCTTCATGGATTTATCACAACAACCTCATGAAAATCGTATTACTTTTGTCCCCATTTAAGGACCTGTGGTTTAAAAGTCATGAAGTAACTGACCACAAGTTGTATAACAAGTTATTTATAAAATAATAGAGTCAGAATTTGGGTCCACTGTTAAGAAGATATTGACCAATATTTACAAACTTTTCTCCATATCAAAAGTCACATATTGAATAGAAGTGTAAGATCATATTGCCTTGTGTGTGAGGGATTTTTTTAATAAGAAGTGGCTATATTAGTCAGGGTTCTCTAGAGGGACAGAACTAATAGGAGATATATATATAGGAAATAGGAATCTTAGCAAGGGGCTGAGAGCTGTAAGTCTTAATTAGTTACTCACACCTACCCTGGGGTTACAACAATCTGTTTTAAAAGTCTGTGAGTTAGAGACACCTTTATCATCCTCCTCTTCTCTGAGGAGGCAATTGAGTCTCAGAGAAGTTAGATAACTTCTACAAGGTCGTTTAACAAGAAAATGTCAAAGTGGTACCGAAAGCCATGTTCTCTCACCTCAAATCACATTCTTTGTCCACAATATTAAATTGGTTCATGGGACACCATAGAGGCATTAATATAAAAGACAGTACTGCAGATTTTTATGAAACCAATCCCTAGTGTACTTTTTACTCGATAAATGTAGAGGCTGAAAATAAAACAGTTTGAGATAAGCTCAAATTTGAGATCCTTGATGTGATTTGATGAGGCTTTTGTTAGCTGATGTGCTTTTCTCAAACACATTATGTATTTATTTATTCAACAAGCACTATTGTATGCTGGATTGTGTGTCAGGAGCTGAAGAATCAGGAATAAGAAAAACTCAGCTTTTAAGACATACCTTTCAACAACCACAGTATAACATAGGTTATAAAATCGGCAAAGGTTCAAAGTGAGTGCATAGAGGGGGTAAGCTATCTTTGCCTCAAAGATTTGAGGAAGCGTTCACAGAAGGGATGCCATTTGGATTGGGAATTAGAAGATGAGGAGATATCCTCAGTTAGGAAGACAGGGGCTTCCAGGAGTGATTGAAGGAAGGCATAAATGGACATGTGGCTGACAAAAACATTCCTCTGGGGAAGAATGGGCTGAAAAGTTAGTACAGTTTTGAAGCTTTTGTACCATATTAAGGAGTCTAACCTTAATTAGTAAGCAGCAAGGAAACCGAAATCATCTACTTTTTCCTGTATAACATATTGTTTATTAATGAACCATGTACCTTACATCTAGACACGCATATTTTAATGCTTTTCTCCAATGTCAATTCTATAGGTATGATGCCATGATTTTGAAACACTCTTCCACTTCTTTTTTCCCCTTATTCCATTTAATTTTGATAAAAGTTAAATCATGGACAACACTGAAAGTGGGCGAGAATAGAGAAATATTTGAAGCAGAGAGCCAATGTATTATATACTTCTGCAACTTTTCTCTAGAGAGAAATGGTTTGGGCTCAATATAACACCAATAGTGGGGATTGAATGGAGGAAAGGCATCAGCAAGACTCTTCCAGACTAACAGGGTTTGTTGACCCCATGTATGTGGGCTTTGAGAATGTGGAGTGTTATAGAAAGAGTGTAGTAGAGAATAGTTGCAGTTCTAAAATGGGAAAACCATAAGTGGTAGCAATTAAAAGATGGCAATAATTAAAATGTATATTCTGGCATTAAAGTGTGAGGAAAGATGGACTATAAAAATATATTGTTATTGTTATTGTTTAGCATCTTAGCACCCATTTTATGAATGTCTTCTTTCACAAGGTACATCAAAATAATCTTCTATTTATAAATTGAATATTTTATTAATACTTATAACTTGAATTATCAAATTGCATGTTTATGTGCACTCTAATTGAGCAGCAAGTAGATCTAATATGTAATTAACTTAATGGATTTGGCTATTAAATGAGCCCACCATTAGTTAAAGAACAAAGGAACAATTGATTACTTAAGTCTGTGAGGAATTTTACTATAATGAGACCAACTGAAATTGTCGGTTAGGTTTCCTATAAATGGATAATTTCACAACTGGAAAAATCAATAACTATATCATATTAATTATTTATGGAAACTACTCAGGAGAAGCATAATATTTTTACCTCCTCTTTTGGTCTACATTACTCAGAAAATGAAATACCTTTGCTTTGATCTTGGGCCCATATTGTGTGCTTCCAAAGTCAACACTTGTAAACACTTGCAATTATATATCTCCAACAGATTGGTGAGGAGGACTAATGAAAAGTGTGTGGTGACTTTGTTAATCAGCAAAGTTTTTGGATGGATTTTATTATACAATTAAGCCAGATCCAGCATGGTAAAGCAGTATTCAGGTATAATAACAGCTCCATTGCTAATTAGCTTAAGAACTTTGTCAAGGCAAAAGCTATATGAATCTTAATACCCCATGTATACATTATACATAATGATGCCCACCTTACGAACTATATAGAGGTTTTGGATGCCAGAGTCATCATATATGAAAGTAGGTGAAATTTGAAAACAATACAAGCATGAAGCTGTTACAATGAGAACAGTGAAGTATAAGCTCAATGTATTACAGCTATTGAGAGGAGTAATTGCAACTATGTTCTCACTTCTGCACCTTCCATTTTTCTTTTTCTAGTCTGGATTCTGTCACTTGAGTCTGCAAAGTTTCAAGCTTAATTTAGGTGAGAAAGAAAGTAAACTAATATCTATTCTCTCCTTACCCTTCTAGACCAAAGATGTAATCTTTTAAATACCTTGTAGTTGCTGAGAGAAATAATTATTGGGGCTTATATTGTTTATGTTATGTAGCAACTAAGTTTATAACAACAAAGTTCTATAAGTTGTTATATGGCAACCAAGTTTAGCAGAAAAAGAAAATAATCAAAATAATAATAATAATAGTTAAGTATTGAGTATTTTCTTTGTGCCAGAAACTAAGTATTTTAAATTATTGGGTATTTTTTTCCCTAAAACTCAAGTTATTATTAAAAAATATTCACTCTCCACACTGCCTTATTGGGTGGAGTTCATCTCTTTGTCTTTTGACTTGAAGTTTGGTCCTGTGACTTGCTTTAACCAAGAGAATGTTAGCAGGTATAATGCAACCAAAGGCTTGGAAGGTCCTAGTATGATTGAGGTTCTCCTCTCACAGTGGGAATAACTAGTCCAGACTAGACTGCTGGTCCCAGGAGGAGGATGATAAATATGTGGAACAGAGACATCACAAACAAGCTGCCACCAGCTGGGACTCATCAGATCATCCAAGCCCCAGTTGACCACAGAAATGTCAGCTAAATTAATGTTTCCTATATTGAACACCATTGAGATTTAATGGTTGTTACACATCATTATTTTATTAGTATTGACTGATACAGTAAGGCACTATTATTAGTTTCATTTAACAGTTGAGGAAATTGGAACACCAAGAGTTAAGTAATGCACACAAAATCACACTGAATGAAAGGAAAAGAGTTAGAATTCGAACCTAAGTAATCCAGCTCCAGTACTTATAAAGACCAGGAAGTTAGTACATCATATTTGGATTCCATTTGTCTTACTCTGTATATACAAACTTAAGAACTACAATAGCTTGGTTTATTGATTTAATTTATTTCTCTATATTTTCAAAATCTTGTAAAGGTAAGAATTTTCCAAGGGGATGTTGACAACAAAGACTGATGTCACAGGATTAGCAGAAAGGTTAAAGATATTAATATGCTTTAATATGTAATTAGTAGTATAGTGTATTAATGCAAGTACTTCACATTATATTATTAGTATTCTAACATTAAATGTCCATCAGTAGCACACTTTTTGACTTACTGTGGCTTTATACTTTTGTTCAGTCCAAGTCCATTTTCATGCATTTTCTAATTTGTCTGCACTATCTTTATGCATTATTCATCCATACAACCATTTGAACTAGTCAATACTCCCTTCACCTACCCCCCTAAACAAGGAAAATAAAGTTTTTATTCTAATTTCCTTATAGTTTTAAGTTAATTTGGGAAAGTCTTGATTATATTAGACTTTCCCATCCAGGAAGGGAATTTTCTTCATTTACTTGTTTTACATCCTTGAAGTTTTATGCTTTTCTTCAATAAAGATTCAGTGTATATTTATAGCATTTGTTAGGTTTTTTACCTTCATTTGAGGGTCTCACTCATTGTGTTATGTCAGTCTGTACATCTGGTGTACAGAAAAGCAACTGATGTCTCTATATTTGACTTACAACTTATCTCCCTCCCATTTTGCCTGGAATAGTACCATTTGACACTTGTGGTTCTGATATAATTATTATAGCAGCTCTTTTCGTTTCTAAAAAAAAATAATGGTTTGGATAATACATTAGTCACCCTACTTGTAATTATCATATTACTTATAATTTAGTTCCTTGATTTTCTGTTAAATAACATTTTACCTGTTATCATATAATTACCTTTATCTTTAGCTATAACATATAATTTATCTTTAGCTATAACATATAATTACCTTCATCATAGCTCACCTCTATTTCTTTTTGATCTTACTAGGTTGGGTCTGTTACTCAATTATTTTTTGTTGTTAATTTTTATTTTACATTTATTAAGCCCATCTTTATCCTTTCCCTCTCGGGCTGAGCCTTAATTTTTAAAATTTATAAAATGTAATGCTCATTTAATTTAGTTTTGTTTTTCCATGTTTGATTATAAAAACATCTAATGCTCTGAATGTTTTTGAGTTCAGCTTTGACTGCATCTCCTACGTTTTGAAAGTTGTACAATCTCACTAAAAATAAATTAAAAAGCAAATTAAAACAGAGATAGTTATTTCTTATCTAACAGACTGGAAAGTATTAAAGGGATGAAAAAGGGACAGTATGGAGTAATTATCATTTGTAATCAAATATAACAAAATTTGGAAATACATATTAAAAGCTTATAACCTGAGTTGTTATTGCTGTTGTTTTTTGAGACAGAGTCTTGCTCTGTCACCCAGGCTAGAGTGAAGTGGCATGATCTCAGCTCACTGCGACCTCTGTCCCCTGGGTTCAAGCGAATTTCCTGCCTCAGCCTCCTGAGTAGCTGGGACTACAGACGTGCACCATCACACCTGGCTAGTTTCGGTATTTTTTAAGTAGAGATGAGATTTTGGCATGTTGGCCAGCCTGGCCTCTTGACCTCAAGTGGTCTGCCTGCCTTAGCCTCCCAAAGCACCTGAGTTTTTTTAAAAAGAAAATAGAGAAGTATCCAAGAAATGTGAAATATGTCCTAGTCTTACATATAATTGCTTTCTGCTGCCTTCTCAAAGAAAAATATATAATCACATACATATGTTCTATATGCCATAATTTGATGGAATTCTACCCCAAAGAAGATTCTAAATATTATTTATGATGCTGCTCTGGACCATTGAGTGTATTTTTGATTCTGAAAGTAGTTTCAGAAAAAACTGTTATTTAGAAGTTTGGCCAGAAGTATGTCAGCTCCACCAAATCATCACCTTTGTTTCATAGTCAGGATTATTCACATTTCCAACTAGAACACCGATTTTGTAGCTGAGTCCAAAGACAAAAAATTAGTGTGAAGCAAAATGACCTTTAATCTTTTTCCTGGCAATCTCTGTTTTTAAGAAGTGGAGAGCTTGTTGTCATGATCTGAAACCAGGAATGGTTTTAATTGCACAGTTTCCTTGTGAGTGTGTTTCTTTCAGAAATTTTTGTTTGTTTTTTTTTTTTTTTTTTTTTTTTTACTTTTATTGTTTTGTTTTGTTTTGTTTTAAACAAAGGCAGAAATTAAGGCTCAGGGATTGCAAGTGACTTGAGAAAGTAAACAATGTTTAAAAATGGAAAGTTTAGTTCAATATATCTCTACATTGTATTGAAACTAAGGCCTGAGTAAAAGAGTAGAAAGTTTTTAGTTTTATGTTCTCGACTTTAAACTTTTATTGTTTCAAGGTAAGAAAACACATACTACTGAAGTTAGCAGAGGCAACTTCAGGGGTAGCAAATAGACAGACATCCTATGGTAGACTGGAGGTCTGAAGTTCTCTATGAGCTATGCTATCATTTTAGTATTGTAATAGTCTTATTATAACTCTGTGTCCTGTCTTTAGTGATTAATAAGTAATTATTTTAAATCTGAATTCAGAAATGTCACAATAGTTTTCAAAAATGCCGAATAGTGTCCAAAACACCATTGTACACTTACCGCCCTTTAATTTCTTTGATAGATTTAGAGGTTAAAAAAAACTTTATGAAATAGTAAGTCATTTTCCTCTTTTTTTTTTTTTTGAGACGGAGTCTCTCTCTGTCGCCCACACTATGGAGTGCAGTGGCACGATCTCGGCTCACTGAAATCTCCACCTCCCTGGTTCAAGCAATTCCCCTGCCTCAGCCTCCCGAGTAGCTGGTATTACAGGTACACACCACCACGTCCAGCTAATTTTTTTGTATTTTTTAGTAGAGACAGGGTTTCACTATGTTGGCCAGACTGGGTGTGAACTCCTGACCTCAGGCAATGCACCTGCCTCGGCCTCCCAAAGTGCTGGGATTACAGGTGTGAGCCACCATGCCCGGCCATTTTCCTCTTTTCATAGATAAAAAAGTGTGCAATAGCTTGTCTTTGGACAAACAATAAGCTATTATAAAGCAGTACTAAAATCTGGGCACCTATTCACTTAGTCCAACTTCTCATTAAGTCACATGATTTTTATTTGTTCACATAAATTATACTAGGGGCTAACTCGACTCAGAGGTTGAGAAGTAAATTGTAAAAAGCAAGAAGTTTGGAAATACAAGAAGGAAATTTAGGTGATGAGCATCTATCACAAGCTACACATCATGAGAATATATTAAATGTATTCTCATCTGATGCTAATCACCCCCTTGTGGGCCATAACATTTTCCCAATCGAACCTCAAGAAAAATGCTTCACATTCAATCAGTCATTCAAGGTCATACAGCTCATAAATTCAGGCCTTAGTTTCCATACAATGTGGAGGCATATTGAACTTCACTTTCCATTTTTAGACATTGTTTACTTTCTCAAGTCCCTTGTAATCCCTGAGCTTTAGTTTTTGACTTTTTTTAAAAAAACAAAACAAAACAGGAAAAAAAGGAAAAGATTATTACCTGTCTCATAAGATTGTTGTGAGGGTGAAATTGGAGAATGAATGTGGAAGTGCTTTTAAAATGATATTGTGTTATACAAACATTAGATATCATTTATGTCCTCTTAAAGTAGTCATCATCACCAGGTTTTACCATCACATTTAGCACTGAAAGGCAGTCAAGCATTGCAGAGTTCTGTTCTGACAAGGGACAGATAACAGCAGGCTAAAACGAATTCTCCCTAATCCCCAGCCACTCATCCACAGTTTCTGTGAATTCATAATACTCCTCCAAATTTTCCACTGTAGTTCGCTAACATCAAAAGTCTGATGAATGAGTGAAGCTATTCAGCCCCAAGCAGCATTTATCTGCAGAGGTTCATATCTTTTAGCTTACTAAGTTGTAAAAACAACCTGCCAAGATGAAAGACGTAAAATACTGCCTTACGTTTATTTATAGTAAGTTATCTGATTCTGCAGAAGTACTGATTTTGTTCATCCATACTGAGAGAACACCTAGAAGCCATCATTAAGTGTGAAAGTGGAGAGTCTGCCAACTCAGGATAGGAGTTCCAGGCAGTATGCCTTTAGTCAAGGGAAAAGGCTTTAAATGTAAACATGTTGTTTTGACTGTTTTGTTGACTTCATTTAGTTTGCCATCTTAGTTTTCATATATATCTATGTGCTATAATAGTTATTTTTCAAGAATAGAAACTTTTATATTTTGCAGACAAACAAACATGTCTTTGAGGAAAATTCTATTGAATAAGGGAATTTTTTGGGATAGAAAGAAGTCTCACATGTTCTAAAATTTGTTTAAAATAATTTACAAGATAAAAAAATTTTTAAATACTATTAAAATTATGTATTTCTAATTCAGCAGATCCTAGCCAGGGTATTTTATGAAGCTATTAATGAATTATACTCCTGATTAATGGATAAGAAAACTGAGGCTAAGAGAGATTAGTTGTTTTCATAAAGTCACACAGCTATAAATTATCAGAGTCAGGATTCAAAGTATATGTTTAGACAAGAGAGGAAAGAATTTCACATTTACCATTATTTTATGTTACCAGAGAATCTTCATTTAAATAAATTCATTGGGAATTTATTTAATTCCATATTACTAAACTCCCAGATAATAAATGTTTATTTTTTATATCATGACCACTCAAATCTACAATTTTAGCACTTGGAAGAAAGTGGACTAACGATGAATTTGATATTTATTCTATCTTTTCCTTGGTAGCTCAGTGTCATTGTCTTGAAAGTGAGCAGGCAGCAGTTTGATGATGCCTTTAGAATTACATGGGAAATGGAGGGTTGTTTGCTCCTACAGAAAAGTCTGCTTATTTTCCATTTTTCTGTTATGAGTTTTCAGTGTACACTTTCCCATATTTCTATTTAGAAAATAACATGCCTCCCACTTTCTTCATCAATCCCTGTTTTTCTACTTTGCTATTTGTTTAATTGTTTTCAAAGTAAGGGCAACATGCTTATAGTTGAAGATCTGTGGGTTTTCCTGGGATTACAATTCATAGGATTTAATGCAAACCAAAAATATGGAAAAACACACAGAGAATCAGCAAATTCTTCATACCATAAATATTGTGAAAGAAATTCTTAATTTTGGACAAGTAACATTTCACAATATTTATGGTATGAATAATTTGCTGAATCTCTATGTTTATTTTTTCCATATTTTTGTCCTTTTTTACTCCTATACAAAGCATTTTTTATGATTTTTATACTAAACATAGGATTCCAATACAAAGATGTACTAAACTGAAACATTAGAAAACTGGGGTTCAAAGGTATCTCTTTGAACAGTTTTAAAAAAAGTGTTTTAAAGAGAAGGGAAAAGACCCTATAGTGGCTGATAAGTTTGGCTGTGTTGTCGTCCAAATCTCATCTTGAATTGTAGCTCCCATAATTCCCACGTGTTATGGGAGGGCCCCAGTGAGAGACAATTGAACCATGGCAGTGGTTTCCTCCATACTGTTCTCGTGGTAATGAATAAGTCTCATGAGACCTGATGGTTTTAAAAGTGGCTTCCGCTTTCACTTGGCTCTCATTCTCTCTTGTCTGTCGACATGTAGGACGTGCCTCTTGCCTTCTGCCCTGATTGTGAGGCTTCCCCAGCCACGTGAAACTGTGAGTGCATTAAACCTCCCTTTCTTTATAAACTACCCAGTCTCAGATATGTCTTTATCAGCAGCGTGAAAACAGACTAATACAGTGGCCATGAACATAAGGGTTAATTGTTTTTCCTCAAGGGAAAAGGGAAAAGGGTTCCTGGGACTCTCTTCCCTCTGCATTTAGTGCCTTTGATGTAAACAGGTATCAGCGAAGATCAGCCAATACCTCTGAAAGCAACAGAAAGATCACAGGGTTTGAGGAGGGGAGGGATGCGCTTGTCATCAGGATAGAAATGAGAGACAACGTATAGCTTCTTTCTTCATTTGAAACTAAATGGGCCTAGAAAAAAATTTTTAAAAATGGACAGAGATGAGAATGGTGGCAAATTCTTACGTCTGCACAGGAAAAGTTCTCAATTTTTAAGGGTAGCAGGTGAAGAATGGATTCTCTTACATCTTTTAAAGGGCACACCAAATGTTCTGTATTCTGTAACACAGAGGGCAGTGGGAGGATGCCCTGTTTGCTCATTGTTTCACTTTCCTCTAGAAACAATGACCCTGAATTGCTGAAGAATCAAGTGGATGTTTGGGGGGCAGGGTGCTCCTTTCAGTGATGTAGCCACATGTATGACAGTTTCCACTGTTGCTCACTCCTCTTCTCACCCTCTCCTTCCAAGTTTCCTCTGGTTAGCTCTCAATTTGCGTATTTTATAACGCAGAGGTATTACTCCCTCTTTACTGTCTTGGCGCTGGAGACTGCATCTACCTAAGGAAGCTTTTAAAAACATTTTCTCATAAAATGAGTTACAATATTGGTTGTGATTATCAATGACTAGAAAGTGATACAATTTTTTATTTACATTTAAAGAAAAAAACTAACATATGAGAAAGTGCTTGATCACAGGGAAATTCTCGGAAGTGTTAGAAACAGGGGCCACCTAGAAATACTTCGCAAAAATAATTATGTCAGCAAAGTCATAAACAGTTTAATGAACTGTGTTGCTACATACTCAAACCTAATTCCTCATACACTTTTTTTACTTTTTAATTTTGAAAACTTCCAAGCATACTGAAGTAAATAGCACAATGACCATCACCTAGCTTTAGAAAGCATCAGTGTCTTTCTATATGTATTTTACCTATTCTTTTTGCTATTTTACTTTTGCTGCACTCAAAAAAGGCAGTTTACAAACCCATTGTGCCTTATCACATCTAAATAATTACAAAACTGGTAACATTTAATATCCAATATATATTTCAAGTTCTCTGGTTGTTTGAAAACTTTTCTTTCTTGTAAGATTAGGATCAGCTCAAGGTCCATTATATTTTCAAACATGTTTTTATTTTATATATGAAAGCTTTTAATTATTTCATGGCCTTGAAGTTAATCTACTGAAAGCAAAATTCAAATACAGCAGAAGAATAATGCTGTGCGTCTCAGGAAAAGAGCCAGTTTGAAGAGTGGGCAGTAAGAAAAAGGAGTTATATCTCAGAAAGCACAGCAACAGCAAAATGCAATGATTAAAGCAGTAAGCACTGCCTTAGAACCTGTGCAGATTTCACTGTTGGCTGCTTTTCAAACTTAGATCTTATTCTTAATTCTTTTAGCTCATTTTAACTCTTGGGTTACTGTTTTCATCTTTTTCTATGGTCACGTTTTCTACATGTGTTCGTCTCTTGAAATACCGTTTATTTTAAAGTAAATGTTATCATTTCAAAAGGAATATTTGTTTGATATTACTAGGATCTTTGATAACTAAACTGCTTTGGTAATATTTGGATTCCTCAACCTCCCTTTAGTGATTTTCTTTGTTCTTTTCTCTTTACTCTGAACTTGAAACTTAAAGTGTTTTCCCAAATGTTTCCAGTTGTCTTCAGAGTTCTACTCAATCTACAATCTCCTTTGGGGGTGAGTTCTCATTGTTATTAATGCTGCTATTAATACTCACGATTTTGGGGTAGTATTGATCATGTTCACCCATATTCTGGGTTTGCATGATTACTTTGTCACCAAATTCTGTTTAAGATGTTCACACATTTGTTCAGATTTTTATTTCACTATTTTAGTTTTTCTATAATTTTTAAGAAGTATTTTAGGGAGATAGAGTGATTGTCATGTTCACGCCACTGGAAGAAATCTCATTATATTGATAAAAATTGCTCACACTTGAGAACACTGAATTGTTATCTCTGGTATTAGTGATAACACACGATAAAACAAAAATCCTGCAGTCCTCATTCTGTGTGTTTGTGAGTGAGCATAGCCAGAAATCCCTGGAGAATATAATACCTATAAATATTAATATTTGTTTCTAAGTAAAAGTTGTAGTTATTCTAAAAATGTTAATATCACAATATAACTCGACGTAGTAACAATGAGCTTCAGGGATGTCATCTTTCCAAAGGAATGACTAAATCACTTTGTTAATCCCTTCATGTGCAGAAGAAGCAGAATAGAAACTGGGAACATCTCTTGGGATGTCAGCATGATCTCTGCTAGTCCTGTTGGTGTTCATGTGAGTCTAGTGAGGACGTGATGAACAGTTTTCCATCATCACAGAAATTAGAAGAGATAATGAGTTAATGTAAAGATGTGAGAAGGGGCAAAATTTAATCAAACAAATGCACTTATTACACTACCTACAGATTATAGCCAGCTATCAAGGTACTATCACCAATACCTTTCCCTGGCTACTTGTAAGCAAGTACAGAAGCCTATGAGTCTGATAAGATTGAAATAAGGGATCAGCCATATTTACACATTACCAAAGATAACTTATGGGTGTTTTGTCCCAGTTTGCTAGTTTGCTACTTAGCCTAGTTTGTTTTTCTTTTTCTTTCTTTTTTTTTTTTTTTTGAGACGGCGTCTCACTCTATCACCCAGGCTGGAGTGCAATGGCATGATCCTGGCTCACTGCAACCTCCACCTCCCAGGTTCAAGCAATTCTCCCACCTCAGCCTCCCAAGTAGCTGGGATTACACGCACCCCCCACCACGTCTGCCTAATTTTTGTATTTTTTAAGTAGAGATGGGGTTTAACCATGTTGGCTAGGATGGTCTTGAACTCCTGACCTCAGGTAATTCACCTGCCTTGGCCTCCCTTTAATTCTTTTTGGACTACTAACTTAAAAATCCTAGGGTCCAGGCATGGTAATGCATACCTACAATCGCAGCTCCTCATGAGGCTGAGGTGGGAGGATCACTTGAGCCCAGAATTTCAAGACCAGACTGGGCAGCATAGTGAGACTCCATCTCAATTTTTTGTAAGACTCTTAGGATAATGGTATAACTGACAGAATCCAAATGATAAGCTGGTCTGTGCATCTGATGAGGTACATTGCTATGGTTGGGTTTTGTTAGTTTAGAATGTTCTCAGACAATGCTGAGGCAGCATGAGGAAAGCTCAACAATTAGGTTTCACTCAACTTTCTGGTCTTCCTCAGTAGCACACAACATCATTGGCTGGCAGAGAAAGCAGCTGGAAATAGGTGGGTCTTATCATGCCTGAGAAGCCATTAAAAAGGACTTCTTCTTCAACAGTAAACCCCCTTTTCCCCACTGATTTCTTCTGACATCCTATGTGCATTTTCCTCTTTCATAAGCAACAAGTAGCCACTACTTTAAAAAATATATACTCAATGCTTTTTAAGTTAGCAGTATATTTAGCTTATGCATATCTTTAGGTTACTTTCCTTGAACAGTTTTAAATATCTGAGCAACTACTGACATTGGCATAAACACCTACCACTATCCACATGCTGATCCACTGATTTTTGTTATTTAATATTTGGATAATATAAATTGTTATGATCACTGTGGGTCTCAACTGGTAACCATCAATTTAAATGCTTTACAATTTTTACTGAGAATCATGTGTGTGGAGTTTTAACATCTTAATGCACACACTTGATCAATAGGCAACTTTGCCGCATATTCAAAAATGTAACCCTCAATTCTGAAATGCCAATTGTGCCATGATCGTTCTACTTACTATACATGCATAGTCTTTTATGAGGGTGTTTTTGAGGGAGAGTGAAGAGAGTGGAGCTGGACACTTTTATAGAAAAATTGTAATGTAAAAGTGAATAAATACACAAGCAACACACAGGTTCTGTACAACACCATTCCTTGCCTATTATGGTGTGGAGTGATCTCCCATTTGCCAACCCAAATCTTTCATCAACGTTTTGATGTGGAGCCTCGGTGTCTATTCAGTGGACTTCTATGGATTGTACCAGGATAAAGAGATTCTCCAAATTTTCACCATTGAAAATTGAGGCAGGATGTTTTGTTCAGACTAAAAATTATACCAGAAAACAAGTGTATTCCACAACCATCAGAAGACAGCATCCAATAGGAATCTAAGTAAGACAGAAAAATGTCTCACTCATCCAATGGACCAGGGTACTTCATAGAGCCATTGCTGCTCCCATACTAGGATGTGCTTTAAGCCTGTGGTTTCACAACACCACTACCAGATCTTTTACCTAGGGTCAAAGTAAGATAATTACAGGCTCAGGTGGGGAGCATGAAGTGTTACCCAGCACAAACCCCTTATTCCATACATAATGAATGCTAAAGTTATCCTATTATTGCTCTCTATATGGTTATTAGAATAGTGAAATAGAATTTATATAGAAAGCATAGATATATTCCTGGGAGAAGAGGGTCAAGAAAGAAAAGAGCAAGAGCATTAAATCATTCCTAGGGTCAAGTAATTAACATATAGCTAATTTTCAAAAAAAGGTCAGTTTCAGGTTTTCATATTAACAAAGAGAAAGTAAGAGATACAAATATAGGCTGGGCGCGGTGGCTCACGCTTGTAATCCCAGCACTTTGGGAGGCCGAGGCGGGCGGATCACGAGGTCAGGAGATCGAGACCACGGTGAAACCCCGTCTCTACTAAAAAAATACAAAAAAATTAGCCGGGCGTGGTGGCGGGCGCCTGTAGTCCCAGCTACTTGGAGAGGCTGAGGCAGGAGAATGGCGTGAACCCGGGAGGCGGAGCTTGCAGTGAGCCGAGGTTGCGCCACTGCACTCCAGCCTGGGCGACAGAGCGAGACTCCGTCTCAAAAAAAAAAAAAAAAAAAAAAAAAAAAAAAAAAGAGATACAAATATAGCAGAAGAAAAAGAAGATTTTACAGGAAGTACTTAAGCAGATGCATGGAAATTACTTAGCTGGTAAACATAAAGACATGAGGTGGTATCAAAGATTAAATTACAGCACTGTAGTGCCAAACAATTGATAAGTCTAACAATAGTGGCAAGTGATGGACCCAAATACCATTTTATTCAGCTAGTAATTGCTACATTTTCTTTCTGAGAAGGAGGTCACACTCAGAAATGTGAAATTACAGTAGCTAATTGAATTTACTACTGCTTAATTAAATGTTTAAAGTAAAATTTTCAATCAGGTATGGAAACTGTAATTGCTGAATTTGATTTGGAATGCTAACATCAGTTGTGGGTTTGGGGTTCTTTTATCCTCAGCAACTGCAGAGGGATAGTGGCATCTACATGCATTGATTACCTTTTCATGAGATCTATAGCATTCAGGATAAGAGGTATCTTTACCTGCATTCACTAAACATTTTTTGAGCATCCTAACTGTTAGGTACTGTGGTAAGCAGTGAAGAACTCAGACATAAACAGATCACATTTTAGTGAGGAGGACTCACTGGAGTCCTGAACTTAAAATACTATTTAAAATACTGAACTTATATAAACAGCTTGCTGAACCTACAAGCCAGCATATAGACATATGCTGTCATCCTGTTGATTTTGGCTCAACTTCCTGGCCTGTGAAGATAATTTCAAACTCTGATTTTGTCATCCACTATATTACCTTCTGTCTCTCTTCTTTCTTTTTATTCATAAAATTGACATTTCACTTACATTATTGTCATAAATTTGTTTGCTGCCTCAGCATTCATTTTTAGGCTGGAAATAAGTTGTTTGAAACCCAGTTGTATCTCCTCACCTTAACTTTCCCTCCCATGTGGCTATTTGCAATATAGCCCACTTTTTTTGTCATCCCAGTGACCCTAATCACAACAAATCCCACAGCTGCTGAACGTAATAAAAACTATTGGTCAACACCAGAGTCATGTAAATAAGTCCCCTGCCTCAAGGATGTTTTCTTTAAACTAGCCAATCCATAGCCCCCACAGGAAAGCCTAAGAAACAAGGCTCGTGGCCCTTATTAAAGGCATGATCCTAGAGATCCTTTCTCTCCTGTTCATCACCAGGTAGTTGAGCTCCATGTTGCCTTCATACTTCCCATTGGCCTTCCCTCTGGCACCCCTAATCTCCCTGAGAATGCTGAGCGATAAATTTATTTTGTGTTTTGCATTTTGATTTCACCTCCTCCTTGTGTCTCACTTGACACACACACTCTCACACCTAACTTGCTCCCCGCTCCCCATCCCATCAGAGCTCTCCTAGAGTGTGGCTATCATGGCTTATGGCCACTGTCCACAGATACCTCGAGACCAAATTAGAAAGAAACTATAAAGATAGAAACCATAAAAATGATCATTGAAGTAAATGATAAAGTTGAACTGCATAGTTTCCTGAATTTAGAATCAGGCAAAATTTTCTCCTCAAATTATAATCTGTGAGGTGTGGAGAAACTTTACAAAACTGCCTTTATCTTAAGTCTGTTCAAATACAAACTAGCAAAGATAATACTTATCTCTGAGGGTTTATGTGACAATGAAACTGATGCTTCATTAGTGTATGCAAAATGCCTGGCACATTATTGGGACTAACTAAATAACTAACCATGGCAGGTGTCAGAATCATTCTTTCTGACTATTCTTTATCTCTTGTTCAAACATCTATTAAAATGACACTAGATTTCCAGTGTTATACCAGACACATTAAGATACATTTTTGAACTTATAATTAACGATGAGAGACATAAATAAGCAAAGAATCAATTAAAGCGATTGCATCATCAAGGAAGACATAGCATCAATCCATGTCATCTATATTTTTCTATATTATTCACAAATATGGTAGCATACACTTTTCAAAAAACAGAGAACTAGCTTCATTGTCTGAAGGTAAAGTTCAAATTTCATATGATAAAGATGAAGGCCCTTTATAGTAAAATTTAAATCTTTCAAATCTAACTTTAATTCACTCCCCTACTTATCTTCTATATATTCTCTTCTCCAATCAAATCAAGATCTCACCATTCCACACACATCACCATTCCACACACATTTTATGTTCTCTCTTGCTGTCACAATTTTGCACATACTCATTTTTTTCCTCTATGTCTGCAACTTTCTTGTTCTCTTTGCCTGGCAAATTCATATTTCGAAAATGAATTTAAATGCATCCACTTTCATGAAGTCTGTCTGATTTCCTTAGGCAGAGGGAGACTTTTCCTCTAGATTCCTAAAACATGTCAATTTGCCAATAATTCAATAATTAGGAAAAAATATCAATCTTAATACAAATATTTTCTAACAGTATTCCTACAAGCAAAATATTTAATCATTTTCTACTGTTATATAACTATTTTGCTTCTTAAAAATTTTTTTCTCAGATATATTTGCTCAAGTAGTTTTATAATCAATGACAAAAGTTGAATTACTGTGTCATTTATTATTTCTATCTACTTTCTTTGACACTGTTAGTTTGACTGATACTTAAAAATACAGAAGCATCTCAAGCTTTAAAGAAGAGATCTACTTGAGAATCAGAGAGTATTTATGTAATATATATACTCATCACGTTTCTTTTTATCTTAGTCTTCAGTTTGTTTTTCGATACATAAAGCATGTTTAATTTAAGAAGACACCCATCTGTGTGATATCTTCCAAGAAGCTGATGTATTTTGCTAATTTTTAGATTTTTATTTGTTTAAACAAGAGAGGTTTCATATTTGTGGCACAAATAATATGCTTTCCCTCTAAAGCAAATGTCTTAAAATTTACATTTTTACATGAATGCCAGATGTCTAAATTTTTATCTTGAAAAAATCATATCCAAAGCTGCTTCCATTACTCAAATACTTTTTTGACTTTTTTTTTGTTTGGAATAGTCTTGAAGACTCACTCACAAAAATCATTATTTTACCTGTATCTCCCTTTTTTCTTCCTAAGTAATTCATCACTCTGCTGATAACTTGCATTGTTAACCAGATTATATTCTAATTTCCCAAAGTGTAAATATATCTTCCAATTGTGAATATTTAAAAAATGTGAAGTACTTTTAAAAGGGGACTTAAATAATTATTAATAAGTTTCTAGGAAGACTTCTTAAAAGATAATAGAACTCATCTTTATTCATTAATTGTGTGTCTATCCAGAAAATCTACTTTATTGTTTTGATGCTCTGTATTTGTATGGCATTTTACAATTTAAAAATAACTTTTAAATTGTTATTATAACATATGTAACATATAGATGTTATAATAACATCTATAGAAAAATTTAGAAGTTATTTTTAAATTGTAACATCTATATGTTAGATATGTTATAATATGTATATATGTATATAACATCTATATACATGTTGATTCAACCTACATATCAGCCTTGTAATGTGTGCAGGCAGTTTTTAACATCTTTATCTGATGGATAATTGCATAGCCCTTAAAGTTATTGTGGTCAGCCTGTCATGAAAAGGACAGTATGTGGTGAAACTGAAACTAGTACTCAGGGCTGCATTCCTAGTCTATTGTTAATTCTCGTACTGTCTCCAAGTTTTTATGATTTCTTATCTGAAAATGCCTTCAGAACTGTGAATTAACTCACTTAGTAGCAGGCTTTGTAAATGTCTGTACTTTATGAGTTCTTATGCCTTTAGAGAAATATAATAGACTTCATTTTCTAGTACTTTATAAATTTTTCCACTAAGCTGTGTATTATCTATGATAATGAGCTCTCACGTTATATTGCATGTACCAGTGCTTTGGTAAACTTACTGTACTCTGGGGTTTTAAGCACCTCAAATAGTCTTCTGAATAATTAATTATTGAACTAACTGCTTGTGGTCCAACAAGGACATATCTTTCCGAGTCTTACAATACATTTTTTACCTAAGGATAAATATAAAAGATTAAAGAGCAAATCCCTTATTGTTTCATGATTCTTAAAGAACTTTAGCGACTGAAAAGGCATTGTTTCTACAAAATGAGTTAAGATGATTGATTTATTAAGTTCCTTGCTGTTTTTATGTATGTAACGTATTGAATATCTTTAAATAAGATACTCCAGGGAAAATCCTAGTTAGGATACTTACAAAAGTTTAAAATCTCTAAGGCTGCTTTAGAAAGTTCCTTGTTATGCCAGATGGTTTTCCAGAATTCTGAGATTATTATAGGATTCCCAGGAGCCTGTGAGGCAGATCAGAAATCTAAGTAGAATCTGGATCCCTTCTGCCACTCTCTGTGTGTACTTTCGACTTTCAGAAACTTGATTCGGTTCATTAGCAAACACCTACTTTATGCTTAACTATTTACCAGACACCTGGTAGGGTTGGCAACAAAAATGTGATTAATACAAGGCACTTAAATTTAAATATCTTATCATCTAATAGGAGAAATAGGCAAGTAAACAATGAAACTAAATCTGGTAAGTAGGAGAGAAATATGTGCAAGATACGTGAGTGACAAAATGAGACTGGCAAAACTATACAAGAAACAGCTTCAACATCAACCCCGTTTACCTCATTTTTTTACCTGGAGCAATTTGGGGATGAGAATCACATTTATTCCACAAAGTGCTTCAGTGACTTAAAAGCACCACATCTAAATACCAGTATGGTGAGATTTCCTTGGGATTTAACTTGTTGTCCTGGTGTTTCAGATGCTGAAGATAAACAGAGAACCTTATCTAATATGATGCTGCTAAATCCTCTACTTTAGAATTGGATACTGGATATTTTTTCCTTTTGTTAATGAAATAATGTAAAGCCAAATCATTAGCTTATTCTTTGTGTAGTATTATTAAATGTTTTCTGTAAATTATAACATAAAGTATAGTACATTGGTACCAAAAAACTTACTCAGGGTTAAGTTAGGAATACAGATACCATGTTAAGTATTTCGAGTAGAGCAAGATATTTAAAAGAGAGAATAAGTTTGTGCAACATTTAAAATGGCTACAAAAGCAGAAATCAAGAAAGTCACTACTGAGAACATCAGCTTATTTTAGCACAATAAGTAGGGAATTATCAGGGAAATTCCTAGAAACCCAGATAAACTGCAATTGGCTTCCAGAATCTTCCTGAGAACCCTTTAGAAAATGAAATTCCAAGATAATTAGATCAAGTTTTCTTCCTTGCCTTGAGGTAAGTGTTGTATGGGGTTTACATTGAATTAAAAATAGACCCTGTCATGTACCTGCCAAGGTTACCCCAAACATATACCTATAAATTGGATTACCAATTTGATTTTTATTACATTTATCATGGTTTCCATGTTTGCATTGTAATTTCAAATTGAATACATATGGAAGAATGGGCAAGAATTACCATATAAATGGCAAGCCACTTAATAGCTGCCACTTGAGTTTTATGTCAGAAAGCAACAGTATATAAAATGGTTCAGAGAAACAACAAAGATGATATTAGACCTAGATTTCAGCTCCATCTTTACCATTTATTAGCTGCATATTTTTGAGCAAGATATTTAAACATATTACTTCTTAGTTTTCACATCCAAAAATAATGGGATAATATTCTTTGAAATGCTTGGGCAGGTTAAAATAAATGACGCAGAGAGAATACTTGGCAGAAAACCTTCCATATAATAAGGACTCAGTAAGTAACAGACATTATCATTGGTTATTATCATCACAATCATCACCATTATCATGTTTGTTGAATAAAACATAATTTTTTATTATCCAACCTGGAGCTTAGTCTGAAAATATGCTAAATTTAAAATAAAATGACAACTTTGGGGGAGATTCATGTACATTTGCGGCTTATAATTTAGGGGAGTGGGAGTGTGGGGATGTTGAGTATTAGCCAAATAAAGAGGTATATATGCGTGTGCATGTGTGTGTTAATGTTTCAAAGGCTGTCATAAACAACAAGAAAAGCACGTTCAAGCTCAGAGATGTGTGAGAATAAGATATTTTGGGGAAACTGAAAACAGTTCAGTTTAGCTGAAATTTAAAGTTTGGTAGAGTACAGTGTGTTAGGTTTCTGCAGATAAATGTTTGTTTGTTTGTTTGTTTATTTATTTATTTATTTATTTATAAGTATTGGCTCATTTGATTATAAAGGCTAATCCCACAATCTGCAAGCCGTAGACCCAGGAGAGCTGATGATATAAATTCCAGTCTGAGTGCAGGAGAAGACCAGTGTCCCAGCTCAAAAAGAGTCAGGGAGGGAGAATACATTATCTCTTACCTTGCCTTTTATTCTATGTAGGCCTCCAAGGGGTTAGATTCCCCACTCACATTAGAGAGAACAATTTGCTTCACTCAGTTTAGTGAATCAAATTTTTATCTCATTCAGAAATTCCCATGCAGACATGCTTAACCAAATATATGGGCATCCTGTGGCCCAGTAAAGTTGACATATAAAATTAATGATCACATTTAGGGCATAAGGAAAAACAAGGATGCAACAATACATACAATTTATTAATTGTGAATCAAGCTGAAGACTTCAGATTTTATCTTAAAGGCAAACATGAGCCAATAAAGAATTTTTGGCAGTTTAGTGACAATATCAGATGTGTTTTAAGAAAGTTCCATCTGTTTGGTGTATGGAGAATGAATTACAGCAGAGGAAGACTTGAATCAGAGAAACAAAAATAGAGATAATTATGCTAATCTAGACAAGAAATTATGAGGGCTTGAACTAAAGCAGTGGTGGTAGGAGTGGAAGGGGAGGATAGATGAACCATATTTTAGAGAGGTTGGGATGAAAGCAGGAGCAGTATTACAAAAAAAAAAAAAAAACCAAACAGAAGAGTCAAGGGTGACACCATGTTTCTACCTTGAGTTAGTTGTACTATCTATATATTCAGAGAGAGGGAACAGCAGGGTGATGGAGTAAAGCTCAGATCAGACAAAGCTCAGCTTGATGTGTTACTGGGATATTATGGTGGAGGTATCTGGTAGATGCATGGACACTACAGCTTAGAAGACAGATCTACACTGGAGCTTTAGAATTATAAGTAGTCCACTTATAGGATGGTCATGGAATAAGTACTTTCTGAAAAATATTTAAATAAGGCCATGAATGGATAAAAAGGAAGAGTGGGAAGGGGGCAGGGTGGGGTCTGGGAGAGGGACTGCCAGAATATGAACCCTGGTTTTAAAGAACAAAAGATAAGGGCAAAATAATATAAGAGCTTCTGCTTATCATCTCTGAAAGGAATCGTACTAATCTGTTGTCACGCTGCTAATAAAGACATACCTGAGACTGGGTAATTTATAAGGAAAGAGGTTTAATTGACTCACAGCTCCACCTGGCTGGGGAGGCCTCACAATCGTGGCAGAAGGCAAATAAAGAGAAAAGTTATGTCTTACATGGTGGCAGCCAAGAGAGGGTGTGCAGGGGAACTGCTCTTTATAAAACCATCAGATTTCATGAGTCTTATTCACTATCATGAGAACAGCACGGGAAAGACCCACCCCCATGATTCAATTACCTCCCACTGGGTCCCTCTCATAACACGTGGGAATTATGGGAGCTACAGTTCAAGATGAGATTTGGGTGGGGACACAGCCAAACCATATTAATAATAAAAACCAGAGTTCAAGGATTCTGAACGATAGGTCTTATATAATTCTCAAAATGTTGCTTTTTCATTTTTCTTGGTTGATGTTCCCAATCCATTTCACCACTCTGCTCATCAATAAATAAATGAATACATTTTTGTAATTATTTTCAGGGCACAAAGTAAGAAGATGCTGGGAGACAGAAGCATTTCGCTCTGGAAGCAGTTTTGGTAAGAACAGGGCCAAAAGATAAGGTAGGGAGGGTAAATGAAATGAAGAGAAGGAAGCATTCTGAGTTTATAGTCCAAAGGAGAAAGAAGAACATTGCTGTCAAAACCAACACATTCCTAAGAGGCTAGTTTTCATGTCTAAGAGAAAGACTTAAGAAACCCTATAGATTTCCTTCTCGTTACCATATGGTAAGAAAGAAGTGAATGAAGAAACCTCAGTTATGAAAACTGAGGGGGCATTTGGTGAGAATGTTCCTGGAATAACAGTTTATAGAAACCAGATTGTAATGAAATAAGTACAGCAGGGTGAGAAACCCCTAGGACTCTACTTTCTAATGTATCTGTCCCTAATGGAAAACACAGGCTCTGGCAATTGAATTAAAGAGGTAAAAGATTCAGGCAATCCCTTAGCAGCTGATTTCTGATATTTATCACTGAAACCACCTTCCTTTGTATTTTATGAGTATCTCTTCATCAGGTAAGAAAATCATACTGCTTCTAGTTGTGGAAACTGCCCTTCAGCTTAACCTGATAAACTTTGCCTGGAAAAAACTCACATTGACTTCAGTTTAGAAATTAGAAGCTGTTATAAAATCTATGATCTCCCTTCAGGACAATACTTAAAGTATCAGACTGCGATATTTTCATACAGTACTCTTGGTCCAGAGTAAGTCCTTTATCGCTCACAGTACCAAAGACATTTTACTAATGTTCCAACATGGTAGTTTTCTTTTTCTTCTGAAGTAACTTCATTGAGATTGTTGCCTAATTTGAGTAGAAACTTATTTTTCACCAATAGTTTCTTAGGATGAATGAAATATTTTGTTTTATCTCTGTATGAATACAGGTGAAACATTCAGGTTTGACAAACATGCTATTGTTTGGCTAGGGAATAAAATATCTGACTTTTTGTGGGAAAGTAACCTGTTCTCAATAGATTCTCAATTGGACTGTTTCTGTCTCTCTCAGTCTCTCAGTAATGCATTGTATACTTCTAGTCTCCTGACCTATAAAGGGCAATCTGATTCATTGGGAATGACAATACTTAACTCTCAAGAGTTTAATAACAACTTGGAGCCCTATTTTCTACAATCCAGTCCCAGTTCTTTATTTCCAGAATTAAAAGTGTTGCCCCATCTGTGACATCATGCTTAGACATATCTTGAACAGCTCTTTCTCTTTCTCTGAGCCCCACACATACTGTCTCTATTCTTCCTGGTCATGATCACCATCTTCCCCCAGGTTGGTTTTATGGCAAAGTTCCATGATGACTTCTGTTCCAATCCTCTCAGTGCTGCCTGGAGACATAGCCAGGTAAGAATAGGCTGATGTTTATGAGCCTAGATGAAAGAGTTCTGTGATGGGGGTTTCCAGTGAATCGATAATCATCTATTTTCAGTGAAGCACATAATATAAGGTATAAATGTGTAGTATTTTCACACAAGGAATAAGGATTAGAAGGCTTATACACCTCCCAGCAGCAATAATAACTAATATTGACTACTGAGAACACGAGAGTCTCCTTTAAGTTAGGTCCAAATTAAATGAAGTGGAGAGCGGGACATACTGGACACAGAGAAAGTGACAAAGATTCACTCTTTGACCAACCTCTAATCAGGATCCTCTGAACTCTCTTCTCAACTAGGCCCTGAATTTTTGGCTTAGGTGTTTGTCTCTGCCTTGCTCAATTTTAGCAAGAATTCCACTAAGCCAATTTAGCCAGAATACCCCATCCATGATATCTGATCAATCCCCGAACCTGATTAAATTCCTCATCCCCATCATCCCCTAGGTCATGCCTGATCACGCTGATCAGTCTTCAGCAAGAATCTTGTTATTTTAGCCAGAATCTCTCCTTACCTCGATGTTTCCTTTTAGCAATTTTCCATCCACTGACCCTCACCCTACTTCTTTGCTATAAATTCCCACTATTCCTTGTTGTATTCAGAGTTTAGCCTGATTTCTCTTTTCTACCACAAAAACTCATGGTAGTCCTCCCTACCCTTGAAAAAAGTCTTCCCTACTCTCTTTAACAAGTGTCATGAATAATTTTTTCTTTAACAGTTATAGTGCTACAACTTGAATAGTATCAGAATGGACCCACAGAACCCATCACTCTGGACCTTAAGTTTACATTCTCACTGAAGCCTTTGTCTTCTCCTGATCAATTGATTAGGAATCCATTGAGTGAGTCAGATTTCTGAATCATTGCTCTGGATAAACATTTGATGGAACTGGGAAGGTCAGATTTTAATTCTTAAGATTCTCGGTATACTCTTTGAAGCTGGGTTGGAGGCCTGGTTTTCTTTGTTTGAAAGTATCTTCTGATCTGGAAATGCATCCTTCCTGACCCCTCATTTAAAATTGGAATGATCCATTCCCTGACTTCTGGGATGGAGAACTTTTCAGAATATAGAAGAGAGAGGCTGTTTCTGAGTCCTCTATATTTTCTCTCTTTGATCCTGCCTCTACTATGGGAACTTCTTGGTAAAATAACCCCCTCCCCCACAAACTCCTGCTGACTATGTACTCTGCCAATCTGCTCACTTTCTTGTTGGTATAATTGTGCTCTTGATAATTTGGTATTTCAGTGGCCTCTTTGAGAAACCTAAGATCTTTCCAAACTGGCTCCTCTGAAACCTCTCCCTTATCATCACCTCTTCTTCTCCTCCCTCCTCCTCTTACCACCTTCTCTCTTCCTTTCAGTTTCCTTGATACCTTTGATATGTCCCACTTAAATTCCCTGCTCCTCAAACTTCTGTCCACACCTGTTAGGCTTTTCCTTTCCTGAGCTTCCTCCAGTCACTTGAACATTAGGTCCCTTGCCCTCATCAGAACCTCTCAAGAGGCTCAGGGTATCCTCAAAGGCAGCTACCTGAGGCTGAAAAGGCAAAAGGCTAATTATAAATGAACTGGGAATTTTGTGAACTCGGATGGGCTTTGAAGACCTCTAGACAGTTGTTTTTTGTCTCTTCAATAGCCTATAGCATCTATAAGAATATATATATCTGGGCAAAAGAAAATCTTAAAAGCCTTCTCCATGGATATCAGTTTAAAAAGATAAACAGACTTTATCCATTATTAAGTAGGTAAACTTGTCGCATTTTTTGTCAGAAATGTAATTCATATACATATAAAATTCATACAATTCACATAAAATATAAGGTATAGATAAACAAGTGTCACTTGATTCGTGGATAAAATTTTAGAATACAAGCTACCTCTGTTTGCATTCATCTATATGTATCTGTATGCATGTTATGTATATGTGATACTTTTCCTACCTCTGGATGATGTTCCCAAATTATAAAATCACTTAATGGAGTTCTATTCAAATGGGCTTAGAGATGAACACTTACATAAAAATTTCTTAAATTCTCAGAAATATAGGAATAAACTAGGTGTTTTTCAAATGTGCATGGGTTGAGTATATCTTTGGTAAGTAGGATTAATTTCATATTGTTGTTTAAAAAATAGCTATGTCTTCTGAGTAATTAGAACTAAGTATAATACAAGCATGCATTTATAGTCTATTTGGGCTTACTAGGCAGATAAGGTTAAAAAAAGGAAAATAACTTGAGACGATGGTTAGCATTGTTTGGTGCTATAGTATGTCTGCCTGAAAACAGTTTTCAAAACCATTTTTAGTTTTTAGAAACCTTAGAGTTATGCTAGGTTAAGCAAAGTAATAGACATTAATAATTTCTAAGTAAGATAAACTATGGAAACATTCACTACTAAGCACAAGTTTAAGTTTATAGACTTTGGGCATCTTATTTTTATATGATATGGAGACACAAAATTCATTTGAGTCTGTTACTACATATGTTCTTTTTGCCATGTTGAAATACTGCGTACAAAGTAGAAGGTACCTATAAAATTGTAAAATGACATATTCATAAAACTTTCTAGCCTGCTACAGAATACTGGTACGTGAGAGATAATTCAAAATGGCCTCCTTCCTAGTTTTTCTGTAAAAGAAAAGTTAGTGATGGTTAAGAATTTTAATCAACATATTTAATTAAAGCTATTAGAAATAATAAGGGTGAAAATAAGCAACTTTGCACGAAATGTATGACATTTGAAGAATGTGTTTTTGTTCAAGAAAAAAAATGTAATTTTACATCAAAGTAGAACCTAAAGTAGAACCAGAACAAGAAAGAGGAAAATGTAGCAAACAAACACACAGAAACAAAATCACCTGGATGAATATAAGAAAGCCGTAAAAAATTTACAGAAAAGAGATCTCAAGTAGTCAAGCTAGCTAAGATTTGGATTTACGTCTTTTTTTTTCTGAATGAGTCTTGACATCAAAAGTATACTAATGCAAAACCCGGATTTGTTTTTCTCTTTGTTCAAATGAAAATGTTTTCTTTGATTACTGGTCTCTTAATAAGAGACTGTAAAAGGGTTTTTCCATTTTTAGTAACTTGCTTAGGAAACCAAGATTCTGTGTCTTATTAGAATAATTTCCTATGTTTTATGTTAACCTTTATCATATCCTTAGTTGAGAAGGCTGAGACTTCATACTTTTTAAAGCGGTAAAGTTTTTAAAAAATATTTTTGAATATTTTGCCTTTCTAAAATCAAATCTTAAATGAAATCCTCTTGTTCTTGAACGGACTTTGAAATTTCCCATAGGTCTTCAATGGATTTATTCTTTCACTTTTCAGAAAAATATTAAAAACGATTCACTTTATTTGATATGTTAAATTGCATAAAAGGCATTGGCAAATGAGAAAAGATGTTTAATCTTCCCTATGTTCATTTGTATGGATAAATACTATTAAAATAAGTATTTCAGAAATTGTCTGAAGTTTAGGGAAATTTGTCAGCACTCTTGTTGTCAAGATACGTTCAATATCATGCTATCAGTCACAAATCTGGTTATTACTTTAAGATATTGTATTTCACAGAAACAACCACATTTTCTTGTTAAATAAACTCTATAAAATTTTAAGCCATGGCCATTTTAAGACTTTTTTGGCATTCACAAATAGTTTTTGTTTTATTTATTCTGATTCTTTCCAAAAGTGCTTGCAGTCAAAAAGGAAATGTTTATTTTTTCTTCCCATCTTATCCCTCCAAAGTTTAGAAACTGTTTTTGAATATTTTTATTTTCATGGCAATATAGTTAGTTGCATAAGCATAATAAGAACATATTCTCCTTATAGCAGGACATAATTGGAAACACTGATTATATAACTAAGGCTTTTGACAGGAATGTCACATTTGAGAATGAGAATGTGCATAGAATCTAAGTTAAGGAACTAAAGTTGACTTTATGGAGCCAAAATATGTAAAGTTATCTTGGAAAACCAGACTAGTACCTGGCTTATAGGGTTCTCAGCCTTACAGATGAATAATGAAGGTCACTTCCTGGCAAGGCAAGGATACTCAGAATGTCTTGAGGACCTTGAGAAGGGAGGAATTTATCCAGATCTATAGGTATTGCAGGTGAAATCTCATGATAAGTTCTTGGCTTGGCTTCTTAAATTTAAGTGGCTTCTAAAAGGCTAATCTGAGATTCTTTATGGAAATTTCTAGCAAAGCAAATTCAGAAGGCCTATGTGGGCAATTACCATTCTTATTACCCTTATGCCAATAATTAGGCTACATCTAATGAGATCAGACTTATTTGTAAATAAAAATAATCTTACTTTGGTTATAGTTGATCAAAAAAGAGGGCTACCAGAGAAAGAGTTTTTCCCCCAGCAGAAACTATACCATACCACTGTGAAGTCTCAATTCTTCTAGTTTCCTCCGATATCTGGCTACAACTCTTCAAACTAACACTCCCAATTTTTTTTTTCCTACCGTCCTGATTTGGCATCACTGAAAACTAAAATTTCCTTTTTCCTTAAGGCTTGCAGTTGAAGCTGATTGACTTAAAATGAAATAAACTCCATAGAAATCATCATGATAGATCATAGATGGGCAATCTTGGCACCTGTTGCTGTGTGGACCATTTAAAAAGTCCACTGAAACCTCCAATGGCATCACCAAAGACATTCAAACTACAAACCAGGAAATTCAGTGGGTTACCTCTTCCATCCTCACTCCACCATCTAAAGAGGCTTCAAGCCCATCACCTATCAATATAAATCTAGACTGGCTTCCCTCTGGCCTCAGAAACTGGGTTTGTAACTATTAATCTTTTTTTTTAAATTTTCATAGAAACTTTCCTCATTAAATGCCTGACTGCTCATGCCATCCAGCAAGTACCTTTATTACCAATTCCTATCAGATGGTTCATCTACTCCTTAATAAACTGGAGGTGACCGAATGAAAAAATGAACTTACATTCTTCACAGAAAAGAAAAATGTATATTCTTTCTTTGAATAAGATGGAGGGACTAACAAAGATTCTCTCCTCGATCAAATTTGAATCAGGCCTTTTCTGAAGTCTCTTCTCAAGTAGATCCTGACATTTGGGCCCCCATGTTCGTTTCTACATTGAACAATTTTAGCAAGAATCCTGCTAAGTCGGTTTAGTCAAAATCCTGAATCCTGTTGGTAAGTGACCACCTTCAATATCTAATCATATTCCTCACCTCACCTTATCCCCTAGGTGATGTCTGTCACTCTGGCCTAGCTTCAGTAAGAATATTATTTGGTCAATTTAGCCAGAATCTCTTACCTCTGATGTTTCCCCTGAGTAACCCTGAGTAATTTTTCTTCCAACGACTTCAACTCTACTCTTTGGATATAAATTCCTACTTTTCCTTGTTGTATTCTGTGTTGACCCTGATCTCTTCTCTACAACTAAACTTCACTGTAGTAGTCCCCTTGAATAAAATCTTTCTTATCTCTTTAACAAATGTCATAAATATTAGGTTGGTGCAAAAGTCATTGCAGTTTTGGCCATCACTTTCAATGGAAAAAACTGCAATTGCTTTTGCACCTGTCTAAATTTTATTTAACAAAATATTCCTTTCTGCTGAAGCCCTCTGTGGAAGAGAGAGCGTACTTGTTCTGTGTGTCTCTGGAGAACACAGTCACAACTAATGAGTTGAAGTTAGTAAGAAGAAAGATTGTGAATCTCTCTCTCTCTGTGTGTGTGTGTGTATGTGTATCTGTATTTATATCTGTTCTTGTATCTGTATATAAGAACTTCCTGATCATTTGAAGGGTATAAAAAGTAAACTTGTGTTGTGAAATAATGGTCTCCTTCATCCCTGGGAAGTTCAAAGAGAGGCTACTAGTCAGGAATACTGCAGACAGTATTTCTTTATTAGGTGAATGGCTGGGTTGGACATATTAAAAATAAATATATAAATAAATCCCCAAAGTCCAGCATTTTGGATTCCAGTTTCCACGGTTCAATTAGAGTCAGTGCAGACCAATGGAAAAGATGACTAGATTTTGAGTCAGAAGAGCTGTCATCAGTTCCTAGCTCTGTTATTAATTAGGAATGTGACTTTGAATAAGTATGTACTCTCACTGGGCTTCATTTCTTTCATCTGTAAAATGATAGCAATGATATCTGTCCACCAGGAAGTGCAGGTAAAATTAGAGAACATGTGAAACACCTAGGACATAGTCCGTACAGAATGGATCTTCCCATTAATTCTACAGGTGTAGTTTCTGGGACAGTTATCACCCAGGCAGTATTCTAAACTAGGAGGAGAGAGAGAGGAATGGAAGTATAAAAAGCACAGATATCCAGGGAGCATAATTGGCAGTAAATACCGCTCTACACTACCACATGGCCTTTCTGTTTCGAATCCTACTTATGCCAGGATAAAATTGTCAAAATCATGACAAGCAGATTACTTGTACTTTCAGTTCAAATATCAGTTACCGAACTAACCAATAGACAATAGAAATGCATCAAGCATGCAGTTCACAAAGATTTGCTGAGTGCCTAGTAGGAGCCAGATGCTGCATCCCATTCTTCTATTTGGGGGTGTGGGGAAACAGCTATGGCCCAGAGGTAATGTACAGAATAATGAATTAAGATTTTAAAAGTATGTTTCAAAAATAAACAGCCTTTCTTGAAATAGATAATTAATCTTATTCTTGCTTTCAACATCTTCTTGGTAAAGATCATTGCGGCAAGGGAAGCATCATGTCTAATTACTTTAAAATTGTCTTTTTATAGGAAGCACATTAATATGTATTATATCACTACTGTCCTCAAAGTGAAAATAAAATTTTACCTGCTTTTCTTTTAATAAGACTTACTTTTTACAGATCTTTTTTTCCCTTAAATTTACACAAATAATTTGGGCAGAATTTTAGCCAAACAAATTTTAAAACACCCCGTAAACTTTACAAAATGAATCAGGGAAAAAGGGTTGGGGAGAAATGGAAATAAACCAAGCTTGCAGCACATTCAGCATGAATCATGAAGTCAGCTCACTCTGACCTGCTTCCTCATAGTTGTGTGGTACCTGTTGTCCCAGCGTCATGTAGCCCCTCTACTTCCCCTTAACTGCTCTATAGACAACAACTTGAAAATTATGAAACACTGTTTTCCCTTTGAGATATTTTTTCAGGTCCTGCATACTGATGGAATTACTACACCAGCTTGTCTGTAGGACCCCACTGGTGCCAGCTGGTCTGAAGGATACCACTGACTCAGCTGATCTGAGGGTGCCCATGAGAAGTGGACTCACCAAAGAATGCAGTTTCTGTATCATGATGATTTCACCCTCCTTGCCCTGAACAATCAACAACCCCAATTCTCCAATCCTTCACCCTCAATGATCCCCTTAAAAATCCCAGCCAAGAACTCTTCGGGGAGATGGGTTTGAGGATGTCCTCCCATCTCCTTGCTTGGCGCCCTGCAAAAATTAAACTCTGTCTCTGCTGCATCCCTGCTGTCTGGGTCAATGGTCTGTTACTGTGCAGTGGACACATGAACCTGTTGGTCCTATAACAAGTAGATGACTCCTCAGCAATTTGTTAGGAAACATTCTTAAATAAAAGAAAAAAAAAGATTTTTAAAGACGGACAAAATACACCACATTGTTAACAAAACTATTTTTACATCTTTTTAAATTGAAGGCTGTATCAGTTGGGGTTCAGGCAGGAAACGAAGACCACAAATTAATTTGAACAGAACATTTTATGTAAAGAATGAGCCTGGCCAACACAGTGAAACCCCATCTCTATTAAAAATACAAAAAATTAGCTGGGCTTGGTGGCAGGCACCTGTAATCCCAGCTACTCAGGAGGCTGAGGCAGGAGAATTCCTTGAACCCAGGAGGCAGAGGTTGTGGTGAGCTGAGATTGCACCATTGCCCTCCAGCCTGGGCAACAAGAGCAAAACTTTGTCTCAAAAAATAAAAAAAAAGAATTATTAACCAATTATCTCAGGACTAACTCAGGATTAACTAGTAAGTGTTAAAGATAGTTCTAAAAAACATAGGAAAAGCAGATATGGGGAACCAACTTATACTTAGGGCTGATGCAGAGTACCCAAGTGTGAAAGGAAAATATCTTGGGCCCCCAAATCACCATGCTAAATGGAAAATTCAAGCTGGGAACTCAAAGCCATCTTTCTGCTCACTGAAATAAATGCATATCTGATTGCCTCCTTTGCAAAGGCTAATCAGAAACTCAAAAGAATGCATCCATTTGTCTCTCACCTACCTGTGACCTGGAAGTCCCTTCCCCACTTCAACTTGGCTCACCTTTCTAGACCAAACCAATGTTCATTCTACACATATTGATTGATGTCTTATGTCTCCCTAAAATGTATAAAACCAAGCTGTGCTCTGACCATCTTGGGCACATGTCATCAAGACCTCCTGAGGCTGTGTCATGAGTATGTGTTTTCAATCTTGGCAAAATCAACTGTCTGAATTAACTGACACCTGTTTCAAATTTTCAGGGTTCACACAAGGAAGAAAAAAATTTAGAAGATACACTCCCTACTCTAAGGTAGGGATCCAGATGTCATTGGAGAAGGAGTGACTGTAGCCTACTGGATAGTTGAGTATTACGTGGAGGCATCACAGGCTGAGGCTGGTAAGCAGGAGACTGACCATTGGAGTGCTGACAAAACTTTCCAGGAGGCTGCCTTCTAGGGTACTGAAAGTCACTAGCAAGCTGCCACTAGGGCAACTCTGAGACAGCTGGGAAGCCAGCTGTGGTGCTGGTGGAGCTTGCTGGAAATCCTACTGTGGAATTTGCACTGAACTTCCTGGAAAACAGGCTGTGGTATTTGTGGAATTTGTTGAGAAGGCTACCTGCTGAAATTAGACTGACCTCCCTAAAAAGCCCTCTAGGATGCTGACAGATCTATGGGGTTTCAGGGCAACTCACGGAGAGGTAAACATCACCAGGTGCCCTGCATAGAGATCAGCACTGCAGCAGTAAGAAAAGAGGAATACAGTGAAACCAGAAAGAGAAACCCCTTCCTCTGTAGTGTCCCTCCAGCGTCCTCTACCAACAATTATAGTTTAACATCACACCGACTGGCAAAAGACCTATGTTTACAGGATGTGGATCCAGTATCAAAAAGCAGGCAATAAAGGATGGATTTGTTGCTGAGAGGCAATTTGTTATAACTTACATAAACAACACTAATAGCTTTCATTGGTGGAAATCTAGGTTGGTTGCAATGAATTATACAAATTAAAAGAAGTCTGCAGTCTTCCACGATAGTTGAACTAATTTACACTCCCACCAATGCGTAAAACCATTTCTTTTTCTCCATAACCTTACCAGCATCTGTTATGTTTTGACTTTTTAATAATAGCCATTCTGACTGGTGTGAGATGGTATCTCATTTGGTTTTGATTTGCATTTGTCTAATGACCAGTGATCTTGAGCTTTTTTTCATATGGTAGTTGGCTGCATTTATGTCTTCTTTTGAGAAGTGTCTTGTTCACGTCCTTTGCCCACTTTTTAATGGAGTTGTTGGTTTTTGTTTTTGTTTTGTAAGTTTAAGTTGCTTATAGATGCTGGATATTAGACCTTCGTCAGATGCATAGTTTGCAAAAATTTTCTCCCATTTTGTAGGTTGTCTGTGTACTCTATTGACAGTTTCATTTGCTGTGTAGAAGCTCCTTAATTAGATCCCATTTGTCAATTTTGGTTTGTTGTAATTGCTTTTGGCATCTTTGTCATGAAATCATTACCTGTGTGTATGTCCTGAATAGTATTGCCTACAATAAAGTATAACAGATCAAATTCAGGGGTATCACTGACCTAACAACTCACATACTCTATGTTATCTATGGTTACATAACAATTCACCCCAAAATTTAGGAGCTTAGAACAACACACATTTATTCTCTCGCAGTTTCTGTAGGTCTAGACTCTGAGAATGGCTTAATGAGTCTTTTGCTTCAGGGTCTTTTATAAGACTGCAACTGATGTATATTGAGACCATGGTTTTCTCTGAAGGTTTGAATGTTTCCAAAATTATGCGCATGGGTCTTGATAAATTGATATTCTCAAGGATATATGGATCAAGAGCTTCACTTTCTTACTGGCTGTTGGCTGACATCCACTCTTAGCTCCTTGCCACATGAGCCTCTCCATAGGGTGGCTCAAAACATGGCATTTTGTTTCATTGCAGCAAGTACATGAGCTGAGTCAGAAAGAATGCCAGAAGATAAAAGTCACAGACTTTTGTAGTCTAATTTTGGAATTGCTATTGCCATATTCTACTTGTTAGGAGAAAGTCACTAGGTCTATTCCACACACGAGGGAGGAATAGCACAAAGGCATAAGGAAATGAAGATCTTTATAAGTCATTTCAAAAGCTGTCTACCACAAAGTATCTTATGAGGATTGAATAAAATAATGGCTATGAAAATACTTAACATAGAGGTTTTTTTGGTAATGATTAGGGTTATTAGTCCACAAGGTATAGTTTTTTTCTAATTTCTAATTTGAATTTCTGTTCTAGTAAATTAACTGGTTGTCTCATTGCATTTTATAATTGGAAGTTGACTTGGCACTAGTTAGTTACACTCTGGGAATTAGAAAGAACCATGCTGAATCCCTGAACACCAGGCACTAAGGTTGATGTAATTATTTCCAGTGTCAGGCATTGCAGGTTTTTATGGCCCGGACATAAAAAATTGATTCCACATTATTTTCTCATTTATTTGTTTTGTCACTGGCTCAGTCTTAGAGCCAAACTTTTGCTAAACACCTTGTCTGTTAAGCCAATTCCTTTGGCCAGCCTTCTGAGAAAGTACTACACTTGACACAGGGCTTACTTTTCTCTGTTCACAGCATGTGTGTGCGTGAGGTGGTGGTGATGGTGGGGGTGGTTTATGCCATGCCATATTGCTACCCTATTCTTTTTTTGTGTGATTTTAGAAAACTTTTATGGAAAGTGTAACACACATGCAGAAAAATACACATATCTTAATACCATATTCTTAACTAGTGTTCTAAAATTATACCATCATGACTTGTGGAAAAGTGGATAACCATAGCATTTCCAATGTTTCAGAGAAATATAAGATGATTCATTGAAATTATATATATATACACACACACACACACACATGCACACATATATATGTATAATACATATATACACACAGACATGCATTACATATATGTGTGTATATATATTATATATGTAATACACACATGCACACATATCCAAATATGGTATGGAGACAAGAGTAAACATGGGCATTTAAGAAAAATAATCAGAAAGTCCTAGCCAGAGTAATCAGGCAAGATAAAGAAATAAAAGGCATCCAAATAGGAAAAGGAGAAATCAAATTATTCATCTTGCTGACAATATGATTCCATACCTAGAAAACCCTAAATACTCTGCCAAAAGGCTCCCAGACCTCATAAACGGCTACAGTAAAGTTTCAGGCTACAAAATCAAAGTACAAAAATCAGTAGTATTTCTATACACCAATAACTTTCTAGCTGAAAGCCAAATTAAGAATACAATCCTGTTTACAATAGCCACAAAAAATACAATGCCTAGGAACATATCTAACCAAGGAGATGAAAAAGATTTACAAGGAGCACTACAGAACACTGCTGAAATAAATCAGAGATGACACAAACAAATGGAAAAACATTTCATGCTCATGGATTGGTATGACCAATATCATTAAAACTGTCATGTTGCCCACAGCAATTTACAGATTCAACACAATTCCTGTCAAATTACCAGTGTCATTTTTCATAGAATTAGAAAAACTAATCTAGAATTCATATAGAACAAAAAAAAGAACCTAAATCACCAAAGCAATCCTAAGAAAAAGAACAAAGTTGAGGAATCACATTACCCAACTTCAAACTGTACTGTAAGGCTACAGTAACCAAAATAATATGGCATTGGTACAAAAACAGACATATAGACAAATGGAATAAAATGGAGAATCCCAAAACAAATCCACATACCTACAACCATCTAATCTTTGACAAAGTTGACAAAAAAGGCAATGGGGACTAGATTGTCTATTCAATAAATTATGCTGGGATAACTGGCTAGCCATATACAGAAAAATGAAACTGGACCCCTACTGTTTACCACATAAAAAAATCAACTCAAGATGGATTGAATATTTAAATCTGAGATATCAAACTATAAAATTCCTAGAAGATAACCTAGGAAATACCACTCTGGACATTGGGCTTAGCAAATAATTTATGACTAACTCCTCAAAAGCAATGTCGACAAAAAATTGACAAGTGGGTGCTAATTAAACGAAATAACTTTTTGCACAGCAAAAGAAATTGTCAACAGAATAAACAGACAACCCACAGAATGGGAGAAAATATTTGCAAACTATGCATCCAACAAGGGTCTAATATCCAGAATCTATAAGTAACTTAATTCAATAAGAAAAACAAGTAACCTAATATATAAAGAGGAAAAGGACATGAAAAACATTTCTCAAAAGAAGACATACGAGCAACCAAAACACCTATGAAAAAATGCTCAATAGTGATAATCATAAGAAAAGTACAAATCAAAACCATAATAAAATAATATCTCATATCAGAATGGCTACTATTAAAAAGAAAAATAAATAACAGATGCTGGTGAGGCAGTGGAGAAAAAGGAACCCTTATACACTCTTGATCAGAATGTAAAGTAGTTTGGCCTCTGAGAAAAGCAGTCTGGAGGTTTCTCAAAAAACTTAAAACATAACTACCATTTGATCCAGCAATCCCATTACTGGGTATATATCCAGAGGAAAATAAATTGTTCTACAAAAAAGACCCATGCAATCGTATGTCCACTGCCGTGCCTAGTACTGCAATGGACATATGAGTGTATCAACTTAGGTGCCCATTAATGATGGACTGGATAAAGGAAATATGCTACATATACATCACGGAATTATATGCAGCCACAACAAAGAATGAAATCATGTTCTTTGCAGCAACATAGATGGAGCCAGAGGTCATCACCTAAGCAAATTCACACAGAAACAGAAAACCAAATACTGTATGTTCTCATTTATAAGTGAGAGCTAAGCATTGGGTACAAATGGACGTAAAGATGGGAATAATAAACACTGGGGACTACTGGAGGAAGGAAAAAGGAAGGGAGGCAAGGCTGAAAAACTACTTACTGGGCACTATGCTCACTACCTGCATAAAGGGATCATTCATACCCCAAATCTCAGCATCATACAATATACCCATGTAAGAAACCTGCACATGTACCCACTGAATCTAAAAGTTGAATTTTTTTTTTTTAAAGAAAAATAACCAGTGATTCTGAAACAAATTTTTATATAAGTCTTAATTGGCAATCTCAACCATGGAACCTAAGAATGGCTATGAAGTTGGAAAGATTATTTAGCAAAGAAAAATATTTAAAATGATTAGCAGTTTTTCTGTGAAGACTGAATTCAGCTTCTTCTTATGCTAGGGAAATTTTGTCATTTTTGAGGTCAGCGTCATTAACCTTGCTCTCTTTTTGTCATATTAGACAATTGCTCTCCACAGCAGGACAGGAACTTGTAATGTTGCAATAGTTTATGAAGAGTCAGTTATATAATTGGAACTTTACATGCATGAGGAGCTCCTTATTCCCACTAGCAGTTGTTAAAGCATAATCCCTCATGAGTTTAAGTTCTACCCAAATTGTGGAGCTTCTTTTTGTTTGTTGGATGATTCTCATTTTAATAGTTTCCTACTGTCTCAGTTCAAATTTCATACCCTTATTTCATATAAACCGAAACCAAATTCCTGTTGTTTTAGTTACAAATGACAAGGATTCAAACCTTGGTAAGGCTTTAAAAAGGTTTGCAAGGAAGTTTTCCAATTATGCTACTCACTGCCTGATTTTGTCTTTCTGGATTTACTATTACAAGGGTCTTAAGAATGATGCTTCTGTTATTGAGGGATATATCTGATTGAGAAATGAAAAAATGAATCTTAGAAGAACCTTTTCCACCTTTTAAGAATCCAAGGCATTTTTTTCCAGTAGACAGGGCAATAGTTACCAGTGAATAAAACAAGGAAGAAAACTCAGGATCTACCCTCATAGCAAATTTCAAGTACATATATAATGCTGTATTATTCACTATAGTCACATTGCTGTGCCTTAGACTTCCAGAGTTTATTCATCTTGCATAACTGAAACTTTGTACTCCTCGTCCAACATCTGTTTTTACTTCCCTACAACCCCTAGAAACCACCATTCTACTCTCTGCTTGTATGAATTGGTCTATTCTAGATTCCACATATAAGTGAGATACTTGAAATAAATGTCAAAATGTATACCATGTGTGTATTTTTTAACACAGTAAAGCTGGAAAAAATTAAGAGAATGGTGAAAGTTTGAAAAAATAGAAATGATTCATTCCTGTCTTGAAAATAACACCATCCAACATTTCCTTCACATGCCTAACATTGCACCCCTCACAACTGTTGTAGGAGACTTCTAGAATAACCCCTAAGATTCCCACTCCTGCCCCAACATACACATACTGTACAAACTCTCTATGAGTGTGCATGGAGCTTGTGAATATAATTGATGTCATCTCTGTGATTAGGTTACCTTGTATGGCAAATGTGAAGAGATTTAAGCAGATCTTATTAAGGTCCCAAATCAGTTTAAGTTGATCAAAGAGGAAATTATCACACGCAGGCCTGGCATAACCAGATGAGCCCTTTAAAAGAGTTTCTAGAGTTCAGAGATTTGAAGGAGCAGATTTTTTCTTTTTCTGGGTTGCTGATCTTGAAGCAAGCTGCCATAAATTCTAGAGCTGTAAGGAAATGAATTCTGCCAGTAACCACAGGAGTTTGGAAGGGTGCTCCAACCCTCAGATGGGATCAAAGCCTCCGCTGACACCTCAATTTCAGGCTGATGAGACAGAGCAGAAGACCAATTAAGCCAGGCACAAATTCTTGAGCTACAGAAACTATGAAGCAATACAACTACACTGTTTTCAGCCACTAAGTTTGTAGAAATTTGTTATGCAGAAATAGATAATGAATACAAATGTTGGTACCAAGAAGTAGAATGATGCTGTAAAAAAATAATATTTAAAATGTACGTGTGGTTTTAGTACTAAACAGTAGTTAAGGTTACAATAATGTTGAAGAACACGATGAAGAATGTGTCAATGGCCTTGAATATAATGTTGGAATTACTGACCATAGGAATGCTGCTGGTAAGGGTTCAGAAAGAAGTGAGGAATATGTTATTAAAAACTGGAAGAAAAGAGATACTTGTACTGGTAGAGAACATAGTGAAGTTATATGGAAAACAGAATTTGTAAACAATGAAGTTGATTCTGTGGCTAAGGAGTCAAGGCTGCTACCTGGCTGCTTCCTTGTAATGAAATGTGACAAGGGAGAGAGAAATTGAGGGGAGAACTGTTAAACAAAAGGAACTAGGAACAGGTAACTTTGAAAATCTCAGCCTCTCCAGGTGGCAAAAGATGGTAAAAGTCAGAAATGACAGCTGAACATGTGGCATAAAGAAATGGCTGAGTATGTAACTGTTCAACCTTTTACTAAAACTTCTGAAAGATCAAAAGGTCAGAATATTCAGACACATAAAAGGTCATTTCACAGAAATTAACTGTGCGCCTTACAGACAACCTCAATCAAAGCAGAGGGCCTGTTGGAAACTTAAAGAGCACCGTCTCTCAGCCATCTCATTAGGAGCCAAAGATAAAAGATTATCTGGAAAAAAACATGGTAGGTGTGGCTTTTGTCTAATGGGGTGAAACCCAATAAAATCCATGCAAGATTCTCACCATTCTCGAGAAAATTATTTCAGCAGAAATGCTGCCAAGTTGAACTAAACGGGATAGAGAATATAAAATGAAAGAAGGCTGTCAGAATCCCAAGATTCTACTGGCAGGAAGTAGGCTAATAAAACTACTGTACTCAGCTGAAAGAACATCCTTTCCTATAAAAGGAATGACTCAGTGGGCAGAACAAAGGACACTGATTGAAGAAGGAACTGAAAGCCAAGGAGAATTATTCTCAGGCTTTGAAACCCAATCAAGGAACTCTAGCTGGATTTCAGAACTGTTATGGACAAGTGGGTCCTTTCTATCTTCCATTTTTCCCCTCTCTTGAACTGGGATGTTTATAACTACTGTCATATGCCGGTCCTACCTTTTTATGTTAAGTACATGGAGGGTAAATAACTTCGTGCTTTAGTTTCACAGGTGTACATATGGACAGAAATTGAGTTCCAGGTGCTGTACTTAACAGAGTACATCTGGGACCCTCTTGCTCACTTGTATCTGATTTAAATGATGAGATTTTGGACTTTGAGCTGATGCTGAATGGCATAAAATTCTTAGGAATCTTTGGAAAATATGAATGTATTTTGCAAGTGTGAAGGAAGTGATTTATTAAGAGCTATGGAGTGGACTGTTGTCAGCAAAGCTCTAAGATGGCTCCTAAGATTTCCACTCCCTGGCATAAAAACTGTATATAATACTATCCCTTGAATATGGGCAATATCTGTGAATATGATGGATATCACTCTCCTTATTAGGTTACATTATAAAGTGACCTCAAGGAATTTTTTCAGATATAAAGTTAATTTAAAGAAATATTATTTTGGGTGGGCTTGACCCAATCAGGTGATTCCTTAAAAGAGGGTCTAGAGGTCAGGGATTTTCCTACTGGTCTTAAAGGAGTAAGCTACCATGCTGTCCAGGACCTGAGAGAGAGCCATGTGGCAGGGAACTGAGGGTGGCATCAAGCTACTGAGAGGAGCCTCAGCTGATAGGTAGCAAAGAAATAGGGACCTCCATCTTACAAATTCAATACCTGAATTCTGCTAAGAACCAGGTAATCTTAGAAGAGAACCCCGAGGTCCATAAGGGCATGCAGCCTAGCCAACACCTTGATTACAGCCTTGTGAGATCCTGAGCAGGCTACCCAATAAGACTGTGCCTGGGCTCCTGAACCATGGAAATTATGATAATAAAAAATGGGTGTTGTTTAAAGTTACTGCACATGTGGTAATTTTTTACATAGCAATAGACAACTAATTTTGTATCACTCAAGGTTCAGCTAGACAAGCAGAATGAGTAGGATACAGTTTTGTAATTTGGGGGGCTGGCTGAAGAAGTCTGAAATCTGTAGAGCAGGCAGGCAGGAACAATCACAAGTCCTTTATTAGATATATGTATTTAAAATGTCTTCTACTCTGTGGCTTGTTTTTTCATCTTTTGGAATTTTTTGTCTTTATGGTTAATGATTGCTGTGTCCTATTTATGGTATCTTTGTCTAGTCCAGTGCAATGAAGCTAGTCACCTGTATTTACTTCAAAAGCCTTTATTATTTCACCTTTAAATTTAGATATATACTGTATCTGGGGTTTAATTTCTTGTATTTTATGAGATAGTGGCAATATTGATTGTTTTCAAAATGACTATCTGGTGCCATTTACTAAGAAGAACGGACTTTTTATATTATACTGCAGTGATACGCTTGTCATAAATTATTCCTTTGCAATATATGCATGCCTATGTCTAGAATCTTTATAATGTTCCATGGATCTATTCGTCTGTGCTGTCAATATCACAATGCCTTAATATCTATGGCTTTGAAATATAAATAAGTATTAGTGTATGTCCTCAACTTTTAAAATTTATGATTGCCTTGGATATCATTGATCCTTTCATGTTCTTAAAATTTAGAATTTGCTGCTCATTTTCTACAAAATAATTCTGAGATTTTACTTGGTTTTGCATTTAATCTAAAGACCAATTTGGGGCTACCTGACATCTTTAGAATATTGAGTCTTCTGATTCATGAAAGTGATATAGCCTTCCATTTATTTAGGTATTCTTAAATTCCCTCAATGTTTTATAATTTGTAGTCTTGTCATGTATATATGTTTTAGATTTTTTCCTAGATACTGTATATTTTTGATGCCAGTGTAAATTCTATCATTTAAAAAAAATATTCTATTGTATTGTTACTTGTATACAGTTATTCAATAAGTCATGTATGTTGACATATCCAGTGATCTTACTAAATTCACTTACTACTTTCAGGAGTTTAACTATATGTTCTTTTGGATTTTTTACAAATGCATTTATAAAGTATATGTAGGAAGCCAGCTGCATTCTAAGATACTAGCTATTGGGGAGCAAATGAGCCTTTAGAGTTATTTTGATTTCGCTTTCTTTTTTTGGGGAAACAGGCACATAGATACAGATAAAATTAATTATAAGAAAATTGTACAACTCTGTGCTACTAATAAAGTAAAATTCTGAAAGAAAGAGAATTTTTTAGGAAGTATATGTATTCTAAAATTGGTCCAAAGACTTTTTCTAGCTTCACGGATACGAGTTATCTCAGCAAAAGAATGGACTTAGAGACCACACTGGGCACTGGAGTCTCAACATACATAGCAAGGCCCCTTCCCTGACCAGGACGTTTCCCTTGTTACAGAGTGGCATAGATTCTCTAGTTCTTACCCTGCCACCTTCCTACTGTGGTATATATGTTAACATTTAGGGGTGAGAACCAAAACTAAAATCCTAAGCCACCCAACTAACTGAACGGACAATTTCTTGGCCAAGTGTGCCCCAGAGAAATCTTAAAAACTAAAGATTGTTAAGATTCTGGGCATGATGAGATGGGAGGTCAGACATACTTCATTATCCTCCGCAACCCTTCTATGGTTTAGACACAACAGTGACCAGTACTCATGTTAAATTAGAGACCAAAATACTGACAGAATGGACTCTATGTGGCAATAAGATACCAAATTATAAACAAGACTTAAGATTATGCCAGGCAAGGGTTAAGTCATACACCCCTACACTTAAAGGATAAACTATGTTCTAACTGCCCCGAGGATTTTTCTTTTTCTCTCGCAGCTAAACAAGCACTGGCCTCAAGATAAGGAATAGTAAAACAATTGCAGTTCATCTACTGCAAGACACTGACTCACTTACCTCTTGTTCTGTAAGCCATAACTACAGCTTTGTGATTTTTTTTTTCTTGTAATTTGTTTGGCTTTTGTTGTTGTTGTTGTTGATTTGGTTTGTAAGACTATTTGTTTCATTTTAGGTTTGGGGGTACATATGCGGGTTGGTTATATGGATATATTGTAGAATGCTGAGATTTGGGATTCCAGTGAACCCATTACAGAAACAGTGAACATAGTACCCAGTGTGAAGTATTTCAACTGCTGCCCACATCCTCCATTCTCCCCCATTTTGGAGGCCCCAGTGTCTATTATTTCCATCTTTTTTATCCATGTGTACCCATTTTTTAGCTCCTACTTGTAAGTGAGAACATGCGGCCTTTGATTTTCTGTTTCTGAGTTATTTTACTTAGGATAATGACCTCCGGCCCTATCCACGTTTCTGCAAATGACATGATTTCATTCTTTTTATGGCTGCATAGTATTCTATGGTGTATATATACCACATTCTCTTTACCCAATTGAACATTGATCAACACAAAGTTCCATGACTTTGCTATTGTGTATAGTCCAGCAATAGACGTGTGAATGCAAGTGTCTTTTTGATAAAAGGATTTATTTTCCTAAGTAGGGAGATTGCTGGGTGAATGTTAGTTCTAATTGTAGTTTTTGAGAAATCTTTATACTGATTTCCATAGGGATTGAACTAATTAATATTCTCACCAAAGCACATAAGCATTCCCTTTTCTTCATATCCTCACCAACATGTTATTTCTTGACTTTTTAATAGCCATTCTAACTGGTATAAGATGGTATGTCACTGTGGTTTTACTTTGCATTTCTGATCATTAGTGACATTAAACTTTTTTTCATGTTTTTTGGCTGGTTGTAAGTCTTCTTTTGAGAACTGTTTGTTCATGCGCTTTGCCCACTTTTTAATGGGATTATTTATTTTTATCCTATTGACTTAAGTTCCTTATAGATTCTGGATATTAGTCCTTTGTCCAATGCATAGTGTTCAAATATTTTCTCCCATTCTGTATGTTGTTCATTTATTCTGTTGATTCTTTTGCTGTGCAAAAAGCTGTTTAATTTAATTAGGTCCCATTTGTCTATTTTTGGTTTTGTTGCATTTGCTTTTCAGGTCTTAGTTAGAAATTATTTGCCCAGGCCAGTGCCAAGAAGGGTTCTTCCTAAGGTTTTTTTCCTAGGGTTTTTATAGTTTTAAATCTTGTTTTTTCTTTTTTTGAGACAGGGTCTCACTCTGTGGCCCAGGTTGGAGTACAGTGGCATGATCTCAGCTCACTGCAGCCCCATCTCACTGGTCTATATTAGAATAGATGATTTTCTAATCACCTGTTAAATAAGACTAGACTTTATACACTCTTTTAGTATCTCTAAGTTGATTCAAACCTATTAATAGTACTGTCCCTGTTCCTATCTTTTGCCTACAGATATAGTCCCCTAAATAGCAGTAAATGTTCAATTATTGCCTAGATAATGAGTTAAAAAGAGAAAATCTACAAGGTTAGTTCTCTTTGTATGTAAGTAAATTTATTTTTCTTCTTCCTTTTTGCATGGCTTGGTGTTATATATGACCACTGTTTTCAAAACTCTTTAATCTCACTTTATAATCATTGAAACTGAGCACAGAAGGACTTGCATTGTTTTGATAAGTGAATGAACAGGTGAGGATAGGGGCTCTGCCTAAGGTTTTTTAGTAACTATCGTATTTTAATTATGGTGTCTACCACAGCAGCCTGTCTCATGCTACTCCTGTATATAATGTCAGGAGCTAGTTCTTTGAGCAAGTTTGAGTAACAGCAATAGAGAGCTATTTCTCAGAAACAAATGATAAGAAACAAACATTCAGCATATTCATGGCTCAGCTTTTTTGTTGTTGTTAACTAGACCGCTGTACTTAACATTAAATCCTCTCCTGGGCTCACAGCTGGTACTGCAAACACTGTTAATTGGAGAGACTGAAGTGTGAAACTCAATATATATGTTGTCATTTTACTCAACAGTTTCTGGAAAATGTATTGCAGGTAAATCAGCAGGCGTTAGCAAAGCATTCGAGAAAGTACACAAGAGCATGTTAAGCCTCATGATGGATATGTTTCCCTGCTGGAGTAAAGCAAGCGTCTGACTTTTGTAGCCATTACTGAAGTAGCATAGATTTGTCATTCTGCAAACAAATGAGACTTTTATGCAATTTTGAATGTTCTGATTTATTTTTGAATAATAGCCTTTGTAATTCCTTCCCAACTTTTTTCTTCTCCAACATTTTGTTCCCTTCTCTTTGACATAAGAGAAATATTAAAACTTTGCTATTAAATAATTCCAAAATATAATTTTAAATGCCTTCATTGTGTCAGTTACACAGAAGAAATTTATTAAATGTATATCTAATGACTAAATAGATAACCATATTTTAACTCATTTTGTTTTGCATCATGGAATCTCAGTGGAATAGAGGCAGTGGAAATCAGGCAATTTTATATTTGAAAGAAAAGAGAAAGCTCATCAATGTCCCTTGGGACTCAGTGTGCTATCTAATTATGTGGTAAGATTTTCCTGTTCCAAACGTTTATGATTTTGAACTTCCTATTAGAGACATCACTGATTAACTTCTAACGTAGAAGAGACCCAGATTAATGACAGTGCTAGTTTTCACCTATGACAATCTTGATTTTACTGTCCATTCTTTTCTGCTCTTCTCTGCATTGTGTGAGAACAAATTCTATTAAAAGGCAATATACAGGCTCTCTTGACTTCTGGCTTCCTCTTGGTTTGGTCAGTAATATGCACTGACAAAGGTGGGAAAGTAGTGAGGTTGGGTATTTATCTTCCTTGCTCCTCCTTTATCAGATCACACTTTTGTTGGTGGCTGTTTCATCTACCTAAGACTTAGTCTTTGTGAGAGTTTCCAGTCACATCACGCTCTGAATCACTGTTTCTTCCCTTTGCCCATTAGGAAGAGTTTTACTAAAAGTCATGAAGCTCCTAGACCCTGAGACCTTTATTGTTCCTCATCAGCTCCTTAGCCATGTCCACACATCTGAAAATTGTCCTTTTGTTATACAGGGTAAACATACCTAATCTAAAATTCCAAAATGCACCAAAATCCTAAACTTTTTGAGTGCTGAAGTGAAGGCACAAGTGGAAAATTCCACACCTGACCTTATGTGATAGGTTGTAGTCAAAACACAGTCAAAACTTTCTTTTATGCGCAAAAATATTTGAAATATTGCATAAAATTAGTTTCAGGCTGTATGTGTAAGGTGTATATAAAACAAATAAGTTTTGTGTTTAGACTGGAGTCTTAGTCTCAAAATATCTCATTGTGTATATGCAAATATTCCAAAATTCAAAATTTGAAATCTGAAACTTGATTCCAAGTTTTTTCGATAAGGAATCTTCAACCTGTTGTCTCTTTAAATTTTTGAATATTAATTTATGATTATGAAAGATAAAATAATTGATATCAGGTTTGGACATAAGACCCAAACTCTCAAATGGATTTGTGGATTTTGTTGTATTTACTGGATGGGTACACAGATGATCTCCTTGTGGTTGGTAATTGATGGTCATGTAGTGGCAACAAATATTATAATCACCATTGGTGGTACTGGATGCAAAACAAGTCATTGGTAGGACAATAGCAAATTGACATTTATGAGTTTGTGCTTCAAATGCTAGACTTTCTCTAAATAAAAGGATGAGAATGGAATCTGAATGAGAAAAGGGGTAGACTGGCTGGCCACTCCCCATTTTTACCTTTAGGTACATTACTTGACCTTCTCTCCACTGTTCTGTGCTTTACAAAGCTGACTTCTACAGGCTGTATCACCAGATGTCTTTGTTGTCTAGCTACTATCTGGGTTTCACCAATTGGAGTATCAATAGGGTAAGCGGAGTGAGAGATGGGATATTTATTCCTACTGCCTCTCTGTTGGGCTATAGTTTTAGCAGTGGCTGTATTTTTCTGCAGCCACAGCTGGTCTCTGAGCCCCTCTTCCATGCTTATAACTCCCTCTAGGATTTCCCATACATGCCATTCCTTTCACCTATAGAACAATGGATAGTAGCAGCCTCCCACTATTGCAAATTCCTGTATACTAGATGATCTCTTGTCATTTCCATCAACTCTGATTCATCTCTGTAAATTGTCCTTTTACTGAACTCTCTTTAATTAAACTCTTTGATGTGTTGTTTCCTTCCAGGACCCTGGCTAAGACAAAGTCTCTGAACTACAAAATAAAGGCATTGGCTCATTGTCTTTGCAGCTTGTAATCTACATGAAATTAGCAGACAGGGAATCTAAAGTACTGTGGCCACTTTTGAATGATCCCTCTCTGTGCATCTGTTTTGTTTTCTGTTAGTGATGAACCCTATTCTAATGCCATCTGTATAATCACATCTAAGACTGAAGGTATGGAAGATGGCTGACAGGGTCCTGCTAGCATCTGGACTTTGTCTTCCTCGGAGCAACTGTGAGAAGCTATTATACTCAGGGACAACAGCCTTGAAGGTCATAAATAAAGTGGCCACATCATTTTTAAAAACTAGTGATACACTCGTAGAAAGTAGGGAATACACTCAGAAATAAGAGGTAGCCAAGATTCATATACTTTAGTTCAAGACACTGACTATCGGTGAGGAGAAAAATTCCTGATTCTGCCACAGATGGGAGTTTCTTAACTCTGCCCCAGTTCCTGTGAAACATTTTTCAAGTTGTAAGAAAGATAAACTAGGAAACAAAAAAGGAAGGCTTCTTTTTGTAATGTATGAGAATCATAATAACTTAGGGAGAAACCTGCTTTGAAACACCAGCATTGGCTGCAGTGAGAAGAGCCAATAGTACTACAGTGGCAGAAAGGAGCCTATGTGCCATTCTTGATATCTGCGTTACCAAAAGGAGCAGTTGACAAAGGCATAAAATGAAAATAAGCTTGCAAAGACCCATTACAAAAGGAAAGTTCTCAGTGAGTTGTTCTAGTTTCTGAAATACTGATTGAGGGATCAGAATAAATACCGTTACAATTGTTAACCCTTTTTGGTGTGGCCTGGGAATACTGTTATATGTACTGATTGATCCTTTCAACTATTTATTGAGCAACTACTGTGTGTCCACAGTATGTCACTTATACTTTATTTCATTAATGCTAGCAACTTTTCAAAGTACCTCTATATTCATTTTATATGTGAAGGAACTAAATCTGAGTGAAGTTTATTAACTTATCTAAGTTATAGGTCTAGTAGGTCCTCAAGTCTAGATTCAGTTTTTATGATATGATCAACTCACAACGTGCTTATTGACTAAATATCCAGATTCGGCCTACAATTATGTATTAGAGGTCATTCCGGTTTTTTCATTATTGATCTTTTTATGAGAAAAAAGTTTTTATATTTTTCTTTTTTGCTAATATCAACAACATGAATCTTCTATTTCAAAAGGAATGATACCAGTCCTTAAAGAGAAATGGACTAAAGAGAATGAGAGAGTAAGAAGGACCTGGTGATAGATTAATAGCTTTTAGACTCTGGCTTCATGCAAATCCTAGTTGGTTTGGTTTGCTTCATTTTCTTCAGTTGATCTGTGTTTGCAACAAAATAAAGGCTGACTAGTACAATGAAACTATGGAAAAATAATGATCATTACCCTGGGGATCTGAATTGCTAGCCTAATGATCAGCTAGTTAAATTGGCATCCTTTTGCTGGTAGGATGGCTTTGAACTTGTACACTGGTTTTATTTTTTAGGCATTTGTTAGGTCATGAGAACAAGTAAGCAAAACACATTTTTTTCTCTGATAATTATAGCCAAACACCTACCTTATGAATAGGATGCCTTAACATCTTTATTGAGAGTAAGAGTACTTTATGAGTTGTTCTCACTTAAAAACCTTTCCTTGGGGATGAAATTCTGTCCATGAAAATTCTCAGATCTACGCCTGAGTTCTCACTTCTCAACTTCAGGCTTTACAATTGGTCACAAACTTCTGTCTTCCTGTATCTCTGAACATCATCTGCTGTGACTTTGGCCCTTCCCCCTCCACTGGTCACAACACACTCACTCTGATAATTCTTGAATTTGAGCTCATCTCTTTTGACTCAACTGCTATTAACTATGACTGGCTTTATATCTTCTGTATTTGCCATGCCTGCTGAGCATGTATTACTTTTCTCTGCCCTTTCCCCTTTTACTCCTGTCTCTTGTTCTGCCATTGACGCCTTCTAGTCTCTTATGTAATCAATTATAATATATAATACATTTTTTCTTGTATCATAATCTCTCCTGGTATTCTAGTAGTGCATCTGCCAAAGAACAAAGCATCATGCTTAGCCTTCCCTGCCAAAGGAAGACACAGCATACCATCTAAAAAAATTTTAACAAAACGTAGGCTTTCTGCTTCATCAATTTATGGACTTTATATAGGTATGCATGTTTGTGTGAAAACACTGTTCTTCATAAATATATCAAGGGGTGTTGGATCTGATACCACAAGTCAAATATTCAATTTATAAACGTATTCAATGGACTGTTAAGTTTTAGCTGGGACAACAAGACAATAATTATTAGATCACAAAGTTATTTGTCAGGCCACCCTAAAAGAATGCAGTTATTAAAAGAAAAAAACACATGCTATATGGATCTTAAACCGTCATCTATACCTGCTTTGTAAATATTTGGATTGTGGTAGATTAACAGAGGATTTTAGACTGAATTTCTCTGTAGAGAGCTGAGCTTTGAGTGTTACTCCCTTAAAGCTAAGATCGAGGGGTGGAGTATGTTCACCTCTAACCCAAAACCTTATAAGAGGTTTTTCATGGATACTATTTAAAAAGGTTAATATGCATCTTCTGCAGTTTGTGGTTAGTGGCCTGTATAGTATGCCTGCCAAGACATGTAAAAGACAAGAGATAGGCTAGATTTCTGCTACACAGTGTGCAGAAATAGAGGTAGCTGTGTTGGGATCAACCTTTACTCTCTATGGATCAAATATCACCAAATGAGAGAGTTAGCCAGAGCAGAACCATTTAAAATCTTGCCCCCAACGACTTCTGAAAGAGGAAAACATAATCAGAGAATAGGGTGCACTTAAAACATACAAATATTCAGCAACAATAGTAACAAGCTGAGTTAGACTGGTCAGCAAAAGGGAATACATTACCCAGGTCATAGAAGTGCAGTTAGTTGTTTCTAGTAGTCATTTCAGGAATCTGGGAAGTATCAAAGAGAGAAAAAGACATAAAAAAGTCATTTTGATGATCTGTTCTGCCCAGAGGTACATCATCAACTTGAAAAAGTAAAGTAAAACAAGAACCTCATGACCTCTGTGATGGTTAAATTTACATATCAACTTGGCCTCATTGCCCAGATATTTGGACAAACACCAGTCTGGATGTCATGCAAATCTTTTAGATGAGATTAACATTCAAATCAGTAGATTTTGAGTAAAGCAAAAAACCTCCCATAATGCATATGGACCACATCCAATCAGTTGAAGGTTTTAGGAGAAAAACACCCAGGTCCCCCAAGGAAGAGGGAATTCTGCCTCAAGACGGCCATTAAACTCGGACAGCAACATCATCTCTTCTCTGGGTTTTTAGCCTGCCAGACCTCCCAGCCCCTACAATCATCTCAACCAATTTTTTAAAATAAATTTATTTCCATACCTATACATGCATTTCATTAATTATGTTTCTCTGGACAATCCTAACTAACGTAACCCTCTAACCTGTATCCTTTCTTCACCTGACCATGGAGTTGTCAGAAACTCTGGTTAGCAAGATGGAATGCAAGCATTAGAAATGGAAGAAGGACCACTTGCTTTTATCAGCTTCTCACAAATTAAAAGATCCAAATGATGAAGGAGAGGCTTAAATAATTTTTGATTAATGTATGGACCTGGACAGTTTTACAAAACTTTTATTGGAGTAAAACGTACAAACAGAAAAAAATGCTTATAGCATAAGTGTATAGCATACTCAATTTTCACAAACAGAATATACTGTGTAACCAGCACCCAGATTAAGTAACAGAATATTAGCAATACTCAGAAATAGATTTTGTCTATCAGAATCTGTTTGAGTTACAAAAAAAAAAAAAGTTCAGCTGGGCATGGCGGCTCAGGCCTGTAATCTCAACACCTTGGGAGGCTGAGGCAGGAGGATCACCTGAAGTCAGGAGTTCGAGACCAGCCTGGCCAACATGCAGAAACCCCGTTTCTACTAAAAATACAAAAATTAGCCGGGCATGGTGGTGCATACCTGTAATCCCAGCTACTTGGGAGGCTGAGGTAGGAGAATCACTTGAACCGGGGAGGTGGAGGTTGCTGTGAGCTGAGATTGCGCCACTGTACTCCAGCCTGGGCAACAAGAGTGAAACTCTGTCCAAAAAAAAAAAAAAAAAAAAAACCGGAAATGTTCTCCTTGGCCGGGTGTGGTGGCTCACGCCTGTAATCCCAGCACTTTGGGAGGCTGAGGTGGGAGGATCACGAGGTCAGGAGATCGAGACCACCCTGGCCAACAAGGTGAAACCCCGTCTCCACTGAAAATACAAAAATTAGCTGGGTGTGGTGGCGCACCTGTAGTCCCAGCTATTTGGGAAGCTGAGGAAGGAGAATTGCTTCAACCCAGGAGGTGGAGGTTGCAGTGAGCGGATATCGTGCCACTGCACTCTAGCCTGAGTGACAGAGTGAGATGCCGTCTCAAAAAAAGAAAAAAAAAAATTCAAGGACAGAAACAAAATAAATTTCTGATTGTATCATATGAATCGTAAAACTGTTGAATGAAAAGGTTATACAAGGAGGTAACTCTTTCTTCCAATTTTTTGTAATGCAAATGCACCAAAAGGGTGTGTGTGTGTGTGTGTGTGTGTGTGTGTTCTACCATAAAAGATTACTCAATTTTATGCTTTAAGACTCTTTGAACAATATATGCCACATATTTAAATTAATACTGTTCAAAAGGAAATTAAATATCATTGTCATAGTTTTTACAAAATGCACACTTTCCTTTTACTAATAACTATTTTTATATCAACCAACCAGAAAAAAAAACTGTCAGTTCAGTGAAGCAACTAAAGTGAGTTCAATGCAGCAATTCAGTGAAACGATATTTGTCTGATGTTTACTGAACTGACTTAATTGTTGAAATGTCTTGCTGTCACGTAGAAACAGCCTTTAAATTTGTAGCTCAACCCATTTTATTTCTATCTAGGTAGGATTTAATAATAGTTCCTATGTTGCTTTCTATGCATGAAATGTAATAATTAAAATAATTAAAGAAAAATCACTTTTTCAAAAGATAACACTTTATAACCATCATAAATGGGTAGTAAGGGTCTATTATTTATTAATAAGTGCCTATAATTGTTTAATCCATACATTGTTTAAAATCTCTAACAAATTTCTTGTCTACAAATATTTCATGCTGACTTAGGAAACATTTTCTTATAAATTTCTGCATATTTTTAAAAAACACCAAGTTCTGGATTATAATTTTTCATTAAATTTAAGCCTTTAATAGGTGGTAAAAATTGATCTGTAAATTGCCTATTAGTTATCATAGCTCCAGGCATATTGAGAGATTTATTAAATACTATTTTAGTGATTTCATGCTGGAAATAAGAAGAAAATGAATAATATAACTCAGTAATTGGTGGCTTTAATATTTCTATATAAAATAGAGGAATAAAATAGTATTTCTATATTATCATACAAATATTTATGAGACACTTTAATATTTTCCAGTCCATTTTCCATTGTTATTATTCCACATTTTACAGATGAAGGTCCAGTAAGGTATAATTTTAAGATGTGTGCTCTGTCCGTATTATAATAAATGGGCAAGTTTTAGTTTAATTAGTCATATCCACTATTGTTTCCATAGCAGCAGAGCAAAGTAATAGATATCTCAAGTATGAAAGCTTCAGGTTTAGAGAAAGAGGAAAAACAATCCTTAGCTTAAGGCATTGCATTAGCTCTTCCACCTAAAATAATTATGCTGTTCACCAAATGGGAGTTGAGAATCAAATGCTAGTATTAAATTCTAGGTTATTCACAAATTTCATGAAAAGGAAAATGAAGAAAATATACAAAATATCTCCATGTAAAATTGTTCTTGGTTCCATTACTGTGTAATTCTTTGTACCCAAAAGAAATAGTCTGGAGCTTTCATGGGATTAACCCAGAAACGTGAATTTGGACTATTAGAATTCTAATTTGCAGACACTGGTTTAACCTAACCTGCAAAACCATTTTCTCTCACTAGTTTTTATTTATATGTGTTCCTTGGAAGAGTATGGATCATTCCGTTTCTAGTTACAGGATAACAAAGAATTTCAGTGTCCTGTGGAATTCCTTACGTTGGAAATTAATCATAGCACCCTTCCTAAGGGTATTAGATATTTCGCTAAATTGTGTGCTATATTGTCAAAAAGGAAAATGATATAACTAGAGAGAAATAATAAAGTTTTGCAAAAGTGAGAATTAAAGATGTACAAATGTTTCATGTATATACAATTAGGAGTTGTGAAATATGGAGGGAATTTGATCACCTTTTTAAATTAACAAGAGCCACACAAATCATAGAATACTAAAGCACAAAATGAGAGATTATTCCATAAATAATTCATAACAAGTAAAATCTCAGGCCTTAGCAAAGAGAGTTCTTAAATTATAAGAAGAAACATAAAATAAAATTTGAATAATTGTAAAATCACACCCACTTTTGGAGAGGAGACACATTTTTATTTCTTACATTAATACATAGGCTTAACTCAAAACAAATGGCAATGATTCTAAAGTCAGCCAATTAAAATTGAGAATAATCTTAAGAATATTTTTTAAAGTCGGCAGACAGTGGGTGATATAGGCATAAATTATTCAAGTTATTTCAAATTTTAATAACAGTAGATAACTCAAAACTAGATGTTGGTCTACATATGATTTTTGTGTCTGGTAAAGGAAGTATTTCACAGGACTGAGAGAAATGGCTGGGCATGGTGGCTCACGCCTGTAATCGCAGCACTTTGGGAGGCTGAGGCTGATGGACCAGCTGAGGTTAGGAGTTCAACACCAGCCTGGCCAACATGGTGAAACCCCATCTCTACTAGAAAAATACAAAAATTAGCCAGGCATGGTGGTACATGCCTGTAATCCCAGCTACTCAGGAGGCTGAGGCAGGAGAATCACTTGAACCCAGGAGGCGGAGGTTGCAGTGAGCTGAGACCACGCCATTGTACTCCAGGCTGGGCAACAAGAGAGAAACTCCATCTCAAAAAAAAAAAAAAAAAAAAAAAAAAAAAAAGAATGAGAGAAAGAAGAATAAAATAATATTAGGAGCTCTGACAGATATTTGAGGGAAAAAAATCTAATCAGAACCATATCTTATCAATAATTCCAGGTAAATTAGGTAAATACATAAAAAAGGAACAAAAAATTCTTTTAGAAATATGAGTGAATATATAACTGACATTTACAAGGTAGATTAAAGCATGAGACAAATGAAAAATATTGGTATCTTTGTCTCCATAAAGTTTAGAATGCTACCACTATCAAAACCCCCAGGTGCTTGGAAGATGGAGCTCAGCACATGCTATGGATTCTTACTTTTTCTCTTAATTCCTGCTACGTTGACTAAAGATAGACCATTAAAATAACCTGAAGAAATCTCCCAAATGCATCTGTCTTTTATATTTTTGAGGGAGATTTGGATTCCTACAGAAACTCTTCTGGTGATCAAGCTGCAGACCTGGATTTGCACACAGAAGAATGAGTGGATAATATTACAAATAATACAAGCAATGGCAACAACAAACAACTTATTAAATGAGAGGAAGAAGATCATGCTTGTCATCCAGTACAGATATGTCCCACTTTAACGTATTTAAGGGAGTAGAGAAGAGATGCCATAGGATAAATAAACGAAGTGATATTTCTAAGGCATAAATTCTATGGAACCCAGGAAAAGGAGGAAAAGATAGCATAATAGTTCCCAGATGCATTATTTCCTTTGTCTTAACTTTTTAGTGTCACTTTTTGAAACACCAACATTTCAGAGGTTAAAATTGTAATTTTAGGTAAATAAAAATCAAAGACCTTTCTTTATCTCAGAACAAGATGAACTCAATAGTCATGCACAGAATAAAGAGATAAGTATGACCTTAGCAACAAATATTGTTATATTTTACATGTAACATTCAACATTTTATTTAGAAATCCTCCAGAGTCCTGTGGATTTTAAGCAGACAGCGGGTAGAAGACAGAAAAAAAAAAGACTCATTTTAAATGATTCTGGAAACTTGTTTATTTTTCAATCTTTAGTTCTTTTCTAATCAGTGATGTAGCTCAATGGTTCTCTAATAGAACATGCCTCAGAATCACCTGGAGAACTAAACAAGCTTGATGAGTACCCTCCCTAGAGTTTCTGATTTCAGGTGGTCTGCAGCTTGGCTAAAAAAACGTGCATTTCCAAAAAGATGCTGCTAGTCTAGGGACCACACTCTGTCAACCATTAAAAGAGAAGCTTCTTTGGGGGACAGACAATGACAGGTTAAAAACCTACTTTTATCCCTTATCGGTGCAGAAAAATACTATTCAAACTTAATTTCCTCATTTGTGAAAGGGGGAATATAATGCCAAACAAAGGGTTGTTTTGAGATTTTTTTAAACTAACAAAACATGTATAAAAACATTTAACAGCATTTGCAAAACAGTAAGTTATACTATAAAAATAAGTTATATTATAGTATAACCTTCTTTTCTTTGTAGACATGGAAATTTCAATATTTTGCACTGTATATCCTTCTTACAGTGAGTGTTAAATATATGGAATGAAAAAATTGTGATTTCTTAGCATATACTTTTAACGTGAAATACTATATATAGTATAACAAAATTGTAGGCAAATTTTTTTTCAGGTATAATAAGCAAGATTGGCACAAATTTGAAGTCAACTTTTTCATAGTTGTTAAGCCTGGAATATGTGAAGTATTACACAATTTACAAACTATTTCCTCCACTTTACCATCTGTAAGACTTATAAATGACTTTTTCCATCAATATTTTATTATTTCAAAATTGATTATTTCAAAACCATAAGAGGTTTTTCAAATTATAAATGAATAAACTAATCATAGACATAGAAGATAATTTTACTTAAGGATTTACACAAAGCTGTTTTCAAACTGGTATTTTTATTTAATAATTAATAATATTCATTTACAAATAGAAAATATATTTAATAGGAGATACTTTTTTCATCTGATAATACATTTATACCTTTATTGATGATTTTCTGTGTGTGCGTGTGTGTGTTGAGATGACAGATGACAAAGAAACACTTTCTTGTAGGATTGAGGCAAGCTTTAAATAGGCAAATTTTTAAAAGTTAGTTTTATCAGATAACGACAAAAATACTTTATTTCAGATTAAGTTCAGACATACATGCTCATCAATTTGGTCACATTTTGATGTAGAGCTAATGGATATTAATGAAATTTGAGTCAACCAGGTGAAATTTTATTGTTTTTCTATAATCTGCACTCATAGTACATCCTCTAGAATCTCAATTTTAGGTTTTAAGATGGAGAGAAAAGTTAAAGATATTTTATAAAGCAATATTAGTGGAGAATCCTACATTCTAGGTTTTTATTATTTCTTTGAATCTTTAAAAAAGGTCTACAATTGCTTATAATAGTTTTTAAATTTGATTTCTTGGGACTTTGTAAAACATTTGACCTAGAGCTTATAAGAATGGAAGATTTTCACATTAATATTTTATCAGATTACATAATAATTTATTACATTTTGTCATCAAAATAACAAGTGCAGCTGGCAAAATCAGTCTTGGGAGCAAACACAAATGATTGCTAATTGCCACTTATCTGGTGGGTGTAGAATGGCAGTTGTGAATAATTAGCAGGACATGAGCAACAGAAGGCAGTTCTTTTACAAAATGCTTACTAAATAAGATATTAGTTTAAATATCTTAAATAAGATGATATGTGTGTATATTTGTAATGTGTGTATATATGTGCATATTTATGTGATGTATGTATAAACATAATATATATTTACATACAAGTACATAAACATAGATACTGTCCCTCAATATCCAAGTGGGACTGGTTCCAGGAACCCCTGTGGATACCCAAATCAGTGGATGCTCGTTTCTTACATAAGGTGGCATAGTGCCTGTAACCTATATAATTCTCCAGTATACTTGGTTATTTTAATACCAAATACAATGTAATTGCTATGTAAATAGTTAGTTTTTTTTGTTTTTGTTTTTGTTTTTTTTTGAGACAGAGTTTTGCTGTTGTTGCCCAGGCTGGAGCGCAATGGCACGATCTCGGCTCACTGCCACCTTCACCTCCCAGGTTCAAGCAGTTCTCCTGCCTCCGCCTCCTGAGTAGCTAGGATTACAGGCATGAGCTACCACACCCGGCTAATTTTTTTCTATTTTCAGTAGAGACAGGGTTTCTCCATGCTAGTCAGGCTAGTCTCGAACTCCCAACCTCAGGTGATCCGCCCACCTTGGCTTCCCAAAATGCTGGGATTACAGGTGAGAATTACCTGTAATAATTACCTGTAATAATTACCACTGCACCGGCCTGCTATGTAAATAGTTTTACCATATTGTTTTTATGTATATAATTTTTATTATTGTATTATTTTTATTTCGTCTGTGTTTGAGTATTTTTAATCTGCAGTTGGTTGCATCTGTAGTTACTTGAATCTACAGATGCAGAACTAGCAATTACAGAGGGCTGACTGTACAAACACAGTTTTTGCAACCTTATTGAACTATGCCATTTAAAAAACTGATCGCCAATGGAGAGGGGATAAGTAAACACATCAAAAACACTTTATGGCTACTGTCAATTATTGTACTACAATTCCTCAATTTAAAAATTCTTTATTATGGCTACTGTCAATTATGTTACTACAGTTTCTCAATTGAAAAATTCCTAATTTTGATGAATTTGCCTTCTTAGTGTTTGTGTTCTTGTATAACTTCCTGAATGTTTATAAATGGTATGCTGTTCAATACCTTATATACCTGAGGATGTTTTCCTGGTGTTACGAATATATAAAGAGTTATTTGACTCTGTTAAAGATTTATTTATAACAGTATCTGTTCTTTTTCAGCACCATAGAAAAGGATCCATTATCTTTTAGCTCTGGCTATTGCCATAGAGATGTTTCCAGATACCTATAGATATTTTTTTATAGATATTCTGCCTTTTCTTTCCAGATTATCATAAATACTTGAAATACAGTTGACATCCATACCACCCAGAATGCACCTGATCCTGGAAGCTAAGCAGGGTCGGACCTTGTTAGTGCTTGTGGGAGACTGCTTAGGAATCAATACTTGAAAAATATATATTTCTGCACACATATATTTACATGTGCATATAATTTGCTTAAACCAAGTGTTATCAAATGTAGCTGTGTTTAAATTAATCCTGTCACGTTCTTAGTTATGGATGCTAATCTTTCTTGAGAGGTGATATACTAAATTGGCTAAACACACATAATGCAGAGTCTAAGTCTCAAACTGAATCCTGGCTCTGTCACATAGCAACTATAATTTGACACAGTCGACTTCAGGCAATTGCTCTGGCTTCCTATCTGTAAATGGGGATGGTAATCACAGCCTTGGGGTTGTTGTGAGAATTAACCAAACTAACAAACTAATATGTACAGAGCACTATGATCAAGACAAGCAGTGCAAAAACCAGAAGCAGGAAATAGCTGTAAGCTCTGTTTTCACTTCTTCACCTCATCAACACTTTAACACTTTTTTTTGACAATATTACTTAATTCCTCTTTATACTTTATTCTTCTTCATCTGCTCTTGATATCTCTTAATTATCTTCTGAAGCTTGTAATTTTTCCTCTGATTTGAATTTCTGCATTATCCAGACTTCTGTTCAACAATGTTTTTGAAGTTCTGAATTTGGCAATTCAGTTTCAGAATGAGTTTTTTATTCTCATGCTCTCTTTTTACATTTCAGATTTCCCCTCTCCCTTAGTGCTTGCTTTCATTTAAAAGTAGCAGTATTCTCTAAAGTCTTATTCATTACATGAATTCTATATTTTCTTCAATTTAAAAAATGTTTGCAATAAATATTTCAAGACATAACAATAGAAATTAAAGAAGAATGACACACAAAGGCCAGAAATGTCAATGATTTTCATCAGGCATGGTGGTTCATGCCTGTAATCCTAGCATTTTGGGAGGCCGAGGCTGGCAGATCTATTGAGGCCAGGAGTTCAAGACTAGTCTGGCCAATATGGCAAAACCCCATAAAAATACAGGTTAGCCTGACGTGGTGGCACATGCCTGTAATTCCAGCTACTCGGGAGGCTGAGGCACGAGAATTGCTGGAAGCTGGGAGGCAGAGGTTGCAGTGAGTCGAGATCGTGCCACTGTACTCCAGCCAGTGCAACAGAGCGAGACTCTGTGTGAAAGAAAGAGAAAGAGGAGAGAGAGAGAGAGAGAGGGAGAGAGAGAGGGAGGGATGGAGGGAGAGAGGGAGGGAGGGAGAGGGAGGGAGGAAGGGAGAGAGAGAGGGAGGGAGGGAAGAAAAGAAAAGAAAGGAGAATTTTAAAAAAGAAAGGAATGTCAATGGTTTTCAATCAAGATATATGCAGACGGAACTTAAAAGATGAAGAGTCATAAAGTGTAAACAGGAAAACAATGAGAAGCTTGTTTGGAAAATAATTACAGGTGATCTCTACAGAGCTACACTAAAACTTGGGAAGAAACTGCTAGTGGAACATGAAACAATTCATGAAAACACTCCAAAAGTTCTTGACTTTGTGGTAAAATGTGGAATGTCAGACCTCATTATAAAATATGGAATGTCAGACCTCATTTTCCTTTTTTTCTTTTTGCTTCTCTTTTTCTTCTTGAAAATTACATTTACTAGGCCTTTGACTGACTCATGGCACATTTTTTAGTACAACTCTTATCTTTACAATTAGGCAATGTTAGTAGGGTTTAAGCAGATTTTCTTGTACTAAATTCTTGATATAAATGGATTTTTAGAGTTGGTTCTTGATGACTGATTTCTATCTGATCCCACCTGCATTATATCTAAATACTGTTGGGAATTTCCAGAATGAGGTTGTCATTTTTCCTAGTTTCTCTGTGACTTTAACATTTCATTGGTTAGCTTAATGAGAAATGAGTATAATAAGATATTGGATGCTTCTATTCACATGTCATTTTCTTTGAAATTTTGTCCTATTTATTCCGTCTTCTACAATCATCTGTATTTGTATTTTAGTCTATTTTCTAAGCAATTTAATTTGCCATCTTGTTTTATAAAATTATGCCTTCTTGAATTTTAAGAATACAATCAAAAGTCTCCTAAAATGACCTTCTTACTCCTGAGGTAATTCCCCACTCAATAGTACAATGAAAGGTTGGAGTCTATTATAACAGAATTTTTTTTTTTTTTGACATAGAGTCTCACTCTGTCACCCAGGCTGGAGTGCAATGGCACAATCACGGTTCACTGTAAACTCCACCTCCGGGTTCAAGCGATTCTCCTGCCTCAGCCTCCCGAGTAGCTGGGATTACAGGTGCATGCCACCACACCCGGCTAATTTTTGTATTTTTAGTAGAGACGGGGTTTCACCATGTTGGTCAGGCTGGTCTCGAACTTCTGACCTTGTGATCCGCCCACCTCAGCCTCCTAAAGTGCTGGGATTACAGGCATGAGCCACTGCACCCAGCCAGAAAACATTTTTATAGGCCCACTTTTTGTTATTGTTGTAAAGATTTCTGTATTTGTTCATAGATTGCATAATAATAGAATGTTGCCAACTCATTTGTGTCCATAAGCAGAGTGAACAATGTTTTTCTAGTCTCCCTCACTATATGTTTTTTTGCTACTAGAACTTTCCATTTTTAAGCAGTTTAGGATTGGAAGTGTGGTAAAATTAGACATCCACCACTGCTAACTGTTTGGTATTCTTTAGACTTGTCTTATTGACAAAAGAAAAAAAACCGCTGATTCTACTGTCTATTTGTGCAATTATATATGCAAAAATATAGTTATGCATCATTACAAGAGCTCTAGGGGAAGAAGTTTTTAAGCTAGGGTTGTCAAATATAAACAGAATGCAAGCCACGAGTGTTAGCCACACATGTAACTGATTTTTTTTTGTAGTAACCACATTAAAAATTAAAATAGATATTTAAAGCAATATACCTAAAATATAAAATCAATATAAAACATATTTATAAAATATTTTACATTTTAATATGAACTCCGCACAATCTAGTGTGCATTTGACACTTAAAACACATCTCAATTTAGTCATATTTTGAGGGCTGACTTTCAACATATGACTAGTATCTACCACACTGGACAATGAAAAATGAATAAAAGTGTAGAAACCAAGGTACACACCTAACTTCTCTCATAGATGTTTCCATTGCTTACTTTTTATTTTGGAAATAATCTATCATTACTTGCTTTCATCTGCTTCAATTAAGTTGCATTATTGGGTGTCATGGTCTTCAAATCCATGTAGAGTATTTTTTCCACTGGAATGAGGGTTACAATGACATGAAATATTAATAAAGTTAAACAAATCCCTGACTGAATAAAACAAACAAAAAATCACTTTTCAGTCAGTTAGGAATGCATGGCTTTGTCCTTCTGATAAGTTTGTATCTGAGCAAGAGTGGTATAGTGAGTGTGAATGAAAATGTCTTACCATGCTTTTCCTGAAAGTGCTAGTTCTGCTTCAGAGCTTAGTCCCCGCTTTGATTAGTAAACAGTTCTCCTTGGTTCTGGCACATAATTAATCAATATGATCATGTCCTAATGCTATTGTATTTGTGTGTTTTAATCAATGTTTTTGTGAGTGATTTCAATAGCTAAATGGGGGAAAACAAACAAATTGCTAAAGAACTACCATCATAACCTGAAAGGCTCTGCTAGAATTCTTAATAAACCAAAAAGAAATTACTTTACCAAATGGAATGGTGACTGCTTGCAATATTTATTTTATGTTCTATCAAGTTCAATAACAATGTGATAATCATCTTTGTAACCCCCTCTCCTTTACACTAAACAAATACTTAACCCCTAACCAATTTGTAAATCATATGCCCAAACAGCATTATTTGGGTGGGCATCTAGTACTATCTTCTAATTTCTTTTTAAAATTTAAACATCTTGTTCATTTTATATTCATCATGTTTCTCCACAGATAAGCAATCTTGAGGGATTTTCTTCCTCAATAAAATACATGAATATGCAACAAAAGAAGTAATTAATTCAATGAATTAATCAAACCATTATGTTTGGTAGTCAGGCATGTTATATCATTTCTTTGATGTGAACCACCATGGGAAACAATCTATCTTATCTGTCATTTGAAATGAATTATATTAAAAATTAACAGTCTCTAACTTGTAATAAAGCTAAAGATCAAGGACATGTCTAATATCTTATTCACATTGTAGCTGTGCTTTTGCCTTTAAATATTTTACCTGCTTACTAGTGCGCCATTTTGAGATAACAAATCTTATTTTTAGTTCAAATCTCTATAGAGAAACAACTAAGAAATAATAATTTATGCTTAAGCTCTTTGTTATTATTTGAAAGCAAGATTTTGTACCGACAATAATTGATATATTTAGCAAGATGATCAGAAATGGCACTCTATGAAAATACTGAGCAGCAATGTTTGCTTTTAGTGGCCATAAAACAAAGTACAGAACTGTATTAGGTCTCTAATAAGAGCCTAGAAAAGTCTGCTTGGGTGTGATATCATGAAACAACATAAGATTACTTTGAAACTCCGACTTGAGGGAAGAGTGTGCCCCAGAGAGCATTCTCTGAGTATCATGCTTGCCTTTTCATGAGGTGATCCTCAGAGAAAACTAAAAATGCATACACTGGCTCTGTTTCAGGTGTCTGTTTCATATAAGTTAATTTCCTGTAAGTCACAATGTTTTAAGGTATAAGATCGTTCATTAATTCAACCAACACAATGCAATTTGCTGAGCTGTTCTCTAGAGATACATAAAAAAGCACAGTCTCTACTTCAAAGAACAGTCTGGTGGGGAAGGTAGTCAAATAACAGAACATTTTTGGTTTAATACAGTAACTGCATGTAATCAAAATTTTGAATATTCACAATGAAATTGACCATTGAAACTTAGCTGTCACTTGTTTTCTTTGAGACAGTTACTGTAAGTGGCATTCTTTATATCTCAATAAATGCTATGTGGTTGATATTGTTGTTACCATTTTATAAATATGGAAGTACAGTTTCAAAGAGCTTAAGTGACTTACCCAGGTGATTAAGCTAGTACAGTGATAAGAGTTGGGATTTCAAATTTTCTAATTCAAGTGCCCATGAACTTGCTTTTTTTCTACATCATCTCTCAGTGTTATACAGGGGTAACAAAACAGATTACAAAAGGAGCACCTGCCTGGCTAAGAGGTCAAAAAATGATTCCCGGGGAAGGAACAATACGAACTTAGTCTTAAAAGATGAACAGGAGTTACCTACTTGAAACAGTAAGAATGGATTTTACAGGCAGATAGGATTTCTAGTGTAAGGCTCAGATGCATAAACAGGCAAAGTGTAAGGTATGTGGACAGGAGTAGAAATGAGAAAATGAGTATAAAATTGTGGGGATGTGGAACAGGCCATCTTTGGAAAATATGTATCATCTGAAGACAAAGGAGAACTTTCAGATCAGTTTTAAAGAAAGGGATTGATATAATATCTAATTTTCCATTTCGGGACTCTGTGATAGATTTATTTGTCAACTTGACTGGGTTAAAAGATACCCAGATGGCTGGTAAAACATTATTTTGAGGTGTGTGTCAAGGTGTTTCTGGAAGAGAGTAGCATTTCAATCAGTGGACTGTAAAAGAATATCCACCCTTGACAATGAGAATGGATATTATCCAGCCCATTGAGGGCCCAAATAGAACAAAAGGGCTGAAGTAGGCCAGGTGTGTGTCTTCTCTCTCTTCTTGAGCCGGAACAACTCCTGACTTCAGATACTGGAGCTCCTGGTTCTCACACCTTCAAAGTCAGACTGAATTACACCATTGACTTTCCTGGTTCCCTGTCTTGCAGACAGCATATCAGGTGACTTATTGACCTCTCTAATTGCATGAGTGAATTCTCACAATAAAGCTCCATTTGTATATTTATATCCATATCTGTGTCAATAGGTAGATATAGACACAGATATGGATTCTCTGGAGAATCTTGACTAATACATATTCAAATACAGACTGAGTTTATAGAAGCAAATTATAGGACAATTTTAAGAAAACAGATTAGAAATGATGAGCATTTGACTTAAGTTAGAATAACCGAGAAGCAAGAATTTGCCAATATTTTTTCAGGACAGAGGGAAAAAAACTGAATAGAAAAATAACAAAAATATGGAAGAGAGGGATTTGCTTTGAGGTTGTTACCAGGAGGTTATATGACAAAGTTAAAATCAAATAGGCCTAGGTTTGAATTCACCCTCTATTAGCTGATAACCCTTAGATAAATGCTCAGATTTAAAATATGCGTGGTACATATAAGCAAGGAGGCAAAAGAGAAATATGGCGTGAGAGTTAACATAAGTGAAGAATTCACAATAGAAACGAGGAACACAATAGAAAGTGAAGTTTCCATAAAGCTCAGTTTGTTTGGCTTAAAATTGCTTTTATTCTGAAAGACTATCCCTCCTATTTACGGCATCTCATGGCTCACATAGTTTTCATTTTATGAAATTGTGGTCATAGCAGATAGTGGTTGAGACTACTTTTTCATTTTTTAGAAAGACTTAACTGGCAAAATGAATGCTGCAGCCCTATCCTAGTTTCTCAATTTTTATTTATTTTAAAATTATATTGATCCATAAATTCTAAAGTCTGGGAATCTTACTGTAACCTAAGTTGCAGATAATTTAAAAAACTGAGTGAGAAAAACTTACTAATATTTCAGCCTATATTACACTTCATAAGGCTGCCTCTCCATTTTTGCACCGAAGACTAGTTTAAAAAGATTATTTGATTGCAAACGAAACAAACAAATCCCCAAACCAAAGAAGGACATCTTCTCTAAAGGCAGCTATTCATAATAGTTGCCTGGTTACTTACCGTTTCTCAGCAGGAATGGCTTTGAATCTTAAGATGGCGTATGCCCCCCTCCCTCCCGCCCTGCTTTTTTTAAGGGCTTCAAACAAACCTGACCCAAATAAGTATCAGATAACTAGACTGTCAGTGTGGAGAGGACTTCAATTAAAGGTTTATGAGCAGGAAAATAGCAGATGTTGTCTAATAACACCTGCTCAGGGAATAGTCTGGGGAAAATCTGCAGCCTTTTTGATGCACCTGCTGAAAGTAGCATCTGGAAGAGCCACCTTTACATTCAGATAGATGTTTGCATCTATGACAGGTTACCATATATCTACATAATACGTAAGATCAGCAACAACATTCCATTTTGTACAAATTCAGTCTTTTGTTGGAATGTATCACATCTCATATGCTATTTTCTTATCAAGTTTTCATATTAAAATTGTCACCATTTAGGAAGACATGGCTTCATGAATATAATAAGAGTAAGAATAAACATTTTAATGTATTATGTTTATCAATATGATCTGTATGCAAAAACCCACATAAGTCAGCACTCAGAATATAAGACTTTTGCCAACCTCATAGTGATAATAGAGAGGTTAAAGTCTCATCTATTCCTGTTCATGGTGCTATATCTGTTCTTGTTATAGTCTTAGGGAAACTTTAGTGCTAGGGATGCCTGGTGGGAATGAAGAACCTGGCTATTTGTGTTCCAAGAGCACTAAAGACAGCAGAGGAAGAGTATCAGCAGAAAATAAACCATGAGGGAAACATGGAGATGATTCATTTCTTTCAAAATGCGTTGTTTGTTTGTGTATTAGTTCATTCTAACACTGCTTTAAAGCACTACCTGAGACTTGGTAATTTATGAAGAAAAGAGGTTTAAATGACTCACAGTTCTGCAAGCATAACAGCAACCATGACTGGGAGGCCTCAGGAAACGTACAATCATGACAGAAGGGGAAGCAAGCAAGTCTTTACCAGGGCAGAGCAGGAGCAAGAGTGAAGAGGGAGGTGCCACACACTCTCAGGCAACCAGATCGCGTGAGAACTCATTCACTACTATCACGAGAACAAAAGGGGGAAATCCACCCCCATGATTCAATCACCTCCCACCAGACCCCTCCCCTGACACGTGGGGATTACAATTGGAGATGAGATTTGGGTGGGGACACAGAGCCAAACCATATCAGTTTGTTTCTTTAAAGAGATTGCTTTCCTTAAGAACAAAACAAAACAAAACAAAACAAAACTGAAAATTAGCAGTGTGAGGTTCAGGTTTAGCTAGGAGCATAAGATTATTTTCTCTGCCTGAAACTCCATCATCTTGTTCCTTGTAATGTAGTCCCAAGATAGCAGCATCTGCCTCACTTGAAAACATGTGAGAAATGCAAAATCAGAATCTACATTTTTAACAAGATTCTCAGGTGATTCACATAACTATTAACGTTTGAGAATCACTGCTGTCACATTTTTTCCACCTTCTGAATCCCAGGTGATGTTCGTTTCCTTAATCCTGGATACTCTCTCATCCTCTGACTCCGGAGTCTCTCCTTATCAAATGCGAGTGGGCAACATATGTTTAGAAAGGTTTATCTCTTAATTTTTTCAATCCTTTCCAAGCATTTCTTAATTAGCCCATCACTGCAGCTCCTAGTGAAGTTTGACAAGTAATATCCATTTTCCCATAGGCGACACTTTGAGTAATTGTAAACTGAGTATACTGAGAATGTATTTTATAGTATGCTGAGAATGTAGTCCAGTCCCATGAACATTTTGTATCAAGTGCTATCTAGCCTCTCTGCTAGGAGACATCCTCAGCTGTATCTGGGATCATGCTCCAATCATTTGGTCCTTGGCAGCAGAGTCACATTGCTAGAACTTTTTCCTGGGTCAGCTTCAGGCATGCTAAATTTGATGTCCCAGGAGATAATTTGTTGATTTGTTACTGCTATCTTGTTTAACAGCTATCTTGTTTAACCATCTGCCACCTCAGTAGCACATTAGTAGAATTAATTTCCTGTCAGAGCTGCATGTCTTCTCTGGGAGCTTTTCTGGGAGGAAGGCTCCTGTCTTTACTCCCCTGAAGTTTAAAACATAACATATTTGAATTATGTCATATAAGCATTCACTCCCACGCTCCAGGTCTGAGTTGGATCTATCTTAAAGGGTTCTTCTGTCCTGGATTGTTCCTTAAAAACAGCCAATGCTACCTCTTTCTCTTCCTTTCCCTACAAACAGGTAGAATTGAAGAAGAGGTTAGATGGATTCCTGCAGAGCTCCTATGCCAAATGAGGTTTTGTAGCAGGCTTCTTTCTTTCTTTCTTTCTCTTTCTTTCTTTCTTTCTTTCTTTCTTTCTTTCTTTCTTTCTTTCTCTTTTTCTTTCTTTCTCTTTCTCTCTTTCTTTCTTTCTTTTTCTTTCTTTCTCTCTTTCTTCTTTTTCTTTCTTTCGACAGGGTCTCACTTTGTCACCCAGGCTGGAATGCAGTGGAACAATCTCGGTTCACTGCAACCTCCGCCTCCCAAGCTCAAGTGATCCTCCTACCTCAGCCTCCCAAGTAGCTGAGACTACAGGCCTGCACCACCATGCCCAGCTAATTTTTGTATTTTTAGTAGAGACAGGGTTTCGCCATGTTGGCCAGGCTTGTCTTGAACTCCTGACCTCGGGTGATCCACCTGCCTTGGCTTCCCAAAGTGCTGAGATTTCTAGCAGGGTTTTACTCTAAATAGTCTCATTGTTTGTTCTTATCAAACCCACTTTTCGCCACAAAGTGGCAGCTCTGTATACAGCTATTTGCAAAAACCTCTCATATTTTTAATACCTATGAAGGTTTTTTTTTCTTCTGTGGTTAAAATTTGTGTACACACCAGCTGCTCTCCACGTTACTGCATGCTCATTTGGTTGCTGTTCAGCAGCTAGCCCCACACCCTGAAGCATTTGCTGTTTTAGTGCTACAAATAGCATCTAAGTCCCAAGAGAGGCTCCTTGCCAGCCTTTTTTACTGTTCTACCTCATAGTCTGGTCAGTATCACAATATCCCTGTGGTGTGGCATGGTTCAGCCATTATTGTCTGGCAATGCAGTTGCTAAGATTATCTTCAGTTTCAGATGGCATGTGGTCTCTCCCAGTAGTCTCATAGTTGCTTCACTGGTTTAGCTGCAGTAGAAGTCTATCCTCCTCCAGGGGTTCTTTCTCAGATAAATAAAAATATATATCTCTGAACAGGCCCAAAGTCCTGATCAAAGACTTTACATACCCTTCCTGCAAACGCTTTGATTTTAAGAAAAAGTTTGTGTCAATGAATAATACTTTTATATCAGGTTTCATAGTTCTTTCTTCTTCTATCTTAGGAAATTTTTGGAATTGATTACAATCACTCTAAGCAACTATAAATACTAGCAGGCTTTCCATCTGGAACTGCCTATCAAAAATAGCAAAGAAAAAGGCTTTAAGGAACTTCTGATCGAGAACAGCAAAGATAAGAGCTTTAAGGCCCAGCTAAGAAGGCAAAAACTTTCTTTTGATTTTGTGGTATTATTCAGTGGATCAGCACAATCCATATTGTGTAAATTTAGTCTGTCCTTCACCTTTCATGCCATAATTTAACAGTCATTTATGAGGATAAAATATTGAATCAAATATTAGGTAGTAATTTAGACTCAGATGCAGATGGATTTAACATTGGGAGTTTAAAATAATCCTGGACAAGCCCAATTTCTAACTCACATGTTAGACCGTTTTTTCTGCTTTCCTAGGTTCCATTTAAACTGAAAAACTTATGCTTCTACTTAAAATGTATGTATAGACAAAGCAGATTATTGCCCCCACTATACTCATGAGACACGCTAGGAAAACCTAAAAAATTACAATTTAAAAAATTTCATTAGAGAACTGAGCTTACAAAGAAAAACCCAGTAAACCAAAATTCAGAGGTGTGGACACCTTTTGGGAAAAATTAGATGCATACTGCTTTCATCATTGGTGAAAAGGCAGAGGGACAAGTGTTCTGCTATTGTAAAGGCAAGAGGATGACTGAAGAACTTTTTGAAAGACTGGGTGTGTGCTGGCATGTCTGTGAACCATGCCAAAGAGCAAGGAGAATCTGTATATACCCACAACTCTTTCCAGTGGGCCTTAAGCAAGTACACATATAAAAGATTGAAGGCAGGAAAGTCTTATGGTTGCTTCACTGGTTTAGCTACAATAGAAGTCTATCCTCCTCCAAGGGTTCTTTCTCAGATACATATATAACATATATGTATATGTTATATGTGTATCATATCATATCAGTTATAGATATATAACTATGTTTTATAGATATGTTATATATGTATCATATCATAACAGTTATAGATATAAAACTGCTATTTTATATATATATAACTGATGTTTTATGTATATATATATATTTACCTTAAGTAAAAAGCAAAGATTATCAAACTTGATAGAAAACGAGCCCAGTACCTGCTATTTACGAGAAATACACTTTACAGACATGACAATTTCAAAGTTAAAAATAAAAAGATATCAAACTAAATTGACAAAACACAATCATATGCATAGAGTTTCTCCAAATCTATCAAATAAAATCTTGCAGGATATGTCTTCCCTTATTCTCTCTGACTTCAATTTCCTGCGTCTTTGGGATTAATTAAGTTAATGTGAATCACTTTATCATCTGCAGCATGCTGCCACCTTCCCCATGATGCTGTAATGTGTTGGAAAAAATCTTGTTTTCTTTTTTTTTTTCTTTTTTTTTTTTTTTATTATACTTTAGGTTTTAGGGTACATGTGCACAATGTGCAGGTTTGTTACATATGTATCCATGTGCCATGTTGATTTCCTGCACCCATTAACTCATCATTTAGCATTAGGTATATCTCCTAATGCTGTCCCTCCCCCCTCCCCCCACCCCACAACAGTCCCCGGAGTGTGATGTTCCCCTTCCTGTGTCCATGAGTTCTCATTGTTCAATTCCCACCTATGAGTGAGAACATGCGGTGTTTGGTTTTTTGTCCTTGCGGTAGTTTACTGAGAATGATGTTTTCCAGTTTCATCCACACTTCTCAAAAGAAGACATTTATGCAGCCAAAAAACACATGAAGAAATGCTCATCATCACTGGCCATCAGAGAAATGCAAATCAAAACCACAGTGAGATACCATCTCACACCAGTTAGGATGGCCATCATTAAAAAAGCAGGAAACAACAGGTGCTGGAGAGGATGTGGAGAAATAGGAACACTTTTACACTGTTGGTGGGACTGTCAACTAGTTCAACCATTGTGGAAGTCAGTGTGGCGATTCCTCAGGGATCTAGAACTAGAAATACCATTTGACCCAGCCATCCCATTACTGGGTATATACCCAAAGGACTATAAATCATGCTGCTATAAAGACACATGCACACGTATGTTTATTGCGGCACTATTCACAATAGCAAAGAGTTGGAACCAACCCAAATGTCCAACAACAATAGACTGGATTAAGAAAATCTTGTTTTCTTTATTCTTCGAAAGTAGTAGCATAAAAGGCAATAGAAAGGAGTTTTTCCAAGGAAGAGTGGTTAGCACCGTTGAATGCTGTTGACAGGCAATCAATGAAGTATGCACATGAAATAGAGTAACAAGATAATTGCTAACTTTGGAGATGTTAGCGGCAGAAACCAAATGTCCTAAAGTTTCCAATTTCATTTGAAATCTTATCATCTGAAATGTTATCATCTTTAAATCATCTTTAATTTCTCAGGCTACTGAAGTAACATTTGCCTTGGCAATACTCATAATGTAAGCTTATTTTTCACAGTAAGTCAGTATTCTTTCCTATACAGAAGATTAAAACAGTGGCTGTCAAGTCATTAAAAAGAATGAGGGGAGGGGTACACAGAGATGATGGCATCCTAATGTCTGAGAAAGCAGTGATAGGGTGGGGTGAAGGAAGGCTATGGGGGAGGTGACAACACGTCCTAAAAACAAGAAAATGGCAGCAGAGGTGGCTGCAGGTCTGATGGCAGTGGAGGTGGGGGTAGGGTCAAGAAAGGCTGCAGAGTACTTAACAAGAAAGTAGGTGTCAGTGGGGTGGCGGGAGATAAACAAGTAAATATATTGAGAATCATGGATGTCAGGAGTAGATTTACAAGTACAGAAATAACACTGAAGTAGTGAATTGGAACTGGAGGCAACGGTGTGAACAGATTTTTTTTAGTAAATATTCATGGATGCAATTGAATTCATCTCTCATATACATATATATATATATAATTATGTATTTTATATATATATATGTATAATTTTTTCCTTACTACTCTCTACTGATATGGCCTAGTAGTAATGGTGCTGTAGTAGGAATGAGCACACTGAGTATTAAGATCTTTGTTTCTAAATACCATCCTCCACTGAAAAAAACCAGAGCTCCTTAGAAAAGTGGTTGATTCCAGAGCCAGGTTAAGAAAAGTACAGGATGAGCCTGGGGCATTCTGTGGCAAAAATAAGAAAACGTTCAAAGAAGATGAGAACATGCCAGAAGAACATAGGAGCCATATTGAAGAGAATCCACTGATCAAATCTGGGGAAATTTGACCATCAAAATGTGCTTTACCATTTGCCAACCATGATTGTGATGATATGCAGGAGTTCCTAGGAGATGCTAGGACTGGAGGATGGATATAATTAATAACAGAATATTGACATAGTTTTACAGTATTACCTCACAAAATAATTAAAAAGGGAAACAGCCACTTTAGAGAAATCTGGCAAAGAATAACTTGACCAGATAGATGATCAAGGTTAACATAACCAGCAAGGGGATGGTTCAATATAATTTGCCTCCTGATGTGATGTCCTGAGAACATACCACTTCAATGATGTTCCAGTCCAAGACACGGCCCGAGCCTGGTCATAAGGCAGTATTGGATAGACCCTGACTGATGATCATCTTACATAATTAAATGTCTGTACTCTTCACAACTGTCTACATTATGAAAGACAGGAAAAGGCTGAAGATCTGTTCAGGATTGAAGGAGACTAGACTGAAGAGACATGACAACCTGATAGAATGCACAACAGTTGGTGACTTTAATTGGCTTTCATGATCTGGATGGCAGTGTGGCTATTGAAGTTGATGTCCCGATTGGTATCACTGAAGAGATGTAATGAATAAGAGTGTCCTTATTTATGGGAGATACATTTCAGTGTGCTTGTGAATAAATGGACAATATATTTACAGCTCAATAATGGGAATGAGGGGAGAGAGAGGGTAACATATTAACAATTAGGGAACGTAGAAACATATGGGAAAATGTGTACAGTTCTTAAAATTATTCTGAATCTTTGAAATTATTTCAAAATAAATTATAAAAACAAGTTGATACAATAACCTACTGCTTTATTAAAAATAACTTCTGTGGTATTTCATTACTTTTGTATTTTTTGGGATAAAGTATTCATAAGATAGATTGTATAAACCAGGCGATTTTTTATAACAAAATGATAAAATAAATCAGTAAATATTGCTTTCCATGGAGCAGATTTCTAGGCAGTAAAATAAAGATAAATGTGTATATGTATGAACTATCTTGTTTTAGCTTCTGGGCTTTGTGATTAAAAACTGTATTTTGAAATAGTTGTTACTAGAATCAAAGAGTTAACATTTAAAATGTAGAAGTCATAGCTTGAAGTTTACCCTAGACAACTGGAAATGAAAACATGTTTCAATGATTTAGCACTGGAATAAGGTTTTGCCTTCTTATGCACTATTTTACTTGCAAATGGGATTGGCCAATTCAATCCAACCAAAGAAACAGTTGTATTCTCAATGTCAGCCAAAAAAAAAAAAAAAAAAAAAAAAAAAAGGTTAAAATGAATGGACTCTGCCAAGAAAATCTGTTTGCTACTTGAAACTAATTAATAATGTGATAGGCATTTCTCTCGACCAAAAATCAAATTTGGGGGAACGTGAAACACTGGTACCATCTTTATTTTTATTTTGTTGCTAAACTTATCAAGAATTGGGTAAAGGAGTTCCAATATGAACAATGTTAGATAAGAGTGAGAAGGTTTGGAGAAAATATAAGAAAATTAAAATATTATAGGTCAACTGAAAAAGGAGAAATAGGACCTGACAGCAGTCTAGAATATAGAATAAATAAGATTAAACTGAACTCTGGGCTTGTGTGTTGGGGAAACAAGGAAACAGAGATAAGGTAAAACCTACTATTAAATAATGACAAAAACAACCACCTAGTTTTCAAGATAATTATATGAACTTAGTAAATGTTTGCTAAGAATATAAGATTTATGATTGTGAAAAATTTATAAGGTACACTGTGAATAATACTTTTAGATTATTTTAATTAAAGTGCAGAAAGCAGCAGTGATACAGAAAATACAGAAATGCCAAAATGTCAAAGACCTTTTCCTTAACATGGAGAAAGAAAATATTTCTTGGTCCAAGATTAGGGAAAATAATTGAAAAATAAACCTTAATAGTTCAGCCAACAATTGGGCATTAGTGCCCCCATGGGGTTCATTCACTATAATGTGCAACCTTTTCTATGTGAAGATGATACAATTGATTCATAATTATAGAGCATATGTTCTGAGTCCTTTTTAAAATAATGGTTATTGACTGATAATTGTCTGCCACACTCTCTAGCTCAACCTTATAACCAATGACCCTCATCTGTTAAATAAAGAACAAGGTTTAGAATTCCTGCTCCCCTGCTGATTTTTAGAAACCTATGATTGAGCTTCATCAGACTGCTGCTTTAATTGAACTGCTTGTCACAGAGCAGCCTGCAGGGCAGTGATGCAAAACATATGATCCAGTGACTAGCATCATCATTGCTATTACCTGGAAACTTGTTAACATGTAAATTCTCAGGCTCTACCCTAGACTTCCTGAATCAGAAACTCCAGGAGTGGCCCCAGCAATCGTGATGTAATAATACGTTTTTCTTCTTTTTTTGAGACAGAGTCTTGCTCTGTTGCCCAGGCTGGAGTGCAGTGGGGTGATCTTGGCTCACCAAACCCTCCATCTCCCTGGTTCAAGCAATTCTCCTGCCTCTCAGCCTTCCTAGTAGCTGGGATTACAGGCGCATGCCACCATGCCCGGCTAATTTTTGTATTTTTAGTAGAGATGGGGTTTCACCATGTTGGCCGGGCTGGTCCCAAACTCCTGACCTCAAGTGATCCGCCCACCTCGGCAGAGCATGTCTAGCACTCCTAGGAATTTGTATTATTTTGTTGGATAAAGTTGAAGCAAGAAGAATAATTCAATACAGCTGATACTGAGCAAACATTAACGCTCATAGATCATGCACCCAGGCTAAAAGTCTTCAAAATCTCATTAATGTTGTCTGAATCACTGTTTTCAAAATGGAGAGAAAGGAGGAAGGCTTTATTTCAGGAAGCCAGAATCCTTTTGTTATGCTCTGCTATTCCTAATACGTGGCTCTATTTTTGACAACTACAAATTGGCCCATAAAACAGATTCTCCCCAGTAATGCTTCCTTGTTGCTTCCTGGCACTGTCATTCTGCACCCCAGTTGTTCTCTCACTGTTTCCTCATTTTGCTTCTTCCCTTCAGGCTCCTTAGCTACACCTGCCTACAGTGTGTCAATTATCAACATGCACAAAACAAATTTAGCGCTCTCTAGTTGCAATTTAGAGAACTGATCCAACAGTTACCCTTGTTACCCAGTGTTCTCCTTTTCAGGCAAAAACAATTATGAAACAATAACTAATATCCTTTAGGAGCTTATTCTGTGCCAGGAAATGTCCTTGGAATTTGACTTCCAATTATGAAATTAAATACAAGGCACGGAACCTTGATGAAGAAAGAAACAAGACCAGAAAGTGAAAAATAAATTTATTTAAAAAAAAAAAGATACGGAACAGATTAACCAGATCTGTTCTGGTTATAATTGCTTACATGAATTATAAACATTTTACCTTGCGACATACTAACAGACCAAAATGTAAGATAGATTTTGGGATTCTATCAATAGAAAAAAAAGTAAAGAAGCATCTAAAGAATTCTTTTCCATATCTTATAATAATACATCAAGGCAATAAATGATTATAAATATATACAACACAAAGCGGAAAATGATTAGAAATACTTTACTAAGTTTAAAATAATGTCTGTATCTAAAAAATTTGCTCCCACTCGCATTTTCTTTTCTCTATGTGCTTGCTGCATGGATACTTTAATCGAGAAATATAAACCTTATTCCATTTGCCTATTTATTCTCCTTCTTCCTTTTCATAATAGCATTACAGGCCATAGCATACCTTGGTTTTAGATTAAATAAACCAATTACTATATCTGTAGTGAATACTTAAAATAAGTTTTTTTTTTTTTTGCTTTTGATTTTGTATTTTTTTTTTTACTAAAAACAGGTTGTTACCATAATACTCTGGAATTATTTTGGGGGGTTGGATATCCTGGCCCTGTCACTTGCTGTGTAATCTTGGATAAGTTACTTGGCCACTTTGTGTATCGGATCTTTCATCTATAAAATGAAGGAAAATTGTAGTTTCTAATTTGTAGCTTTGTTGTAAAGAATAATAGAGTTAATGCATGTTAAATGCTTAGAATGTCTAAGTGTCTGTGGCATTGAAAGTCATCAATAAGTGTTACTTGATATAAGGATCATGATTATTATCAGAAAAGGAGGCTAGAAAGTATATAGCTTCAACTAGTAACTGCTTTCACTTATACAAAATGGAGGGTTATAAGCTATATTGTAGTTACTTTAAGAAACTTTATGTACTTGATTTTTTAAGTTTTGGAATTAGAGTTGAAAACATCCTTATATATATTTAGAGAATGCCATATACATATTTATGTGTATATATATATATATATATATATATGCATGACATGTATATATGCATACTGCGTGTGTGTGTGTGTGCGCGTGTGCACGCATGTGTGTGTGTGTTTGTGATAATGCCACATCTTGGTGATGTGTAGAGTCAGAAATTTATTAATTTATAATTTACTTTATAAGCAGCTAAATAAGTAAACACTAAATAGCCAAACCTCACTGCTTTGACCCTGGTCCTGGTTCCCCAGCACTGCGTAACCAGGATTAATTCACATTCTACACATAGGCTACTATGCCAGCCAGTAATGAAGGCCATTGATCCTAATGCCAGCCAGCTGAGACTTGAAGTTATTTCCTCTGATCTGAGGGATGGAGTGGACCAGCTTCTGTGAGCTTTCTGTGTTGCCTTCTCCATGCTACAAAATCCGCTTTATGCCAACCAAACCCAGAACTTCACACCAACCAAACTGCAACTCATATTGAAATATGAATAACCAGGAAGCTCCAAATATGAAGCCCACCCTTATTTTCAATAATCCCCAAAAATGTGTTTCTCCCTAGATTTTTTGTCCTTAATCCTGGTCCAGTTACTCTATTAACACAAAAACATTGAAAAATTGAATCTTTAATCTAAATATCCCCTTCTATGATGTTATACAAAAACTTGATGACATAGAATATCCTCTTGGACAATGAGAAGATAAGTGATACTATTCTTGTTGCACAAACCAGGCTATCCTAACTTTTATAAAATCATTTAAATGCAGGTATTTCGAAACAACGTAAGAGAATACTAAGATTGTAAAAATCCTCACTTGCTGATGGAAAACCTGAAATATAATCATATTAAGAAAACTGCCTCTGGTTACTAGAGATTTAGCAGCAACAAGCTGAGCTTATACCCAGCAGGGACTCAACAAAGGCTTTCTCAATGACACAATGAACATTAGTCTTAGTTTAAGATCTGGTTCTCTATGCAGAAGATTACCCATTGTGTCTTCTGGGCATGCTCTTAGCAAACACAGTAGCAATCCCTACATGTAATTATAGTTCAAAGGATGTTGGGAAGAAAAATTTTCGCTTTTAATTTAAGAGTGTGAGTCCCTGTTAAGCATCAGCAGGATTTCTGTCACTCACTCTCAGGAATTTAAATCATCGCTTATTTTAATTCAGAGGACCAACTAAAATCTCAAAGAGAGAACTGGTAACTGCATCAGGAAAGTGTATCAGCAAAGGTCAGATAAAAGTATACACAGATCAAACCAAGGTTCGTATGTATTCTTAGGCATCTGGGAAATGAGTAAATATGTGCCTATTCAGGAAGTCAAAATTATTAGAATTGAATGCATATAAAATACTGGAATAGAATAACTTCTATTATTAGACTGCCATTAATAGTAAAGTACTATGTGAAAAATACTTAAATAATCAAATGAATTATTTTATAATTATTAAATTAGTAAACTCAAAAAGTCTCTGGCCTAATCTGGCATGAACATGACTAAAAATAAGGAAATATATATATATATATAATATGTATATTGACACACATTCATATGAGGAAGGAGTATTGTTTTTGAAAATAATTATAGTAAGATGAACCATAACATATATGTTTCATTTGGCAATTCTCTTAATTCAAAGAAGAAAAATATATATGCACCCAGTTTTAGTATTTTGAGCATTTTCTATCTTTGCAAAACAGAGACAATATTAATGATTAATATTAGAAAATGACATAATGAAGGCATTGCAGAAGTACTCAAATATTATGTAATGTTTATATTATAATTGATTGAGGCTATGTACGAACATGTAAATATGCTTATAATATAATGTTAAGTTTTAAAAATATAAAATACACCTACTATAATCCTAAGAATACAAATTATATATGTGTATAAACAAAGCCCGAAGGAGATTATGTAAAAAATTAAGTTAGTTACTTTTGGTACGTGAATAGAAAATGATGTCCTTCTCTCCTAGGTATCTTTTATAATATTGCTAATACAAAATTGCTATAGTAAAAATTATGTGTATAGATAGATTGATACCCTATTTGCGAGATTTTTCATGAAATTTTCGAACAGTCCTCAACTACAGTGAGTCTCTATGTGAAATTTTCCCAAAAAGCCAAAGAGGAAGTTGTCTTTAAATCTCAAATCCAGAGTTAAGTTGTGATCTGATCTTAACATATATATGTATGTGTGTGTGTGTGTGTGTGCGTGTGTGTGTGTATACATATACACACACACATTATTATTTTGCCAAAAGTGTAAGTTGAGGCTACCTAGGTTACCTACTATTTCTCTTTTTTATCTTCTTCATGGCGATAAGGTTTAGAAGCATTTTAGTTTACATGGTTTTCAAATATTGCTTTATTGTCAGTCTCATATTTGTCATTCTTGCTATAATTACAGTGTGTGTTATATCAAGAGATGCTCTCTGTACCATCCCCAGAGCCTCAATTCCTGTGTGCCTTGCCAGTAGTCTGGGCAAGTATAAGAGTAACATCTGATATAACAGGGATATATTTTCCTTGGACAGTTTTCAGATATTATTTGATATAAACATCAGAGTGAATTAAATCTGAAACCATAAATGCTTGAAAGAAAACAACTCACTTATAAAAACATGTTAATATGAGAAAATATTCTTTTACACTAGAGATGTGAAAACTCTTCTTCATAGGTTTGTAATATTTTAGGAAAAAGTTATGAAATCTCAATCCTCTCTTCCATCTGTTATATTCAAATATATTGCATGAAATGTATTGAATCTCAAGAAGATATGGGCCCTTGATATTCCTGGAAGAGCACAATTGTAGTAAACATCGTTATTGTTCGACTTTTCTTTATTGTCCTAATTAATTTCAAATGTATTTGAGATATTACTTAGAGTAATGAAGAATTAAATGAGAAGAATGAAAAAAGTTATCAAAATTTTTTTTGCTAAACAATGTTAGGCTGAGTAATTGTTAAACTTAATTCTATTTTCAGTGACCAGGCATAGAAGGAAACACGATGGATTACAGATCTCTAATTTTTGAAACAAATACATGTGAGCAAACATTTTACTAGCCCTAATCTTATGAAAAAATGTATACGAACTTTTATGTCATCTGATCTTTGCTTGTCTTAGTAACTGGCTCAGGATGAAAACGTGATGTCATACTAGATATCTATCACATGACAAATTAAATCAGCAAATCCTAGGTCTACTTTCAAAATATATCTACATTCTGACTATTCTAACTACTTACACACAGTTAAACCCCTGGTCCAAGACACCACTATGTTACTGGATCATTTCCATAACCTTTTAAAGGTGCTCTCTGCCCTCACTCCCCTGTAATTTATTTTCATCACAGCTACTAGAGTGATCTGACTAAGCACAGAACAGATCATCACACTCTTTTTCTCACAACCTTTCCATGCTGCTAGGAGTAAAGGCTGATAAAGCCTTAAATAATTAGGCTTCTGCAACTTCTCTCTTTCTGTCATCCCCTGTCTATTTGATGGTGCTGTTTAAATCTCACTGGGTTTTGCACAGTTCCTCAAATATACCAGGCATTTTCATATCACAGGAGTTTTGATCCTTCTGTTCCCCCACTTTTTAAAGATTATTTTTAAAGTAAACTTGCCAATAACATTGTATGTGTTATCTTGTACAACATGATGCTTTCAAGTATATATACATATGCACTAGCTAAATGGTGTTACCTTATATAGTTATCACTTTTGCAGTGAGAGTGCCTAACTTCCACTGCCTTTACATTTTTCAAGAATATAATAGTCATTATAGTTACCATGCCATATAATAGATCTCTTGAATTTATTACTCCTATATAACTGTATTTATGTATACCTTAGCCGGTGTTTCCTCATCCCCTCCATCCCCACTAACCTCCCCAGCCTCTGGTAATCACTATTGTACTCTCTATGCCTGTAAGATCAATTTTTTAGATTTCACATGTAAGTGAGAGCATGAGGTTATTCACTCTTCTGTGCCTGGCTTATTTTGCTTAATTTAATTTCCTCCAGATTCATTCATGTTGTCCCAATGACAGTATTTCATTGTTTTTTTATGGCTGTATAGTATTCTATTGTGTATATATACATAACATTTTCTTTATCTAATCATCCATTTATTGGCACTTAGATTGATTCTATATCTTAGCTATTGTGAATAGTGCTGCAATGAACATGGAAGTACAAATATCTCTTTAACGTACTGATTTCATGTCCTTTGAATATATAAACAATAGTGGGATTGTGGAATCATATGCTAGATCTATTTTTAATTTTTTGAGGAACTACCATACTGTTTTCCATTATGATTGTATTTATTTATATTTCCACTGACAGTGTGTAAGAATTCCTTTTTCTCCTAATCCTCACCAACACTTATTTTTTGCCTTTAGTATAGTAGCAATTCTAACAGGAGTGAGGTGATATCTCATCGAGGTTTTGATTTGCATTTTCCTGATGATTAGTGATATTGGACATTTTTTCATATACCTGTTGGCTTTCAAACAGCTGTCAAACAACCAATTATTGCCTAGTGCAAAAATTTTATATCTATATATTTAAATAAATGATGCATTTCATTATATACAATACATAGTTATATACATTTGTATATTTATGTTTATTTAATAATATGTAGATCTATATGTATCATAAATCAAATATATATCATAATATATAAATATATATTATCATAATATATAAACATGCGTTTGATTTATGGTAACCTTATTATTACATATAATTTATGTATGCACACTTTTATTTTCGATAACCCAATTAATTTTTATTTTGGTAGTGAAGTTTTAAATATAAAATGAATTGTTTCTTCCATATCTGCATTTATTGATGCAATATGAAGGACACTTTCATCAATGCCCTGGCACTGTTCTAAGTGATGGAAACATGGAAATGATCAAAACAAAAACAAATTAAATTTTGCAGTCCAGTATGGAAGACAAAGGGGAGCTTTTCAAAACTACAGTTCATTTCAGTTTTACTTATTGTTTATTTGAAACACACCAAACTTAACTTTTTAAAAAGAAGACATCTGATATATTTCAAAGAAAAATATTTAGTTTACTCATTCTCATTCATTCAGAGTCAAATTTTAAGAATATAATGATTTATGCTTCATATATCTTGGCCACTTCTCTCATGTTTATTGCATGTATATACACTGCATTTCTATTCCAAAGTCACTATCGAGGTGGCATTTAATAGCTCTTGTTTTCAACAACATACTGTAGCAAAAATTATAAATATAGTGTTAAAATAGAATGCTACATTTTACCCCAAGGCTAAAGGTTCAGTAGGAAAAGCTCAAACTAGATAATACTTCAAAATTAACTTGAAGTAAACAGCTTTCCACAAATCATATACTACATACACAGTCTAACATTTTCTTTTCATTTAATTCACCTATGTGTAACAGTGCACTTTTTGGCAGTGAGAGCAATAGAAAGAAATTAATAGAATTGAATAATGCAACATTTCATCTGTGACCATTATAAATATAATCCATCTCTTCTTTTTTGGGTTAAATATACCCTTACTTTAAATGCAGGCAGGCAGAAGAAAATAAATTGTATATTCCTAGCAGCATTTTACTTCTGGGCTTTTCTGTCCTGTTTCAAAAGGTCTCAGATAGGTGACTCCTGACTCCACTTTTTCTATAATAAAATGCTAAATCTAGTTTAGTGTAATATTTCGAATCTGGAGATACAACCACATTTTCTCAAGAACCTATTAAATTCAGGCAACAGCAACTTATCATTAAATGCTTCAAAATAAAAATATATTCAGCCTCAAAATGCATAATCATCTTGTGTGTATAGCAAGCCTTAAATATAATATAAATAGTGATGAGAGTAATATAAACCAAACAGTTTATAATCAGGCAACCTTTAATAAATATCCCATTTCCCATCTCTCAAACCACTGCTTTTGAATATCTGCAAGCAGAGGATTCCTTCAGTATTTACAATGTAATTAATTCAGTTTACATAGGGGTATTTAGTTATATATATATATATCTTCCATATATTATATTTTACTTAAATTGAATTTAAAAGTCCAATAAATATCATTAAATTCAAAATAGTGGAAAAGAGCGTCTTTGAACACTTACAAATATCTAACTAATAAATGAATATAGAAATATGTAATTAGATCCAAATTGTGAAAAATTATAAGTCTTATATATTGAATTTCCAATTTGAAATATTGAGCATTATTCATAAAAATCAATCACAATTTTCTCAGAAAACAGAACAATTCTAAACTTGTGAATATCATAAATATTATATTTATTAGAAAACTTTAAGTTTTTAATTTTTATCAATAAAATACTTAAAAATTATTTCAGAAATAGAAATTTTCATATATAAATTAGAAAATAGGAATAATTCATAAAGGGGCCTGATGTTATTTATTATATATTGAATACCTTTACAAAGGCATGAATACCTTTGTAAAACAAGCATTAGCCTATTGTAATTTGTGTATAACCTTTCATGTTTGGAATTGCTTGTTCAACAGGGAGGTCTCACTTTAAAAATTAATTTTATATTTTCTGAATAATGTATGCTGGTTATAAAACCCAGACATTGTGGACAAATTACAAACAAAGGAAAAGCCACCACGTATTTTTCAAGTATTCACCTCTGATCTTATTCTTGATTTGAGATTGCAAAGTTTCCAGCTTCCTACCCCTTCAGCCCTGGCATCTGGGACATCTCTCTATCCACTCTCAGTGCATTTTCTCAGATGATCTGTTTGGAGCATGCCAGTCTACTCAACAGTCTGATCTGTCTCACTGGGAAAAGTTCTTCCTGGCTGCATTTAGTGGGCCATCAGTCTCCCTCCTGGAGTACTAAATTGGTGATTCTTGTGTGCACAAAGTATTATGTGACCCACAGGTATCAAAATTTGGAGAAAATATTTCTGAACTACCTAAGCTTTCAGGGCGTAACCCCTATTTTTAAACATTAGGTTATTTCTCAACAAATTTGAGAGTGTTGGAGTATGTTAAGTGCTTTGTCTGCAGGAATTGAAATGATTATGTAGCTTTTACCTTTTATTTTATAAATATTGTACATTACATTAATTTATTTTCAAATGCTAACTATACCTTGAATTCCTGGGATAAGTTCCACTTGGTTATTGTGTACAATTCTTACTACCTGTTGCTTAATTTGATTTGTTAGCATTTTCTTGAGGATTTTTGCCTCTATACTCATATTGAATATTGGTTTTTAGCTTTCTTTTTTCGTGATGTGCCTGATTTTTATATCAGTGATACTGTTTTATGTGACTCTCATATGATGGCTTGGGAAGTATTCTCTTCTCTTTTTTTCTTGGAAGAGTAAGTGAATAATTACAGTTAATTTTTCCTTAAGTGTTTTTCTATTCTTAAGTGATTTGCTATTTCTTCTTGAGTTAGTTTCAGTAGTTTTGTCTTTCTAGAAATTTATTTATCTCATCTAAGTTATTTAATTTGTTGACATACCATTGTTCATAGAATTCTTTTATATGGTATTTTCCTCCATCCACAGTTTCATTTTCCACGGTTTAAGTTACCTGTGGTCAACTGCGATTCAAAAATATTAAATCAAAAATTTCAGAAATAAGCAGTTTGCATGTTTTTAATTACATGCTGTTCTGAGTAGCATGATAAAATTGCTTGGTGTCACACTTCTTCCTATCCTGGAAATGAATCATCCCTTTGTCCAGAATATCCACACTTTACAAGCTACCTTCCCATTAATCACTTAGTAGCCGTCTTGGTTATCAGATCAACTGTTGGTTTTCACAGTGCTCGCGTTCAAGTGACGTTTAGTTTACCTAATAATAACACCAAAGCCTAAGAGTGTTCATACTGGCAATTTGGATATACCAAAGATAAAAGCTATAATAGTTAAGCTTTTAAATGAAAAGCTATAATATTTAAGTGAAAAGGTGAACGCTCTCATATTATCAAGGAAATGAAGACAATTATTTGCTGGGGTTGCTAAGACCTATGGTAAAAACAATCTTCTATTCATAGATAAATTGTAAAATATTCAGGTCTGAAAAGGAAAAAGGTCATTGAGCTAGTTTTACTATTACACTTCAAACTGCAAAAATTGCAGTCACAGCACATAGTGCTTAGTTAAGATGGAAAAGCCAATAAATTTGTGAGTGAAAGACCTAAACAGAACTGTGTTTTGATTAATGGCAACATGTTGTACCAGAAAGCATTGAGGCTACAATAACTAATTGTAAAATAGAACAATTATACCAGAAGAACTACTCTTTTCCTTTGGAGCCATTATTAAGTAAAATAAGGGTTCTTTGAACACAAGCAACTGTTGATACCATGACATTGTTTATCTGATAGTGAAAACAGTTGCTAAGTGACTAATGGGTGGATAGTGTATACAGCATGGATATACTCGACAAAAGGAAGATTTATGTCCTGGGCAGGATGAAGCAGAATGGCTAGAGATGAGATATCATCATTCTACTCAGAAGAGTGTGAAATTTAAAACAAAATGATTATTTCTGGAATTTTCAAGTAGCAATACTTAATCCCTTATTTTTAACATGTATTCATTCAGTGTTTATTGATTCATTGATTCATTCATTCATTTATTTATACAATTTCCTAGTATTTTTCTGTGACATTATTTTGTGTATGACTGGCAGAATGGCAAAATGAATGAGATACAATTATTATTTGGACATTGATTGTTATGATAAATATGATTAGTGTGACTATGTCCTAAAATGTAATATTGCTACCTGGCTAATATTTTGTATGGGTAAAATTTAATACCAAGAATGTTTTAAACTTCAGAAAGACAGAAGTTTATACCATTTATCTCAAGTGTTAACAGAATGATGTTCACATAAATTTATCAACACAAAAACAATGCAAACACATATAAGATGACTTGGAAATGTTTTCCCAGAAAAATCCTTGGTCAGAGTTTAAGGCTCTGAGGTTGGTTAAAAGCTACATAAGAATAGTTATTCTTAGGCAAGTTGATTACGAATAATTAGATTCACTATATTTACTATAGATAGGTCAGTTGTGGACGTGAGCACAATACTTTTAGTGAAAAAAATATGGTGAAGGTGCTCATTATTATGCCTGCTAATATGGGAAGAAGGATTATGATTTAGGTGCATTTCGTTTCTTTACAAGGCTACATCAGTTATGGGAAGAATCAAATGACTAAACTCTGGTCAGAGAGATAAGTATTTACAAAGAACCAGACTACTGCTCTCCTCCTTAATTCTAAGAAATCTAGGACACAGCAAGAGTTTTCATTGTCTCCAATGTCATTAACTACGTTCAACTCCACTTACGTCTCTGATAGTTAAACTATGTTCTGAATGCCCCCAATCATGGCTCTTCGTGTCTGTGGTATCAGGAGGCTGTCCTTCTATGTCTAAACTCTCTTTAATTAAAATTTTGGTTGCATGTTTCTTAAGCTTTTAGTGTCCTTAGGGTTCGTTGAAAATCAGCCTTTCTTTTTAGCTTCATAAAACATTTTTAAAAGTCTAATTTTCCAGACGTTGAACATAAACTTGCAATGTTGTTCTTCTCTTTATTACACACTGCTTAAGCAGACTGACACAGTGCTTTAAAATTATGATGTGATTTTTATTTCTCTCTTACATGAACAATTGAACATTCTGTTAGACATAGTGGTGCTCCTCAGTATTTCCCATTCACTTTTTTGGGAGGCACAAGAAAGGACTGCACTTCAGCATTTCTTTGAAGTATAATCATGTGACATGCTTCAGCCAATAAAATATAAGCAGCAGTATAATATGTGCTTATACTATGTAAGCTCTATAATATGTGTCACTTGTAGCTATAACGGGTATTAAGGCTGTTACACATGGAGGAGTCTGAGTCCTAGTTCAGAGATGGTTGCATGAAATAAGAACTAGACCTCTGTTACTTATTAAGCCACTGATATTTTGGAATTGTTTTGAATGCAGAAAAGTCTAGTGTAATCTGATTATAGATGTGGACCCTCAAATTTTCCTTTCTTCTTTAGTGATTTAAATTTATAAAGACAAAGAGTATCCACAATATATGATATTGACTATAAAGTAATAAAACAGTAATGGTGTAAGGTTTTCTTGTCATAAGAATATTTAATGATATGCACAGGAAGTTTCATAGTGCTATGAGACAATTCATTTTCATCATAGGCTCCAAAAATTTTTTAAAATATCCTGCCTATTGAATCAGAAGCAGACTTCAAAATGCTGGCTGCAGCGGAGACAACACAGCTGCCAAGATGAAAGTCACAGGCTGCATAAACTAGAGACACAGTGTAGACACATCATGCACATATTAAGCATTTTGAGAGAAATCAAAACCTCTCTGAAGATGATATAAAAAGGTACTTGGTGACTTGACAAAGAATAAGACCTCAATAATAAGGACCCTGCAGCAAATAAATTGCCTTTCTAGTGATGCTAACAAAGGATAAGCCAAATGCAGGTTACAAATTAGAAATTGCTCAAATTAAAAGAAGAATCAAATTACACCAGAATTTCCTCTTCATGTGGTTTGTTAAAGGTTTCACAAATTATTTAATAATGAAGCTGATTTAAGATGAGATCAGTACTTGTATTAGCCTATTCTTACACTGCTATAAAGACATAGCTGAGACTGAGTAAGTTTTAGAGAAAAGAGGTTCCACAGGCTGTACAGAAAAGCATGGGTGGGAGGCCTCAGGAAACTTATAATCATGGCAGAAGGTAAAGGGTAAGCAAGCACGTCTTCACATGTCAGAGCAGGAGAGAGAGAGAGAGAGAAGAGGGGAGTGCTACACACTTTCAAAGAACATCTCCTGAGAACTCTGTCACAAGAACAGCAAGGAGGATGTTCAGCCCGTTATTAAATTACCTCCCACCAGGCTTCTTCAACACAAGGGGATTGCAATTCGAGATGAGATTTAGATGGGAGCATAGAGCCACATCATATTATTCTGTACCTGGTTCCCTTCAAATTTCATGTCATTCTCACATTTCAAAAAACAATCATGCCTTACCAAAAGTCCCACAAAGTCTTAAATCATTTCAGGATTTACTCAAATATCTAAGTCCAAAGTCTTATCTGAGACAAGGCAAATCCCTTTTACCTATTAGCCTCTAATATAAAAACAAGTTAGTTACTTCCAAGATATAATAGGGGTAAAGGGATTGGGTAAATACTCCCATTCCAAAAGGAACAAATTAGCCAAAACAAAGAGGCTACAGGCCCCATGCAAATCTGAAAAATTCAGCAGTGCACTCATTAAATCTTGAAGCTCTAAAGTAATCTCCTTTGACTCCATGTCTCACATCCAGGGCACAGTGATAGAAGGGGTGGGCTCCCAAGGCCTTGGGCAGCTCTTCCCCTCTGAATTTACAGAGTACATGCCCTGTGGCCACTTTCTCAGGATGGTGTTGAGTGTCTGCTGCTTTTCCAGGTGCATGGTGCAAGCTGTCAGCAGATCTACCATTCTGGGGTCTGGAGGAAGGTGGCCTTCTTCTCACGGCTCCGCTAAGCAGTGCCCCAGTGGGGACCCTGTATGGGCACTCCAACCCCACATTTGCCCTCCACAATGCCCTAGTAGAGGTGCTTCATGAGTGCTCTGCTCCTGCAGCAGACTTCTGCCTGGACCTTCGGCATTTCTATACATCCTCTGAAATCTAGGTGAAGGTTCCCAAACCTCAACTCTTGCCTACTGTGCACCCACAGGCCTAACGCCATGTGGAAACCACCAAGGCTTGGGGCTTGCACCCTCTGAAGCAATGGCCCAAGCTGTACCTTGACCCCTTTTAGCCAGGACTGGAGCTGGAGGGGCTGGGATGCAGGGTTTCATGTCCCGAGGCTGCACAGAGCAGTGGGACCCTAGGCCTGGCCCACAAAACCATTTTTTCCTCCTGGGCCTCTAGGCCTGTGATGGGAGAAGCTGCTGTGAAGGTCTCTGAAATGCCCTGGAGGCATTTTCCCTATTGTCTTGGCTATTAACATTCAATTCCTCTTTACTTATGCAAATTTCTGCAGCCTGCTTGAATTTCTCCCTAGAAAAGGATTTTTTTTCTACCATATGGTCAAGCTGTAAATTTTCCAAACTTCTATGCATTGCTTTCCTTTTAAATATAACTTCCAGTTTCAGATAATGTCTAAGTTTATGCAAATGATCATAGGCTCTTAGAAGCAGCCAGGCCACCTCAAGAATGCTTTGCTGCTCAGAAATTTCTTCTGCCAGATACCCTAAATCATTTTTCTCAAGTTCAAAGTTCTATGGATCTCCAGAGAAGGGACAAAATACTTCTATTCTCCTTGCTAAAATATAGCAAAAGTGACCTTTACTCCAGTTCCCAATAAGTTTCTCATCTCCATCTGGGACCACCTCAGCCTGGACTTCATTGTCCATATTACTATCAGCATTTTGGTCACAACAATTTAACGAATCTGTAGGAAGTTCCAAACTTTCCATCATCTTCCTGTCTTTTTCTGAGCCCTCCAAACTGTTCCAACCTTTGCCTGTTACCCAGTTCCAAAGTTGCTTCCACATTTTTGGGTATCTTCATAGTGGTGTCCCACTCCCGGTACCTATTTTCTATATTAGTCCATTCTCACACTAGTATAAAGAATGACCAAGACTGGGTAATTTATGAAGAAATAAGGTTTAATTGACTCACAGCTCTGCAGGAAGCATGGTTGGGTGGCCTCAGGAAACATACAATCATGGGAGAAGGCAAGGGGGAAACAAGCTTGTCTTACCATGGTGGAGAAGGAGAAAGAGAGACAGAGTGTGAAAGGGGAAGTACCACACACTTTTAAACAAGCTAATCTCCTGAGAATTTTATCACCAGAACAGCAAGGGGGAAGTCCATCCCCAATGATTCAGTCACCTCTCAACAGGCCCCTCTTTCAATACATGGAGATTACAATTCAACATGAGATTTGGGTGGGGACACAGAACCAAATTACATCAGTGCTAAACATGTATATTTGGAGAAAGTAAGCATTTTTTTAGAAATTATGACCATTGTATGAACACTTAAAATTTAAGATAAATTTTAAGTGTATAATACAGTAATACAATAATACTAAGTATAGAAAATGTACAGTAGATCTCTAGAACGTATCCATTTTGCATAACTGAAACTTTTCACCCATTGAACAATAAAATGGACTAAATGCTTTTTATTAGTTCATTTTCACACTGCTATAAAGAACTACCCAAGACTGGGTAATTTATAAAGAAAAGAGGTTTAAATGACTCACTGTTTCATACAGCTGAGGAGGCCTCAGAAAACTTAAGATCATGGCAGAAGGTGAAGGGGATGGGAGGCACGTCTTACATGAAGAGAGAGAGAAGGCGGAAGTGCCACATTTTTAAACCATCAGATCTGGTGAGAACTCACTTTCATGAGAACAGCATGGGGGAAATCCACCCCCATGATCCAATCACCTCCTATAAGGTCCCTCCTCTGACATGTGAGGATTACAATTCAACATGAGATTTAGTTGGGGACACAGAGCCAAACTATATCATGCTTGTTTTCTCTTTACATTTCATATGTTGAAATCCTAACTCCAAGATAATAATGTTAAGTAGTAGAGCCTCTGGGAGGTGATTAGATAATTAAGGCAGAGCCTTCATAAATGGGATTAGTGCCATCATAAATTTAGCCTGAGAGAGACCCCTCATCTTTTCCACCAAATGAGGACACAGCAAGAAGGCACCATTTATGACCCAAAAAGGCCCTTAGGAGACACTGGATCTCCTAGTGCCTTGAATTTATAATCTCTAGCCCTCAGAACTCTGAGATAAATTTCTGTTGTTTCTAATTCACCCAGTTTATGATATTATAACAGCCCAAACAAATTAAGACAAATGGCAGCTTCCCATTTTCCCATCCTACCAGTTACTGGCAACCACCATTCTACTCTCTGTTTCTGTGTTTGGCTAGTTTATATACCTCATGTAAGCATTATCAAGCAGTGTTTGTCCTTTCATGATTGGCTTATTTCACTGGGCATTATCTTCTTCACATTCGTATATGTTGTCAAAAATGGCAGAATTTTCTTCTTGTTTATGGCTGAATAATATTCCATTGTGTGTGCATGTGTGTGCCACATTTTTTTTTTATCCGTTCATCTGTAATACATTTAGGTTGTTCTTTTCCTGTAGTGTTTTTGTCTGGCTTTGGTATCAGGGTAACATTCAACTCATAAAATAAATTTGCATGTCTTTCATCATCTTCAGTTGTTTAAAAAATATAGATTAGGATTGGTTGTTGGCATTAATTATTCTTTAAGTATTTGGTAGAATTTCTTCTGGGTTACTCAATTTGTTGGCATGTTGTTCATTATACTATGTTACAATCACTTTTTATAGTCTGTGGCATCAGTTGTAATGCCTTTTATTTCTGATTTTATTTTAGTTATTCTATTTATGTTTTCTTAGTTATTTTAACTAATGGCTTGTTAATTTTGTTAATCTTTTCAGAAAGCTAACTCTTAGTTTCATTTATGTTTTCCTATTGCTTTCCTATTCTCTGTTTCATTTATTCCTGCTCCAATTTTTATCATTTATTTTCTTCTACTAACTTTGGGGCTTAGTTCTTTACTTTTGTTTTGCTTGTTCTTTGAGGTTTAAAGTTAGGGTTTTGAGATCTTACTTTTTAAATGAAGGTGTCATTACAACAGACTTCTTTGGTATTGCTTTTTCTGCATTCCATACATTTTGGTATGTTGTATTTTAATTTTCCTTCATCTAAAGGTATTTTTTACTTTTTCTCTTAATATTTTTTCTTTATCCCATTGGTTGTTCAAGAGAGTGTTGTTTAATTTACACATATTTCTGAATTGTCTACCTTTTCTTCTTTTATGAATTTCCAGTTTTATTCCATTGTGGTTGAAAAATATACTATAATTTCATTCTTTTTAAATGTGTTGTGTTTTTTTGTGAATTAACATGATTTATCATGGAGAATGTTCTGTAGACACTTGAGCAGAATGTGTACTCTGCTGCTTTGGGGTAGAGTGTTCTGTATATGTCTGTTAGATCCTTCACATTTTAATTAAAAAGTATCATTATATAATTATCATTAAATATTTTGTTCTCATTAATTTTCAATATGTTACATTGACACTTAAAATATTTCAAAGTTAAAGAACACATATGTAATTTTAAAATTGATATTGAAGAGTGACCTGATGTGATTATTACTATCTAGAATAGGAAAAGCCACAAATCTGCCTCTCACTATCTTTAACCTTAAGAAGATATATTCCTGATATATGTATACACACCATATGTTATGTTCTTATTTGACACCTAGTGAATTTATCAGGTCCTGGCTTTTTCATTGTGGTTTCTATGGAAATGCTTCTCATAGATTCATCACTGAGGTAAAACACATAAAGATGGAGTGCCAGAATAGACTGGCTGAATTATTATCAGGAAGTGCCAAACTTAGATCTAAAAAGAAATTATGTATATATGTAAACATAAAAATTATGTATGTTGAATCTAAGTGAGGAACACAGTAGATATAATCAGTGTGAGTCAAAAGGAACAAAGGAACAAAATACAGTGAAAGTTACGAATTTATCATGTATTTTAAGACACAGACCAAAAATCTATTGTGAGGGTGCTCCTTTCATAGAATAACAATAATGGTGATAACAGCTAGCATTTACCATGAGCTTACTATGTTCCAGGCCCTGTTCTGAGTGCTATCTGACTATCTAAATCATTTCTCACAACAGTATTATGAGGTAGGTACTGAGATTTTAATCATTTCAGATGTGAGGAAACTGAGTTACAGAGAGATACATTACTTGTCCAAGTTTTCATAATTAGGAATAGACAGAGCTTGAATCTGAGACTTGCTCTAGAGTCTGTGGTCTTTTCAAATACCTAGGTTGTCTGAGTAGGCCAGTAATGCTTAGGGATCTTAACCAAATTAGACAAAAGTTTCTGCATGCAGTGGTTGAATAAAACTGCCAACAGATGTTTAATGTCACTAAATCACAAAACCTGTTTAGTGCCTAATAGTTCTGTCCCATTCCAACCCGGCCCTTTTTCTTATTTACAGAAACATATGTTTGCTATATTTACAATTTCACAAAATCCAGTAAAGGAAAAAATCTGAGAATATAAGTAACCATGGCAAGACCTATATTTAGTAACTGTATAATTTTCAATTTCAGATATTACTACCACATTATGTTGCCCATAGGAATTTAAGTGATTCATAATGTTAATTGTGTATACTACTACTCAACATAGTTACTACATAGCCTCTGCTTTTCTTTGCTTGTCTATAGATTTTAAAGACAAGAAACTGTTGAAAACAAAAAAAAATTGAAGAAAACATATTCATTTTTAATCCATATATTAATTATTGAACGATTGCCTCTCTGACAGACTGGTTGGATTAATTAAACAGTTATTTTGGAGTCATATGAAAGACATAGACTTGAGATATGCAATATTTAGAAAATCATTTGACTTTTTATTTGGGCAGAGTTTTCACTGTCTTCAATTTACACATACAAAAGTGAAACTGGATACTTACAGCTCAACTGTTTTAAAATACAGCAATTCTCAAACACACAGAATTATTGTCTTTAATCTTCATAGAGTAAAGCCCGTTTTAAATATTTAAAAAAGTAAAGAGGGGCCAGGCATAGTGGCTCACACCTGTAATCCCAGGACTTTGGGAGGCCAAGGTGGCCGGGTCACTTGAGGTCAGGAGTTCGAGAGCAGCCTGGCCAACATGGTGAAACCCTGTTTCTACCAAAAATACAAAAATTAGCCGGGCATGTTGGCACATGCCTGTAATTCCAGTTACTCCAGAGGCTGAGGCATGAGAATTGCTTGAACCCAGGAGGCAGAGGTTGCAGTCAGCCAAGATCATACCACTGCACTCCAGCCTGGGGGGCAGAGCAAGACTCTCTCTCTCAAAAAAAAAAAAATGTAAATAGTAATTTTATAGTATATTCCCATGAAAATTATATGGGCATTTCTTACCAATAAGTTATGTTAAAGTGAACTTTACTATAAATAAAACTACTAATTTGCTTAAATATAATTCATCTTGTACCTATTTTCTGAAGTGAGCAATGTTTGAGTGAAGCAACAATTAATAAATAGAGAATGCAAATGACTCATTGAATTATTAGACATGTTATATGTATGGATTATATTTCTAACAGCTTACTTGGGATTTTTTAATATGTATGAAGCTCAGAGGAATCCTTGTAATTCATTAGATTTTTTTAACTTATAAATTTAAGAATGGTATGTTATTACTAAATTTTCAACACAAATGCCATATTACATAGTCCATTTGAAATCACACACTAGTATTATCAGTCTTAATCAAAGACTTATTTTGTAAAAGATGGGGAAATAATTTCAAAATGCCTCATTGATCTGACTTTAGTAATTTCTTGGCACCAGACGCTAAGTATTTCTTTTTGCATTTTTCCAGACTGTTTATGTTTTTCAACTACCAGGGTATGTTAAATATGCTTATACTGTACAGTGATGATTTTGGGTTCTATAAGAGTGTGTCGGCCTACTTTCAATGTTATTGATGAACTCTTCTCCTATGGACCCTTCTCCATAGGGCTGATGAAAACAAGATGACAAGATTTTGAGTCTGCTAAATTGCAAAGCTTGGTAGGATTTTCTGAATCTTATTCTTGGAAGGTAGTTACTTAAATAAGTATATTGAATCATCTAATTCAAGAAATTAATGCAAATTGCCTTTCCTTACAATTTTAAAGGTGTAATTCTATAATTAAGTCTCAAAAGATCATTTAATGAACAGCCCTCTTCAAATAATTTACTCATATCCCACAATACAATGATAATTTAAACTGTATATCTTTAAAAGGTGTAAATAAATCATTCTATGCAAATATTTTATTTCTATTTTATGCACTGTGTTCCACAGAACATTTAATTACAGTAAAAAGTCTTACCTATGTATAAATTAGTAGTAAATTGAAGCATATTTGAAAGGCCCACATTTGCTACTAGATTTAAGACAATTTTATATTTCATTTTATCTGCCAAGAATAATAGTCTTCAACTCTCAAACTAATCTGAACATATGTTAAAAACTTAATTTAATAGCTCTAAGGGTCTATTTCATATGCTTCTTTTCAAATGCTGTAATATATGGGAAGTAAGCATTTTGGTGTTAAAGACTTTCTAATTGAATGCTGAGATTGGATTGGAAATTGGGTTTGTGTTAGCTATCATTCCTGAAATATTTTCTGCTTTCACCCCTACCCTTTACTTCTTAAGCTTCCAATTCTCTTTTTCTGGCTGCTCTAGAATGTATACTTTTCGCATAATCTTGTTTATTCCTTTCTTTTGTACTGTCACCTTTCTTTTAAGCTAGAAAGATGTCCAGGTATAGCTTACGCTAAAATCTCTCTTCAAGTTTCTTCCTCTCTGTCCCACCTCTCCAATCTAACATTTTGAAAGTACAGTCCATAATTGAAAGACTCCATAATTTCCTCACCTCTTTTTTAGTAATTTATTTCATTGCCTCAACTATCACAAATTAATGGGAAAAATCAAAATTTCATATTCAATCATCTAATTAGAAAATCAAAATTTCTTTGAAAGACTGTCCATAATTTCCTCACCTCTTTTTTAGTAATTTATTTCATTGCCTCAACTATCACAAATTAATGGGAAAAATCAAAATTTCATATTCAATCATCTAACTGGAAAATCAAAATTCCTTTATTTTTTATTTTACATAACTCTTCCTGAGTCATCTGAGCTCCTTAATCATTCCTTCTTGAAACTTTGCACCTTTGGCTTCAAATTCTCAGTTCCCTTATCTTTCCTAAAATACTGTCTCTCTGCTTGATTGCTTCTTTTTCTTCAACCGCACCCTAAATTGGGAGATAATGAGGAGTGTCCTCAGCTCCTTTGTGTTTCCTTATCCATGTTTTTGCTCTCCATGACCACCTATTCCACGGCTATGGCCTCAACACCTTCTCCATAGGGTTGATGTAAACAAGATGACAAAACAGAGATAAATCTTCTACATGTATGGCATACTTGGCCCTCAAATATTTCCTGAGTTAATAAATGTTTGTTTTGAATAAACTAAAAATATGCATCGCCAGTATACATTTCCTTCCTGGTTGTCAGGCCTATATTTTAAGCTGGCTCTTTGATATTTTTCACTTGTCTGTCCCTAAAACATTTTTTTTTTGGAAGTAAGTTCAAAGCTTAACTAATTATCACATGCCCTTCCCATGTGCATCCTCAAGCCACTGCCCTTTCAGTATCTGCTAAGTTTATACTCATGAAAGTATTGGTCAAATTAAAAACCTCTTGTTCAGGCCAGAAACCTGAAGTCATATACTTGCTTTCTTGTCTCTTGCCCCATAATCAATGAGTTATCAGGTAACATAAAACCTCAATTAAAAAATTAAATCCATTCTCTTTGCCCTCAATTTTCCTGCTCCATTTCTATCATATAACTTCTCCTTTGGCTATAGCAAATGTCTGTCCTTGGCTCCCTGCCTTTAGCTCTTCTAACTCACTCATCCTTGGTGTGTACTCCCCTACCCCACATGCACACAATGCTACATGACTACTTGCTGAAAAACCTGTGGTAGTTCCCCATTGTGTTCCAAGCAAAAAAGGCTTTTAGTGATTTGGCACCAAACTGCTTATCATGCCTCTCCTGCCATTCCCACAAAGGCACCTTATTCTCCATTCACAATATATTCCTGATGTTTTGTGATTTACGTATTGCTATATTACGAGTTTAGTGTCCTCTTCACAAATGCTTTCTTCTCTCATCTGATTGAAAATATTTTTATTCTCTCTGAAATCTTTTGTTTTGCTCAAACCACTGCCTAAGAGTCTTCAGCTTAAGATAAGCAATGAAGGCTTATCAAATAACTTCAAAAACAGGGATGAACTAAACAGAATGGGTTCAAAACTCAATTGAATATGTATGCAAGGTATTTCAAGACTTTCATGTTGCTTTAATTTATCTATTCACCAATACCAATGCCACACTCTCTTCCTAAATTATAGTGTGTAGTTCATCTTGAGTCAAGTAGTATAATTACCCCAACTGTAGTTTATCAAAATTGTTTTGGCTATTCTAGTTCCCATGCCTTGTTTATGTAAATTTGAGAACCAGCTTGTCAATGTCTACAAAAAAATCCTTTCAGGATTTTTATTGTGATTGTTTTGTACCTTTGGATCAATTTGGGGAGAATTTACATCTTAACAACACTAAGTCTGCCCATTCCTGAATGTGACATTAAAGCTCCATTTATTTAGGCCTTCATTTATTTCTATAGTGTTTTTCAGTTTTCAGTATAAAAATGTTACACATATTTTGTCATATGTATACATAAATATTTGTCCTTATATTCTAATACTGTCATGTAATTAACAGGCTACTTTATAACAATAAGTTGAGTTCATAGAATACATAGCATTTCTGAATTTTAGTTTTAATATGAAAAATATTTAATATTACTTAAAATTATTAATTATAATTTTAAATTATGATTCAATTGCAAAATGATATTTAAGCTTTTTTATCTGTATTTCTACAATTTAGGATGCTTTGTTTTGCCAATAACAGAATATGTAGCCTAAACTAGCATAAGCAATACAGGGAATTTAGTAACATGTTACTTCTGGGTCTGGGAATATGCTTAATTTTACATGAAGCTGGAGACATTGTTCAATAAAGCCATTATGGACCAGATTTCTATTTTTTTCTGTTTTCTTTTCTTTCCTTTCTTCCTTCCCTTCTTTCCTTTTTATAAAATTTCCCTTTTAATTGCTATTTAAACTATTTATAGTGAATTATACAAAGCTTCAATATATAACTAAAATAATTATTACATATGTATACACCCATGTAACAACCTAAATCAAGACTTAGAGCATTTCTGGCAACCTCAGGTTTTCTGTATATTTCATCCCTCAAGAATAATATAATATTTACCATGATCGATTTTCCTGTTCTTGACCTTTATATAAATTAAATCATAGAGTGTGCATTCTTCAGTGTCTACCTTTGTTGGTTTTACTGCATTTCAAAAATTCACCTTAGAAATGACTTCTTAATCTAAAGTTAAATGACTTATTTCTGGTTCTTATTTTCTTTGACTTTTATAGAATGGGTCATTGTTAATCATACTTCCTTCATTTCCACATGCCACCAATTTTATACTCTTTCTATGATGCACTGTTTCTTCTTTGTCTCCTTAGTTGCCTTGTTTTTCTCCCTCTATCCCCTAGAATAAACTACTTTAAAAACATAATCTCAACCACATTCTACCTAACATTAACCCTAACCTTCTTTAACTCTTTAAATGTAGATATTCCCAAGTCATTACATTCTCCACTTCCATACTCAGTCCCAAGTAACATTCAATTTAACATCAGTAAATCAGTGCAAACGATTTTGTCTTCTAATATGTCTAGCTTTAATTGCTCACTCATTGCTGTGACATTAACTTTCACATTGCCTGCTCTACCTCATCATTGGTGTATTCTGCTTACTTCTCAAATGATAAACAATGGACTTATTGCCTTCTCTTTTAAACCATCTTTTGGTTTTTTTTTTGGCTTTGCAGATAATGGCACAATTCTTTGTCCAATATTAAAGGATTAGCTATTAATACCTAAGACTATATTTTTTGATTCTCGCACATTTAGTCAGTTGTAAAGACTCATAAACTTTTTAATGTATTTCACCCAATTGTTTATGTTTTCATTCCTATAGCCATTGGCTTAATTTGTGACATATGCCTGAACCACCTGTAGCAGCCTTATACCTAATTTCATTGCTGTTTATTGATTTCTAATGCATCATACACAGGCATATACTAATTTTTATACACCACAGTGACTACCCTATCACTCAGAACTTTTCAAAGCATTAACTTAAAATGGAATTATAAACAAAAACCCAAGCTGAATTCAAGACTCCTTATTACTGAATTCTTCTACTTTGTCAACTTATTTCATATGACTCATTTGATTATTTGCATTCTTGTAGGTCTATTATCTTGCATTACAAGGAAACAAACTTCAAAGAAGAATATTGTCTATTTTGTTCATTATTACATTCCCAGTCCCTAAAAGAATGCCTAACACATAGTAAGCACGCATTAAATCTTGGTAAAATACTGAATGACATGCTCTGTAGTCAAATGGTACTATTTATTCCCCCAAACATAATAAATGCTTTTCATTTTTATATCGTTGCTCAAGCTATGCCCCTAGTGCAATGACCTTTCTCTCAATCTACCTTCACATCATGAAGACACATTATTAAAGATAGAACTCAATGGCAGACATTACTTAAAGCACTTCTTAATCACCTCAACTCAATGTTAGTTCTCACTCCTTTAAATTTTCATAGCACTTTGCATCATGTTTATAGAACCTGTAATATTAGGCCCTCAGTACTCACTTAAAAAATTACTTGTCTTATTTTCTGTAATAGACACTGTGTTTTTTGAGGTCAGAAGCTGTGTTTTTGATATTTTTGGAAACATTTATTAGAATAACATGTTAATGGTAAACATTTAATGCATATTTGTTGAATTGGATTGAGTACTATTCTCTGTTCAGTATAAATTTGGCAGAATAATGTAGTGTTTATCATGCATGAAAATGTCAAAGGATACGGTGCTTATTTTTTCTTCCAACAGATTAATTTGTTTGTGTCTGCTAAAAAAACAATTTAGCTACTATCCCTGGGAACTAAGGAAATACTAATTTTATGAACAGTTACCAGTGTAAACAATCTCTGTGGCTTCATGTTTAACATTACATTCATTATTTTAATATAGAACTCATTAGGGAAGAATTGTCCTATTTCAGTTAAAAAAAAATTAATTTATGCCCTGGAAATATAAATGAAGTGGAGTTCATACTGCTAGCTAGTCTGAATTTTAGTTTACATACTTAGCATGTAAATTTATACAAATGTATTCCAAATTAATGTGTCACATATCCAGCAGGTTTTGAGGAAGTTATGAGAATGTGTTCTTTGTTCAATTTATAAAGTGAATATGTATATGCGTAAATATACAACCAGAACAAACAGAAAGTTGATCATATGACTCCATAAAATGGGAGCAGCATTCATAGGTTCTGGAAAACTGCTGCAAACCTCCAGTCTTGGCCGGGCACGGTGGCTCACACCTGTAATCCCAGCACTTTGGGAGGCTGAGGCGGGTGGATCACGAGGTCAGGAGTTCAAGAGCAGCCTGGCCAACATGGTGAAACCCCATCTCTACCAAAAATACAAAAAATTAGCCAGGCATAGTGGCAGGTGCCTGTAATCCCAGCTACACCTCAGGAGGCTGAGGCAGAAGAATTGCTTGAACCCGGGAGGTGGAGGTTGCGGTGAGCTGAGATCGCGCCAGTGCACTCCAGCCCGAGTGTCAGAGCAAGACTCTGTCTCAGAAAACAAAACAAAACAAAACAAAACAAAAAAAAGAAAAAAGAAAAGAAAACCTACAGTCTTTGAGGATACATATAGATAAGACAAAGGTTAAACTGGTTCAGAAACTGTGCAGTGTAGGTCAACTGGAGAAACAAAAGCTTTAAAATCAAACAGGTCTGTGTTCATACCCATGGCCTTGGGATAACTAGTACCTACCTCACAAGGTGATCCAATAATTCATGAGTAAAGTGCTTACCTAAAGTTAAGCATATAATTAATGTTAATTTCTTCAGTTTGAGGTGTGAGCAAGGCCCTTGTAAGGAATAAATGAGATAATGCAATAGTTATTAATATTTAAAGTATAATATCAAAAGCAATAGCTGATCCTCGTTCCTTATACTATTTTACTCCTTGATTTAAAAATTTGATGGAAAGTTACTGTGACTTTTTAAAAAATTTCTTTTAATTTAACTATAATAGTACTTACATGTATTCAAAACACAATAATAGCTATTGTTAATAAGGAGTTATTTTTCCATCCAGTGACTATTTGCCCAAATAATAAGACAATTCGAACATATCAAGTGGTTCAATAAGGCCAAATATTCTTTGTAACCTATAACATTTACTAAAGTCTTTCCTATAAGTTCTCCCACTCATGAGTTAAAACCTTCTCTTTTCAGAGAGATCTAGAAGACATAATAATTTATTATGTCTTTTTTTTTTTTTCTTTTTTTTTTTGAGACGGAGTCTGGCTCTGTCACCCAGGCTGGAGTGCAGTGGTGCCATCTCGGCTCACTGCAAACTCCGCCTCCCAGGTTCATGCCATTCTCCTGCCTCAGCCTCCTGAGTAGCTGGGACTACAGGCACCCTCCACCACACCCGGCTAATTTTTTGTATTATTTAGTAGAGACGGGGTTTCACTGTGTTAGCCAGGATGGTCTTGATCTCCTGACCTGGTGATCCACCCACCTCGGCCTCCCAAAGTGCTGGGATTACAGGCATGAGCCATCACACCTGGCCTATTATAAGTCTTAGGTGGCCAATAGTAAGAGCTAGAGCATGGATGGCTATTATTGGCAATGTTGGTGATATTACTCTTTTTAATGAACACCAAAAAAATTCACTTCACACCTACAAGAAAATTAAAACAACAATGTAATTTCTCATTAAAAGGAAATATTTACATTTCAAAAGCAATGGGATGCCAGTGTGGTATCTCAAATATATTAAATGCCACTGATAATTTAAGAGTCTGGTTTTTTTATTTCCACATGTCCTTCTTTAAGTCAGCTACAGATGAATTTGGCTAGATGCCCATAAGTGAGGGAAAAGAAAATCACAGTTTAAAATGTTTTCTTTATAATGACATTTTGTTGCTTGATTAATCTTTTCTGTTACACAGCTAAATAACACCATATGTTAGCCATGAGTTTACTGCTATAAGCTACAAGAGAGATCTACCTCAAGATAAATGATGTGGATATTTTCTAGCTGAAAGTGGAAGAGAGAGAAAAAAATGCTGTTGGAATCTTGTTTCCAAAATCATTTAGTTAGTTTGATTATATGAAATACATCATAAAAATGAGTATGTCTTCAGAGATCAGAGGAACACTTTAGAAGTTAGAACTTCTGAGTGAAGCCCACATGGGAAAACACAACTTTTCTTTAAATCTATATGGATTATGTTTCGGCAAGGCAATTCATTCCTTCCCACATTAGCTACTTGAAATTTAATTAAATGCTGGTGATGTTTAAACAACAGAAAAAATTCAAAATACATTTTGTTTGATTGTGCATTAAAGCCAAATGAAGTTTGATAATTAATTCCACTAATTTATTCTAGATACAGTTTGGATTTTAAATACAAAGAGCAAACAGTAGCAACAACAACAATGTTCGAACAAAAGAAAAATGACAATAAATTTTAAATTATTGTTTTAATATGTTATTTTATTTGATTCAGTGAAGTCATTCAAAGTTATTTTTTGAGTGCCTGCTAAGTGCCAACTATTTGATAGGCTCTCAGGACACAATAGTGTTTAAAACAAATAGGTCCATCTCTCAAAGAAGTAATATTCTTACTAGTGAAGGTATACAATAAATGAATGAATGCATAAACAAATCAGTCTATCAAAATAATGTAACATGATATCATCAAATTATTTCTAATGACTTTACAATGGATTAATACCACAAACAATTTTAAGTTATTGGAATTGAATACATAAATACACACACACAATCAAGGTGAAGTGAAATAAAATCAGTTAAATAGTTGAGGAAATTCCCACTTCTATTCCACGAAATAGGCATATGAGACACAAGAACTTGATCTTTTCTCAGATTCTTAGTTTAAACAGCATGCTGTGATGAGCAGATTTTTATTAATCACATAGGTGCATTTTATATTGCTTGTAATGGGAAAAGCTGAACCAACATTAATTCATTCATTTATTTTTTTCTACTTCAGTTATAAATTTGGTGAACATGTATTTGATTTGTCATTTTACTAGCTGGTGTCCTAGGCTTTGTTAACTGCATAATGATAGCACATGCCTTATAGAGTTGTGAGGATTTAATGAGACAACCCATGGTATGGCAAGAAAATTCTCAGACAGCCCCCAATGCATCATGCCCTTATGAAATCCCCTCCCCATGAGTATAGGTGGAACTTCTCCTATGTTGCTAACCAATAGGATATGGCAAAGATCATGGGAAATGACTACATTCCCTTATATGATTTTTCCCTTAGCATACTAGAGACAAAAACTGGTTGACTTTGAAGAAACAAACAGCGATATTACAAACTGCATACGGAAAGAGTCACATGGTAGGAAACTGTGAGTAACTTCTAGTAATTTACAGGAGCTTCCAGCTAACAGCAGTAGGAAGCCAGGGCCCTAAGTCATATAGCTACAATGAAATGAATACTGCCAACATGTCAATGAGCTTGGAAGCCCATTGTTCCCCAGTCAAGTCTTCAGCTAAAAATGCATTTCTGCAGACACCTTGACTGCAGCCTTGTGAAACCCTTAACAGAAAACCTAGTTAAACTGTGCCTGGATTTCTGACCTTCAGAAACTATGAGATAATGAATGTGTGTTGTATAATCCACTAAGTTTGTGGTAATTTGTTATGCAACAATAGAAAACTGATATAAGTAGTTTTAGAAGAGTATTTTGAATTTATTAAGCGCTCAATAAATTGTAGCTATTTTATCACATATGCCATGACCAATGAATTGGGCTAGTCATTTTGAAAAAAAAAATTGGGAAAATATGATCCTTGCCTTCTTGGAGTCTACTGTGCAGATACAAACATAAAGAAATGTTGACAATAATATGGAATTGCTGCCTTAGTGGAAGGAGATACAGGGTCCTCAGGGAGTATCTAGAAATGGAACAGAAGACAGACGAGGGTCATGAAGGAAGTCATTCCAGAGAAGCCGGTGCCTAGACTAAATCGTAAATGGTGATTCTTTCTATCACACATTAAATGTGTATATGTTTACCTATTTATTTACTTATTTATTTATTTTTATGTCTTTCCTTCAAGAAAATGTAAACTTCTTGAAGGCAGGGTACTTGGTCTGAATTTCCAGTGCCTAGATAAATGCCTGTTACATAGAAAGTGCTTAGTAAGTATTTGATGACTGAATGTATTAGTGAATTTCAAGTTAACCAAATGAGCAGATTTGGAGAAGAGTGAGTAGAATCTGTAAAATTTTGGAAGTCAGAGAGGCCCTATGCCATGATAACCTTCAGGTCTTTCTTAAAAACTGTCTCTCTGGAAGGAAAACCTGTTCTACCATCGTCAATGCCTGGGTGCTCATTCATTTCTGGAATCAAACACATCACAATGTTTCAATGTATTTTCACCATCACTTGTGGCATGACACATATTACCAGATGCTAGGAAATGCCCAGGATGCTTGTTATGATCTTTGAGAGAGCAATAAAAATTATGTTTACATGCTATATAAAGATTAAAAGACCCTGCAATTTGGGACATCCTCATGGGTTTGGGGGCAGTTACAGAGCTTCTCAAAAATAAGCTGTATATATTTTATCATCTTAAGCATACATAAATATTGAAAGCTCTGGATAATTTTTATCTTGGTTATCATTTATTATCTCCTATTTGTCATGTGTCAAGTTAACAGGCCAATACAAGTATTGCATATAACCTACTGACATTGTTTGGATGTTTGTCTCTTCTAAATCTCATGTTGATATGTAATCCTCAGCGTTGGACATGGGCCCTACTGGGAGATATTAGATCATGAGGGCTGATCTTCCTTGAATGGCTTAGAGCCATCCACTTGGGGCTGAGTGAGTGAGTTCACATGAGATCTGGTTGTTAAAAGAGTATGACACCTCTTCCCTCTCTCTCTCTTGCTCCCATGCTCACCATGTGACTCTTTGCTTCCCGCCATGATTGTAAGCTTCCTGAGGACTCACAAGAAGCAGATGCCAGCACCGTGATTCCTGTACAGTCTACAGAACCATGAGTCAATTAAATTTCTTTTCTTTCAAATTACCCAGCTTTAGGTATTTCTCTGTAGTAACACAAGAATGGGCTAACACACCTACATTATCAATAAAGGCAAAAGTTAAAAATCTAGAAGTTGTCATTTTCTGGATATGTTTACTAGGTAAAGAAATAATAAAATATGTCATCTCGGTGTTGAATGTGTTATAGCATGAGGTTAAAAGACTGCAAACTTAAACCCAGAATATTCATCCAGTTCAATTAAGAAATCAACTCTGAAATTCAAGATATCTTTAGGACTGTATCCTGCACTAGAATATTGAAAACTTTCTGCAGTAAAGATATATGCTATGTTTTATAAACAGTTTTTTGTCAATAATTTATGCTAGTGGAAAGAAAAGTTACTTTGATTCCCTTACTTTAAACCTTTCCAAATTTTAACAAGAGGATTAAAAAATGAGTGTACACCTACTGCCTAAGTAAAACAATCACAAATCTAAAATTTCTCAGTGAACAGTCATCATATACATATAGAACTTGTGTTTTTCACATTAGGAAGTTGGAAATTCTTATATGAACCATAATGAATATAAGTATTAAAGTCTAAACAAGGAAAGAATTGCCTGTCATTCTATAATTGTATTCACTATAGGCTTAACCAACAAAAGGTAAAGTGTAAGTATCATTTTGAATGCTATATTGTATAAATATTATAGTGTGAGGTACAAACCAAAAACCAATTATCTTATTTAGAAATATTTAATAAGAGCTACATTGTAGTTAAACTTAATTAAATTCTGATGCAACAGCAAAATACTTTACATACATATATATAATCTCCAAACAAAAGAGTTTTTGTTGTTTTTATTGCTATTATAGCTGTTATATTTATTCATAGTATAAGTTTTTAAATTTGCATTTATATTTTTATACGTTTTTCCATCACAGGACCTTGACTAAGCATTTCTTTATACACTAAGTAAAATTGGTCTTGCAGCTTTTTCTCTGGCTTCCATTTTTATCTCTGCTCTTCAGCCCTCCTAATGGAAGGACATGGAAACACTAACATCATTTAGGGTATTATCACCTGAAGTACGTGAGCAATTTTCAGGGCTGGTCAACTGCCTATTTGAGAAGGAAGAAACCCTAATTGATAACATCTGTTAATTTCCATAGTCCATGTTTCTACCATGGCTAACTTCAAGCTGCCAAATTATAAGTATTGATAAAATTTCTGAATATTTAACAGTTCTTATGTGCCAATAGGAGCCTGTAGGAGCCAACCACAGTACACCACAAATGTAATCAAATAACATGTGGAGGAGGTTTGGAATTTTTGAATGATAAAATGTGGGAAGATAGTAACAGGTCAGAAGAAACAAGGAGTTGAGGTAAGTTCTTGAGGGGGCTATTTGTCATATCAAGAAGCTGGCATTTCGTTGTTCAAAAAATTAAGAGCCATCAAAGGATTTAAAAAGACAAGTGACTAGGTCAGATTTGCCAGTTAGGAAGATCATGTTGATGGTTATAAGGAATATGAATTGGAAAAGATGAGTCTAGATGTAGAAAGCCTCTAAGCCTTTAAATGTCTTCATAACATGAGAAGAAAGACTAATTTAGAAATATAATACGATTTGTGAAATGCAATGGAGAAAACTGTCAAGAATTATAATTTTGAAACTCAAGCCTTCATAAATGTGCTGCCTCTTGTCTCTGCTAATTCCTCTTCCTGCTACCCTCCTTTTTAGCTATCTACTATTTCTGCTTATAAAATGTTTTGATAATGGAGAACAACTCAACAGAAATAGATTGATTTAGACACAGTAACAAGAAATTTTAATAATCAGCAAAGACAGAATTGATGGGGCAGGAAATATGATCTGAAAATATCTCACTAAAGGGCTAGGAGGAGGAGTTAGTGAAGTCTGGAAATAATATAATCCACAGATACACTTTCAGTGTTACTTCCAGATATACATGGCCACCTGGTTCTTGACTGAGGTGTGAGGTTGAAGTCTACATCCCAGAATTTTTACTAAGAGCAAACTATCAGTGTATTCCAAAGGGAATGGGGTCATCGTTCAATTAGAGGAGCCATTTACTAGAGGTGCCATTCAGCATTCAGAGTGGCAGTAGCGGTAAAAAGAAATGAAGCAATTAGGAAAACCAGAGTTGAAGATCACAGTAGGACCAGCAACACAACTGACTTGATGAATATGTGTTCAGTACTTGAACTCAAGAGTTAAGCAAAGTCTTGCTGACAAGGAAAGGTCTGTACAGTCTCAGTGTCTGAGTCTGATGCTACAAGACTGTCCAAGTAATATCAGATTCAGATATGTGTGAGCTGAAGGACAGACAGCTAGGCTCCTTGGTACAACACCATCCCTGATAAAAGGGAGATTTTTTAGTTTAACAATATTATTTCCTCACAAAATTTACTCTATGATAGAAAAAAATTAATTGAAAGAGCATCAAAGATGGAGAGCTGTAGAACTGTATTAAGCAAAAACAAAATTTTTGTGACTTTTTGTGTTTTGAAAAGAATTACTTCACTAGACGTTATTTCACATAGGGATGTATCATTTATTAGAAATATTAGAATGTGTATATTTTTATACTTCCAAAGAGGATTTTTAAAAGAAATATGTTTTATAATGATATACAGAGTTTTTAATTATTAGGAAAAATCTTATATTCATGAGCACCAATGAATATATCAACACTATATAGTGTATGAGGAAATTTTTTAAATGATTTCAGATCCCAGATGCATAGTAAAACTGTTAGTTGACAGTTATGATGACTTAAATTTGAATGACTTCTAGATAGGTCTAGGGCAGTACTAAAATTAAAATCTACCCATCACGGATGACATTTTCTGATTAATATAAATGAGAAATTTTAAAATGAAATTTATATATATTGTATAGAATGTAGCAGAGTAACTGAAATGCAATGGTTGAGTCTTTGTGACTTTTAATTTAATGTTTCTTACTTTGATAACTTATAACAATATAATTGCAATTAAAATGCTGAAAAATAAACTTGTGGAAGATCTTCCATTCTGGATCAGTGATTGTCATTTTGAGCGGATGAATGTCAGATAATTCCATATGGTGATCACTTTGTAGCTGACTACTGTAATTTTGGATTATGAAAAAGTATTTTGTAAGTATAATGATGAATAGTGTAGTTAGTGTACTGTGTGGTTAAAATAAACAGCAAAGTGATATTCAATGCCTTATTAACTAGATATTTATTAAGAATTTACTATGTATCATATATCATCTATGAGGTTCTAGCAAAGAAGAGCAAATGAATAAGAAAAAAATCTGATTTTTATGTGACGAACATCACCTTAGTAGAAGCAAATATGAAAAAATACTGTAATATAAAAGGGCTGTCTACAGTAGATGAGGCTTCAGGCTTGAGAGGGAAGAGTGGTTTGGTATGACTTTGCACAGGGTAGGGAAAGGAGGAGTTGAGAAAGGCATCCCACTCACTTCTCCCAGAGTTGGAGGAAATTAGATGTTAATACTAATGCCTGATTTATGGATTCTCCCTGTTATACTGTTTGGTTTACTTTTCTATAAGCAAAATGCAAGCATAGCTTCATTTCAAGCTTAAACATTATTTTTTAGAGAACCCAAGATTTATTTAAATCTCTTTGTTACAGAAGTTTCTAATATCCTGTGCTTTTTCCTTTCTTTCTAGCACATACAGCAATTTAATTAATTATAGCTGCAAAAATATTTAGTTGTTAATTGATTTAGTGTGATTAAAAATTAATTTCCTAATTCAAAAATGAAACCAAGAGCAGATTCTTTCCCTCTGGGTTAGCCCTTCCCTAGTGAAGAGACCCACAATATGTCTGATGACAAGAAAACAGACTTTCAATGCAGCCTCCTTCCTTTGCTGCCCTACAGTGAAACCTCATTGGGGAAAAAAGGACCTTTTGCCTAAGGAAGAGAAAAGGGCTATTAGCAGTCCTCACCACTCCAGACTCTATGTAGCTCAGACTGATGGTGAAGAGAGAGGTGGCTGTGATTTAAGCAGCTTGGATGCAGAGGAGTACTTGGGATTTCCCATCTGGGCGGGACAGGAAGAACAGTTGTGTAGCAGCTGCAATAGGATCTCTATATTGAGACAGGATAGTTCCCTCGACCCCTTCACAGGACTTGTGAGGGGGTGACTCACTTACTCAGCCCACAGCTCTCAAACCCCTTGAGGGGGAGGATGCATGTAGGTGAGCAGGTGCAGGAGAGGGGGTGAAATGAATCCCATATTGGCACCCCCGTGGCAGCGTCTAGGTGTTGCCGGTGACCCCTAGAGCCCCAGAGGGCGTGCGTTACATACAGTGTGCTCTTTCACCTTTGCCATCCGTGGATGGCTAAGTGGTGACCAGCTCAGTGGAGGGTCAGGGTAACAGCCTTTTGCACCCACCTTCTTGGTGCCCGAGTTCACGTCCAGCATCCAGGAAGAATCAAGTCGCACGAACCAGTTGAAGGGTGGTGAATGTGGAGAAATTTATTGAGCAATGGAAGTGGCTCCCAGGGGGATGGGGAGCTGGAAGAGGGATGGAGTGGTAAGATGGTTTTCCGCTGGAGTTTGGCCATCCCTGAACCGAACAGGCTGAAGTCCTCTCCAACCATCCCCAGCCAAACTCCTTTCTGACTAACAGTAGACTGCAATGTTCAGCTTCTTCTCCTCTTGACTCCTTCTCTCCTTCTCTGCTACACCACTCCACTTTGCCAGTGGAACCTGGGGTTTTTATGGGTACAGGATGGGCGTTGTGATGTGCCAGGGTGGTTTTGGAAAAGGTAGTATTTGTGCAGGAAAACAGGAATGCATGTTCTCCCTTAGGGCCATGGGTCCAGGCTGGAGGGTGGAGCCCTCACCAGGGACCCCACTCTTTTCTACTTTATTTCCCTGCCTCCTATTCTTATCAATATAATAGTAATTCTTTAACATTGTATGGTTTAAAGCAAATAGTCCGTCTTAATTCCAACAGCACTTATGCAAAAAAAGTGAAGCAATCACATTAAATAACGTCATAAAATTATTATCTGTGATTTAAGTTCTACAATCTTCAGTTAATCATAGGAACAGTTGTGTGTCCATATTAATAAAAGATACTGTAAAAAGGTACTTGCTTGGAGGGCTCAAGTACCACCAGCCTACCCCCATGGAATATTCCCTAAGAGATATAACAAGATGTAAGCATATTTTGTCTCTTTTCATATGTACATTAATCACAATACTCTGCTCCTCCCAAGTGCCTGCCTGTTCTATTTAAGTAGACAGTGGCTTTGTCATCAATGCGTATGGGACAAGGTAAATGTGAGTAGCTAGCAATTTCTTAATTCCTTAATACTATTAATTTCTAGAAGTCCAAATTATAGAAAACAAAAACCAAACAAGAACCAAAAACAAACAATAAACAGAAAATCGAAGTTAAAGCTTTGCAGTGGGGGAATAAAGATTAATCGAGGACATAGAAATAACTTTGGTAAAAACACAGAGAAGAATTTTTCCAAATTAGGAAGAGTTACATATATCTTCCTGTTTTGCCATCCTAGAATAGAGTTGTTATATTTATCATAGGTGTAAAATTTTTCCGCTGAGATATGTGCATGTTACATAATAATATACATACTTTTAATTAAATATATTGGCTGTAATGTGCAATTTAAAATGTAGACTGTATATCCCATAAAAAGATATTTTTATATCCCCAGAACCTATCATATTGCTTGTCCCACAGTATGTATTTTCAACAATATGAGCTGAATTAATGCTCTATGCTTTTATCAGAAATAAATAAAATCTTAAAGGATAAAGATACTGGTCTGAAGCTTGTCCAGCAACATGATGAGAGTATGGATTCATCAGGTGTTGACACTCCTTTCCTGGGTTTGTTGCCACTACTTCTAAAGTGTAGCCAGCTCCCCAAGGACTGGAAAGATTTAAACCTTGGATATCTAAAACTAACTGAACAATTGTTTTAGTAAGTTGAATTTTTGTGGTTTCTGTGATATATAGACTTTAGTAACCATTAGGGGATGGAATTCTGAATTACCCAGAAGATAAAAAAAGGTCAAATTTTTATACAAAGGGAAGTTTTAGATTATTTTAAATGAGATTAAAATTAAGGATAGAAGATAAAGATTGTGTGAATCATGAAAAAAAATAATAACTTGAGGGGAGGACACATTCTTTTTCTTTTAGGGAATCCTCTCCATTGTCTATATAAAACATTTTTACTTTATGTTATATTTTATTCAAAAGCACATATGTAAGGTAGATGTAACTTATGTATTACAACATATGCAAACATGTTAGAATCCATCATCTAAGAATGAGGAATTGTTAACACTCTTTGAACTACCTATTTGTGTCTCCTGGATAGCATGCACTACCTCACTAAAGAGGTAACCGCTATCTTGAACTTTGTGTTTATCATTTCCTTATTTTTCTAAAGTCGTTTTGACACATACAAGGGCATTTCTCAATACTATATTGGTTGTTTTTGCTTGTTCTAAGGTTATTTAGAAAAACAAAAAGCCTGCTCTATCTATATTCCTGTGACTGGCTTTTCTTCATTTACAATTGTATTTTAAGAGTCACTCTTACTGAAGGTAGCTGAATTTCATTGATTTCACTACTGTACGCCATCTATTATGTGTGTGTGTGTGTGTGTTTGCACGCACGTGTGTGTAGGGAGGGTCATTTGCTCTATATTCTGCTGCCAAAAAAATTTTAAGTTGCTTTCAGTGTTTTCTATGAAAACTAATAGTTCTGTGAATATTTGTATACATGTCTCCTGCTGCACAAGAGCATGAATACGTACTTTGGCTATATATCTGGAAGTAGAATTGTGAAGTTCAGCTTCATAAGATAATGCCAAATTGTTGTCTATTGTAGGAAAACTACCTTTGGCTCTCATTTGGATTTATCATTGCCAAAATTGACATTTTAGACTACTTTTGAAAACTTACTGGATGTAAAACACATTTCATGTAGGATTTATTTTCCATTCCTCATTTCTCTGTCATTTTTGCAGAGATTCATTTATTTATTCATTCGATAAATATTTATTATTGATCTTTTACTATATGTCATTCACTATTCTACCCATATGCTTATGAGTCATATTTTCTTAGCTCGTGGGAAATACCTATTCCTATTTTAATTATGTTGTGTGTTCTTTCTTTTTGATTTACAGAAGTTTTAAAAATATATAATATGGATAATAGTGCTCTGTCAATTATGTACTTTATAAATATATTTTCACCTATTGTGGTTAAATTTCCTATTGGTTTTCTTTGCAAGCTTTGTTGAGGCTTGATTGAAAAATAAAAATTGCATATATTTAATGTGTATAATGAGATATTTTGATATACATATACAATGTTCAATGATTACCATACAACCCTGAATGTCCTTGATCTCATCTGATCTTTCCTATTGTTTTTATTGTGTTTTTTTAAGACCTATTCTTCATTTTAGGGTGCCTAATTTATAACACTTTTTATAATTTACATTTTTGTGTTTTATTTCATATCATTCATAAACCTGTTTCTTGATATTATAACGTTTACTTATATTATTTTAGAAACTTATTTCTCCTAGACTTGATATTTTATTTATTTATTTATTTATTTATTTATTTATTTATTTATTCATTCATATTTATTTTTTTTGAGATGGCGTCTTGCTCTGTCACCCAGGCTGGAGTACAGGGGCGTGATCTCTGCTTGCTGCAACCTCCGCCTCCTGGGTTAAAGCGATTCCCCCATCCCATCTCAGCCTCCCTGAGTAGCTGGTATTACAGGCACCTGCCACCATGCCTGGCTAATTTTTGTATTTTTAGTAGAGACGGGGTTTCACCATGTTGGCCAGGCTGGTCTTGTCCTCCTGACGTAGTCATCTGCCCGACGTGTCCTCCGAAAGTGCTGGGATTACAGGCGTGACCCCCCGTGCCTGGCCTCTGAAGTATATAGTTTTTAATGTTTACGTGGAATGTAAGAAAATGGTGAATGTTTTTCCCATCATTATGATGTAATATTAGACTTTAAGAAACATTGGTCAGAAGTGAGAACCTGAGGAAGTTGTAGGAGAGATGACCTGACGTGTGAATGCACAACGCTGCGCTTGGGCTTCGATGCACAGGCAGCATTTACCAACTGAGAACCAGGTTATATATTACGTACAGAATTGTGATGTTCTATATATTTCATATTATTTGATGTTTAAAATAAATTAAATGTGTATGTACCAAGGATCATTCACAATGAATCTGCCTGACAGAAGAAATTGATCTATGAAGTTACTATTACTATTTCCACTTTAATATAAACATGTGCTTTGATGCTTCATCAACATATTCCAAGTATTTTAGTGTTAAATAAATTTTGCCAGTCTCATGATATCAGGTAGCATATTTAAGATGATTTGTAGCTCCTGTAAAAGTTCCTTGCTAGCATTGATTAATGGGTCAATTTTAGCCAGCAGAATTTTACTTGCAACTATTTATTTATTTATTTCTTCATTCACTACTTTAAAAACATACTGTGTATCAGGTAATTGTTTAGAAATGAAAAGATGAATAAAGTTTACCTCCTGATATCCAGGAATTACTTTACATAAATAAAGGAAAATAAATACTCCAATAGTTATAGGAAAGTGGCAAGAGCTAAAACATAAATAAATAAATTTCAATAACACAACAGAGGAGGAATTATTTAATTTTGTTTTGAGAAGCACCTGTAGCTTTCAAGGCCCAGATGTTCATTTTTATCCAGCTAGTAAGGCAGGCAAAAGTCAATTTGATATTCAGCTAAACAAAAAAACCTATAAAGTAACTGTTTTTCATAATTTTTGGTTTTATAACTGTTCCAAGACACTTTCCTTAACTTTTCTTCCTTAATTATTTCAAATATTCAATGTTTACTAGATTCCTGATACTTAACGTATCCAGAACTAAACAGGGAGGCAGCATGAAGAACTGGAAAGAACAGCTACATAGGAGGCAAGTTGCAATGAACATTAAGTAAGATAATGTGTTTAAAAGTTTCACCTGGCATTTGTAGGGGACTCCATAGAAGATGCTATTTTCATCATCTGCATCATAATCATACTCTTTTCAAATTAATTCCCATATACAAATTTCCTTATCATCCTCATGTTTGTCTTCGATGCATAACATGAGAATTGTTTTAGTATCTTTACTATTCTCCTTTCTGATCATCTTTTCCTAGTGTTTTCTTACTCATTTCCTTCAAAGACTATTCATGAAACCAGAGCTTTTGTATCTAAGTCTGATGAACAGAACAAAGAGAACAAATGATCTTATCATATTCCCTTAGCAAATTGTTAATAAAATGTCTGGGTCACAAATTCAGTATAATTATGAAATGGGATCCAGACAGAAAACAAAATTCTATTCACATGGTTCAAATGAAGAGACTTCAATGAAGAGCTTGAGTAAGTTTCACAGAACAAAGATGGCATTTTGTAGCACCTAAGGCCAGAAGCAGTGGGTAACTGGGTACTGCTTTTATGGCTGTTGAATCAAGAGGACAATATAGTGTTATTTCAGCCCAGTGAGAGCTGAAACCTTAAAGGGAGTGGCCATGTGATGGAAATTCTAGTCAACTGGTAGACATATGGCACCAGGATTCAGACAGGAAAGAAACAGCACAAAGTCTCCCTCCTCTCACTTTCTCATCTCTTGTCAGCGTCTCCCATTGGCTGACCAAATGGGAAGCAACTAGTAAGGGGCCCAACTAGTGAAGTTTGCTGGGGTCATGCTTTACAGGAACAGAGCAGAACAGAGAAAATGGATGTGGATCAGGATAGGAGAGAGGGTAAAATTACCACCAAAATGAGATGATGAAAATTTGTGTTATTCTCCAAACATTCCTCTGGGTACTTAACATTAAGTAACTTGTTAAACCTCTCACCAACCCTGTAAGTTGCTGCTATTTTTATCTATAGTTGAGGAAATCGAGAGACAGAGTACGGTATTTGTCAAAGTTTATGCAGCCTTTTTTAGCTAGTGAGTTCCTGCAAATGCTTCTCCTCTCCAGGGCCCCATTTTACTTAAGCAATTGATAGAGAAACTCTAGAAAAGAGAATGTTGAGGATAAGAGTGACTTCAAATCTTAATGTAGACTTCTTATTTTACAGATATGACAGCTAAGCTTCAATTAAGAAAAGTTCCTTTCTGAGGTCATTTTGTTAAAGACAAACCCAGGGCCAGATTGCACTTTTCTCACTTCCAGATAGGTTATATTTGCAAAACAAGAGGCTGCTTCTCATTTACTATGGAGATACCTGATTTAATGTTACGAAGAATTATGACACTAAATTTTTTAAATTGCTAGTGATTTTTATTTCAGGAAACTACTATTTTTTCACCTCAATATCTTCTAAACTATTTTATCCATAAATATAGCACGTAAATATCTCAGGTATGTGGTGGTACTTAGCTGATATTTATTCATTTAGCATGACAGCAGATGGTAGTGAATTTTAGGTGCTGAAGTATATTATTACTGCCAGAGAGAAAATATGGTTTATTAATCAAATTACAGACCTTCCCACTCAATCCTTTCCCTTCTTTTACTACTTCTTTTGAAAATTTTTCTAATATTTTTCAGTTCTTGATGTCACAAACTACTTAAAAATTTTTTATATTTCAACTTAAAAAAACTTGGTCTACAATGGAAAACTTATGCATTTATTCTTATTTTAAATATTTTCTTCATTTTCAGATCTTAAAGTATAAATTCACTGGATTAAATTAATAAAATATAAAAATATAAAAATGATGACTTTATAGAGAATCTTTACCCAGAGAAGGTAACTTACTGGGGGTAGATTGATTGCATGCATACTTAAAATTGGTGGCCTCCCTTTTGCCCAGCAACACTTTAGATCCCTTTCACTCTTCCTTTATTTTTTCTTTTGGAGGGCCCTGTGACTCTTTGGCCAATAGAATGCCCAGTTCTGAGTCTATACATCAAGGCGCCTCATGCACTTGTTTTATTTCTCTTGAATCCCTTCCTGTGACATGACAAGCTCAGACTAGTCTACTACAGGATGAGATACCATGTGAATCACAACTGTATTACCCCAGTTATCACAGCCTAAGCTCCAGACATAGGAGAGAGGCCAATAAAGCCAACCAGAGATGACCCACCAGCTGGGCACTGAGACATAAGTAAGCCCAGCTAAGAACAATCAACCAGTTAACCCTCTAACTCTCGAGTTTAATAAATACTTATTATTTAAGACACTAGTTTTTGTCACTGTTTGTTATGTATTAATATTTTTGTAATAAATAATGAATATACAAATCCATTGTATCAACATCACCATTTACACATGCATTTGCTATATCCACTTCCTCTATGTGTATTTATATCTTTAATAATGATTATAATAATTACAACTATTTAACTGGGTGCCTTCTCCTGTTTCACATTCTTTTAATTGCTTACATATGGTATGGTTTTTAATCACAATAAACTGATGAAGAACTTATTATCTTCACTTCACAGATCAGAATTAGAGGTTCTGGGAAGCAAAGGAACTTCCTAGGTTACTTCCAGTTATTATTAATAATTTATGCCTCCACCTTTGCTGGAAATCCCCAGATAGTCCTACCCTGACCTCCCACTAGCAATGTCCATTGTCCTAAATCTCTGCTGACACTGCCATTTTCACTGGCTACTCCATTGAGTCAAGATTCTCTCACTGGGTTGGTAGCTGAGCTAGATATATTTTTCCATTTCTACTGTCACTGTTAACCAAGCTGTAGGCACCCTTGATCTTATAGCTCTGATGATGGTCTGTTCTACTAAATGCAACAATGCCTTGGCTCCACCATATCTGAGCTGGCAAAAGGGTGGCTTTCCTAGAATCAGACCTCTGCCAAAAATAAACATAGCATTTACATTATTAACCCAGCTTCTCTGAGCCAGAGACCCTTGAAACATCCTTCAACCTTCTACGTGTTGTGATAAAGTGAGGAGATAATCCCCTCTGACCGAGTCACCCTCAGTCTGAGGTATGTATTTATTGCAGAATATCTTGGATCTAAGAAATTTGTAGAGCTAACTGAGACACTGCCTTTTGGGCACAAGTCAGGAGGTATTTTTGCTCTCTGATTTCACTGTTTACTATCAACCTGAGTTGGAATCATGTTCCAAGAAACTGGCATACAATATATGCAAGCAATATGTGGTTGACTAAACTTTTGTAAACTCAAAGATTAGGTTAAAAATTTATAGGCATATTTGACTGCCCCAAAGCATGAAACATGTAGATATGCAAAAAAAAATGTAATTTTTTTCTCATGAACCTCCTCGGTTCTTTTGTGCATCTGTGGATGAAAATTACTTTGCAGAAAAAAATGGCATCTCACTTCAAGAATGAGGCTTGATATAGGAATGTAAAGTAGAAAACGAAAATCACCTATGAATCTATATCAAATGGAAACATTGTTAAAATCTTTGACTCTCTCTTCTAAACTTCCTTTTAAACATACAAATTCTAACAATATTAGTGTATCAAAAATTTAGTCATCTACTAAAAGTCAGACACTATTCTAGCCAATGGAAATATGGCAGCAAATGAGACAGATTATTTTGCTTCAAGGAACTCTTAAGGTAGTAAGAAAACACAGCAATATACTTGTTAACAAATTGGCTAATGAGATATTATTAGGTAGTGAAATGTGCTGTACCTGAAGTAATATCATACAGTGTGACCAGAAGATCATGCTGCTTTAGCTCATTCAAGAAGGTCTTGCAGAGAAGATGGTATTTGAGTGATTATTAGTATCACAATTGCTATAAACTGAATGTGCCCCTATTCCCAATATTTATGTGTGGAAAACGAATTCCATAAACTCATATGTTATTTGGAAATGCGGCATTTGGGAGGTGACTAGACCATAAAGGAAGAGTCCTCCTGTGCCCAGGAGTTACCTTGCCCCTTTTGCCAAGTGAAGATGCAGCTAAAAGACGACATCCATAAACCAGGAAGTGGGTTGTCAACAGACAATCTAGGCCCCTTGCTCTTAAACTTTCAGCCTCCAAAAGTGTGAGAAGTAAATGTATCTTGTTTGTATGTCACGCAGTCTATGGTATTTTTTGTCATAGTAGCCCAAATAGACTAAGACAACAACATTTTCATTAATTATGTTAAAGTGCAAGTTTGTATGTAAAACCGGTAAAACTTCAAGTAAAACTTGATTAATAAATACTATGCATACAACATATTGAGAAACAAACTATTAAAAATGAACCCCTAAGAACTCATCACTTTAAGAAAAAAATATAAATCTTCACTTTTAGTTTCTGTTTCAGGACACTACTATTTTATCACCTCAACAAATAGTTTCAAATCTGTGCTATCTACGGATCAAGCACACACAAATTGCAGAGGGGTGAAATTGCTTTGCCGAGACGGATTTAGCTCAAGCATTTCTTGCTTCTTTCCTTACCTGCTTACATCACTTACCCAATTATTCTAATCATTCCTTGGCATACAGTCTCAATTCCCTTCTTCCATTTTATAAGCCATTGACAGAACTTCAGTCTTGGTTGAATCCAATTCTCTGTCATTAACAGCTGTACCTGTGGCTAGAACAAAACAAATAAACATGTACGGTGGTGCCTCTAGACCATTTCCATTCTTACTCATTCTTTCTCAACAAGTTCAGAGCTTCCTCAAAATTCCTCCATGTCCTCTCAGATATTCACACTCTGTTGATGACTTTACCTCCTATTTCATTGATGAAAAAGAAGGTATCACAAAATATATTCCACAAAAGGCCTCACACTACATCAACTTACCTAGGAGCATCAGTGAACATATACTTTGCCTTCCCTCTTTTTATTGTCAGTGAATTGTGCTTTATGCCAAGTTCAGCCCTTCCACCTATACAATAGACCTTATTTTCTCTCATTTTATGAAAACATCACTCTTTTTTCAGTTCACAAATTTTCCTTTTTTCCTTTCTTTTTCTACTTGCCCCCTCGGAATCCAGCAATGACATAAAAACTACATTTTTGTAGCATCCAAATGAAAAGGCTTCTCTGCTATCAAACCCCAGTGTGTCCATTTCATGATTCTTCTAGAAGAACAATACTAGGGTGAGCCTTTTCAATATTCTTTAAAAATTTCCAGAAATGTAGTTTGTACAAGCTGTCTACTATTTCACAAGATATTTTACAAGATGAACCATAATAATGTGCTTAACTGTTGACACAGTTATTTCACCACTAGGAAATATGGGATGTTTATGAGCAAAATAATTTAAACATTTAACAGTAGGAATGACTAATTGATCATAAATATATCTATATAAATCTATGATATATAGATATATATCTATATAAATCTATGATATATAGATATATATCTATTTTACAATTTTTCACTTTTTTTTTTTTTTTTTTTGAGACTCTTGTTGCCCAGGCTGGAGTGCAATGGCGTGATCTTGGCTTACCGCAAACTCTACCTCCTGGGTTCAAGTGATTCTCCTGCTTCAGCCTCCCGAGTAGCTGGGATTACAGGCATGTGCCACCATGCCTGGCTAATTCTGTATTTTTAGTAGAGATGGGGTTTCTCCATGTTGGTTAGGCTGGTCTTCAACTCCCGACTTCAAGTGATCCACACACGTCAGCCTCCCAAAGTGCTAGGGTTACAGTCATGAGCCACCGGACTAGGACAATTTTTTACTTTTATATACAGAATTGTCACATCCACAAGCTTATAGGTAAACATCTCATATTTCCTAGTGGTGAAATAACCAGGTCTACAGTTGTGTACATGTTTATGGTTTTGATGTATTTTGTCAAATAGCTTACATTCAAGTTGAAAAAGCTGTAAAAGGGCCCATCTCCAAATGCCATATGAGTGTTAAATATCGCTTGCAGTATAAAATTATTTCTGATCCTTACTTTTGAGGATATAATTTTTTTAAATTTTTTTTTTTTTTTTTGCTGATGAAAGGTCAATCATGTATTTGCTAGAGCAACTATTCTTTTTATTTAATTTTTGTGTAAATTGCCTTTGTCCTCATAAAAGTGATATTTTCAGTTTTTTCTTAATTGTATGTGCATGTAGAAAAGACGTTAACTCAGCTTCTTATAAATTTTTGCTTTCTTATTATACAATTTACCTTCTATTTTTTGTGGTGTTTTAAAACATGGCCATTTATACTGAAATCTAAAATATTTTTATATTTTTAAGCAATCTGGTCCCTCCAATCACATAAACACAGTGTGAATTCCAGCTCTACCATTTACCATTACAATGGCAATTATCCTAGTTTTCGTCTCACAAAGCTGTTGTTGGAATTAAATATAATAATTTGTGCTGTCTGATTAGCAAATGAGAATAATAAATAACAGTTAATAGGCACTTATAGGTACTGTACTAGGTGCCATTCTTTGTTTTAACAAATTCATTAATTTTAAATTGACAAAAATTGTACATATTTGTGGGATACATCATGATGTTTTTATACATGTATATACATTGTGGAATGGTGACATCAAGCTAATTAACATATCATTTACCTCACTTTTTTTGTAGTGAGAACATTTAAAATTTATTCTCTTAGAAATTATCAAGTATACAATATGTATCAAGTATACAATATGTAGTGAGAACATTTAAAATTTATTCTCTTAGAAATTATCAAGTATACAATATGTATACTTGATAATTTATATGAAACCATAGGCACCATGTTGTACAATAGATCCCTGGAAATTATTCCTTCTAACTGAAATTTTGTATCCTTTGACTAATATCTCTCTAACTCCTACCTCCCTGCTGCCCCAGCCCGTGGAAAGTATCATTTTACTCTCATTGAATTTGACTGTTTAGATTCCACATGTAAGTGAGATCATATGGTATTTGTGCTTCTGTGCTGGGGTTACTTCACTTAATATAGTGTCATCCAGGTTTATTCATGTTGTTGCAAATGACAGGATTTTTTTTTCTTTATCAACCGCCAGTAGCATTCCACTGAGGACATATACCACATTTTAAAAATCCAATCCACTGATGGACACAACATATTGGCTATTGTAAATAAAACTGCAATGAACACTGAAGTGCAGATATCCTTTTGACATATGGATTTAATTTCCTTAGAATATATAGTTGACCCTTGAACAATGTGAGGGTGAGAAGCACTGACTCCTCATTCAATTGAAAATCCATGTATAACTTTTGACTCTCCAAAAACTTCACTACTAGTAGTGTGCTATTGACTGGAAGCCTTACTGAAAACATAAACAATCGATTAACACATATTTCATATGTTATATTATATACCATATTCTTACAATAAAGTACACCGGATAAAAGAAAATATTAGTAAGAAAATCATAAGGCAGAGAACATGTATGTATTATTCATTAAGTGGAAGCGGATCATTATAAAGGTCTTCATACTCATCATCTTCATGTTAAGTTGGCTGAGGGGGAGAAGAAAGATGAGGGGCTGGTCTTACAGTCTCAAAGGTGGCAGAGGTGGAAGAATACTTATGTATAAGTGGATCTTTGCAGTTGAAACCTATGTTGTCAAAGAGTCAACTATATACCTAGAGGTGGAACTGCTGCATTAAATGGCAATTCTATTTTTATTTATGTGAGGAGACTCCACACTATTTTCTATAGTGACTGTACTAATTTATATTCCCAACAAAAGTGTGCAAAGATTCCCTTAACTCCATGATATGGTTTGGCTATGTCCCCACCCAAATCTTATCTTGAATTGAAGCTCCCATAATCCCCACGTGTCGTGGGAGGGACCAGGTGGAGAAAAGTGGATTATGGGAGTGGTTTTCCCCATCCTGTTATTGTGATAGTGAGTTAGTTTTCACAAGATCTGATGGTTTTATGAGGGGCTTTTCTCCCTTTCACTCTACACTTCCCCTTCCCACCGCCCTGTGAATAATGACGTGCTTACTTCCCTTCTGCCATGATTGTATGTTTCCTGAGGCCTCCTCAGCCATGCAGAACTGTGAGTAAATTAAACCTCTTTCCTTTATAAATTACCCACTCTCAGGTATGTCTTTATTAGCAGCATGAGAATGGACTAATATACTCCATGTCCTCACTAACACTTGTTATTGCTTGTCTTTTTAAAAAACACTTTTTATTTTTATTTTATTTATATATTTTTATCTTTAATTTTTGTGAGTACACAGTAGGTGCATATATTTATGGAGTATATGAGATGTTTTGATACAGGCCTGCAACATGAAATGTTGCACATCATGGAAAATGGGGTATCTATCTCCTCAAGCATTTATCCTTTGAGTTACAAACAATTCAATTCCACTCTTTAAGGCATGTTAAAATATACATTTAACTTATTATTGACTATAGTCACCCTGTTGTGCTATCAAATAGTAGGTCTTATTCATTCTTTCTATTTTTTTGTTCCCACTAATCATTCCACCTATCCCCAAACCTCCCATTACCCTTCCTAGTCTCTGGTAACCATCCTTCTTCTACTCTCTATGTCCATGATTTCAATTCTTCTGAGTTTTAGATCCCACAAATAAATGAGAATATATGATGTTTGTCTTTCTGTGCCTGCCTCATTTTCCTTAACATATTCATCATCTCCAGTTCCATCCATAGTGTTGCAAATGATTGGATCTCATTCGTTTATGGCTAAATAGTACTTTATTGTGTATGTGTACCATATTTTCTTTATCTATTCATCTGTTGATGAACCCTTAGGTTACTTCCCAACGTCAGCTACTATAAATAGTGCTGCAACAAACATAGGAATGCAGATATTTCTTTGATATACTTATTTCTTTTCTTTTGGGTAGCTACCAACCAATGGGATTGTTGGATCATACGTTAGCTCAACATTTAGTTTTTTAAGGAATTTCCAAACTGTTCTTTAGAGTAGTTTCACTAATTTACATTCCCACCAACAGTTCACAAGGAATCCCTTTTCTCCACATCCTCACCAGCATTTGTTATTCTCTGTCTTTTGAATATATGCCATTTTAACTGGGGTGAGATGATATCGCACTATAGTTTTGATTTGCATTTCTCTGATGATCAATAATGTTGAGCACCTTTTCTTATGCCTGTTTTCCATTTGTATGTCTTCTTTTGAGAAATATCTATTTAAATATTTTGCCCCTTTTTTGACTGGATCATTAGATTTATTCTTAGAGAGTTGTTTGTGCTCTTTATACATTTTGGTTATCCTTGTGAGATAGGTATTTTGCAAATATTTTCTCCCATTCTGTGGGTTGTCTCTTCAGTTTGTTGAATGTATCCTTTGCTGTGCTGAAACTTTTTAACTTTTTGTGATCCCATTTGTCCATTTTAGTTTTGGTTGCCTGTAAGACAGGGTCTTGCTCTGTTTCCCAGGCTGGAGTTCAGTGGCACGATCTCAGCTCACTGCAGCCTCCACCTCCTGGGTTCATGTGATTCTTGTGCCTCAGCCTCCCTAGTAGCTGGATTACAGGAGCATACCACCAAATCCAAATCCAGTTAGATTTTGTATTTTTAGTAGAGACAGGGTTTCACCATGTTGGCCAAGTTAGTTTGGAACTCCTGGCCTCAAGTGATCCACCTGCCTTGTTCTTCCAAAGTGCTGGGCTTGCAGGCATGAGCCACAGCACATGGCCCCAAATTCACAATTTTCATTTAAAATCCTACATTGTCAAACTCCGATAATGTGAAAGCTGCTTTTTTGTATTTCATTTAAATAAAATTATTTTCTGAGACTTTAGTACAAGTTGTTATTGGTGTGCTTTTTAAAAATGTTTTTTAAAAAATATATCCTTAAAAGCAAATGTTCCAAAAGTTGCATATATTACTTCAGTTTATACATCAAGTTTGGTCGAAAGCTTAGTCAGATAGCCATGTTTATCAGCAAGAGAAAACTGGGCAATGACATGTATAACTAGGTGCTCAAATGCCCAGCTAAAACCTTGACAGGAAAGGATACCAGCGAGAATGGATAGTGGTGGACAATTACCGTAACTGACAATCATGTTAATTACATAATTAACAAATAATTACTATGTCAAAAGTAATACTGAGTCTTTTCTAGATGATCTTGACTTTCATTTTTTCTGTCACTTTTTTTTAACACATTCATGAACCAAGGAGAAATATATATCTATATATAGATATAGATAGATAGATAGATACATAGATAGATAGATAGATTTTTTTTTTTTTTTGCCTACAGAGAAGTAGTAGGATTTGTTCTTAGCTTAGAACTCAGTTCTTCTATGTGACTATAATCAGAAACTCCAACTTGCAGCTGGAAATAATACTTCAAATTTAAACCTTGGGTTTTAACATACACCTGGAGCATCTCTTCTCTAATGAGTCCACATATTGTTTGGATTCCAAGAAAATTTTTATTTGGCTCAATTCAGTTCATAGAATCAGTAATTAATAGTGTCTACTGTTAACTTGTTCTGATGATAGAAACTACCACCTCTAAAATTTATTTGTGATAACTATATCTTCTAGGATGCAACGTCTCTTAAGATTTTGGAGAAGTGATGATAAGAGGAATTGTTTTCTACTTGTCTTAAATATCAGTTTCCCAGTTTTCCACCTCTTATTCTCTGTGGCAGGAGGAAAGCAGTGAAGGAAAAATGAAACAATAGACGTGCTATATATAGGTAATTTTCATTTCTAATATATACTCTTGGGCAAGTTATCTCTTTCAGTTTCAAGTTCTTCATATGGACGATATAAGCCATTACTGAAGTGGAAAACTTTGGTATTACTGCGTCTATTTGATGAGATGTTTCAATGGATCAGAAACACTAAGAAAACTGAGTCACAAAGGACAGTTCTTAGTGGGTATGGACGCTAATGACGGATATACATTATCATTAACAAGACAAGTAATTCTATATAATGAATTCGTAGGAAGACAATGAGAATTCACTTGGCGTCAGGTGCTGTAATTGGTACTTCAAAATATATGTGTGGGTAAAACAATCTTTGCTTTCAAAGTGTTGATAAGGGGGAAGAAAGTATACTAAATAAAATATGATGAAGGAATTCTGTAATATGTTTCATGAGGCTATTTGTGATATGTTTCTGAATTACCACTCAACTCTGAAATATCACATCAGATGCTATGATCCAGCAATATGAATGACTTACAGTTTCCTGAGCATCCCAGGCTCTTTAGAACGTTGTGCTGGAGAACTCTTCTCTATCCCTCCACTATACTGTATATTTCCCTCAGAAGCTTAAGAATAATAATTAGAATGTCTTACAGCTGTCTGTTCACTTGTCTGAATTTCCCTAACACTATCAGCTCTAGGAGAGCCAGGCATAAGTCTACCTCGTTCACTGTTCTATCTCAGTTCTTTACTTGGTACAGTGCATGACCCATACTAGGTGCTCAATGAAGTGTTTATATTGACTTCAAAGAAAACAAGACACATGTTTTAGCACAAAATATTCATTGACTTCTTTTTCTTCCTTCCTGCCAGAGGCAATGTTTGTTTTGTCCATCAGAATTCCAAGACCTAGAGGAAAGAAATGTCAAATCATTGGTATAATTAAAATAAAGAAGATAAGAGAAGGAAGACAATGATAGAAACAGCCATATGATATAGGATGATGGATTGAGGATGAAAGGAGACATATTTCCGGACTGAGAAATTGATGCAAACAGAGAAGTTTCAGAGAATACGGGAATAGGAGATGAAAGGAAATATATATAGTGATTGTTGTAAAATATGTATTATATCCCCTTCATACACTTTGATAAAAATAAACAAGGCATTAAAAATTAAATGCCCTTCATGAAATGAGCATTTAGAATATTGTAATATTTCAAAATTGATTCCAATATATTATTAAGAGTACAAGAAATGACCATGGAACACTTGATTACATAAAACAGTGATTATTTCCAGCTTTGGGATTCAGCAGGTCTGTGAAAAGTTGTTTGAACAGGATGGATAGGGTCTGCATATATAGAAAAATGTAGAGAAAAAAGCTATTCCAGGTATAGATACTGTTTAAAATAGCACTAATTTTTAAGACATAGTAACCAATCATTTTCATTACAAATGTAAACGTATTTACACAAAAGTTGTCTTACCTTGACTACTTTTGTTAGTTTAATTAAGGGCTTTTTTTACCCATTTCTTTTGAACTTCTAATTACATTTGTTATAATTGGAAAAGCAATCTATATTGCTAGAGGCAATCTGTATTTCAAAGAGTCTAAAGGCCAAAGCCAAGCTACCAGACTAGAGTTAGTTAGCACAAAATTGTTGAGTTTATTTGCAGAGTAGTACAATAATCAACATAAAGCTGGTAAGTTCACTTGCAGCTTAAGGGAGCAAATTCATTGCCCAACAGAGATACATTTTATGGTAATTTTACTGAAGAAAAACACTTGTTAAAAACAACCATGTTACATACAACTTTTGTAGTTACCATAAACCTCCAAGTTGAGGTTGCATTCCTGGGAGATTAAATCAAGCATTGCAGCACTATTGAATATAAAAAAAAAAAAAAAAAAAAAAAATATCTTACTCAGTGTAAATGTAAAGGGAAGAATGGTAATTATGATGGATACAAACAGACCATATGTAATTAAAATTTCAAAAATGCATTACTCCAATGGGCTAGCCTCCTGAAGTCATCTTTGTCCATTATATTCCTACATTTACACAGAATTACAAATGCTTTGCAAACTGTTCCTATTTATCTGATCGAGAAACTTATGAGTAGTCAAGGATTTGAAGTCACAAAACAGCTTTATTTCCCAACATTACTAACTAAAATAATTTGTTAAATAAATAATTAGAAAGCAAAGATGGAGGGAAGGAAGGAAGAAAGCAAAGAAAGAAGGGAGGGAGAAAGGAAAATGTCACACTACTTGGTTCAAGTAATGCTCCGCATACAATATTTATGCTTATAGTTATTTTATTTTTAACTAAGACTAAATAACAAATTTTAGCCTTCAGCTTTTGCTCTATGTGTGCTCTGTGTTCTACCCATCGTGAACAAAACTATATTTGTTTGACATTTTCAGAACAAAGCAGAGACATAATGAGGTCTTTATCAAATTCCATTACACTCTATAACTGCCCTTTGTATATCATCACAATTGAAAGCCAATTATTTTTAGCAGCAAACAAACAGGACCTCTTGAGTATTATATGTTATATGATCACTAAATTTACCGAGAACAAGATAAGACATGGAATATGTGCTACATTTATATGTTGCCCTTACTTATAATAAAAATATAAATATGTTTCTGTTTTGCATCAGCCTATAACAAGCACCCCAGACTCATAGAAAGCAAACTATAAATTGGCTGAAAATGTAGCACTGACCTTTGCTGAAGTAACCAATAACTAGGTCTTAAGTATGTTTCAGGGACACTAAAATATGTGGTATTTTTCTTGTAAAATGTGCTCATTATAGGCGTAAAATAGTTTTGCCTTGGTATAGAGCATCTGGATCTGTTATCAAATTCAGTAATTTAGGGGAATTTAAAAATAATGAAATTCATTATAACAAATGGATATATAAATGACTGTGGCTTTGCAATAGCTTCAGGATGTCAGACTTTATAGAAAAAACGATTTAAACTATGTAACAGTGAGAAGAAGTAAAAACTTCCTGTTGTAGAAAATGATAAAAAATTATATTGTTATATAATCTGTGTTCAAGAATATTTGGGAATACTTGGGATTGGCATGACTTACTGATAAACAACAGATGTTTTCTCTAGTGATCAAGCTGCAAAGTAACTTGGAATATATTGTTGCTATAAGCTTACTAATCCTCAATTAGAAATTGGTTGACAGTTATAGCATTTTGGGGTTTTGGTTTAAGAAAAGAGTTTATGCTTTGTCATTGTTCATCCCTATTCTGTAGAAGACAAGTAGTCATCAAACAAAGACCACATTGTAGAATATGTGGCAGCAATGAGAACGCCTTTTAGATTTCTCCTTGCAGACGGAATAATTGACGCATGGCCCCAGCTGCTGCCTGAAATTTATCTCCACATTCATGCCAAGGCAAATGCTTTCCATTTGCTGCTCCCAGTCAATGTTTGAGAACAGCAGGGATACTAAAATTAGGCCTGCTCCTGGGAGACACAGAACTACTTCGATGGAAAACTTGGATTCTAGGACTCCTGGAGGATATTGTTGAATCTTCTTTATAACTGTACTGCAGTCTCAGATGTGTTCACCCTTCCCTTCCTTCCTTTTCTCCTTCTTACAGACTCACATCTGCAGTGTATTCTGATGGCTCTCTCAGCTTCCAAGGCCTCCCCTCTCCTCCTTCTCTCACAAATATTTCCTCTAATAAACTGTTTTCATGTTTACTCTTGCCTTTGAGTCTTCTCCCTAGACAATCTGACTAAAGCAAGGTAAGTATAACATTATACATAATCCAGGTTACGTAGGAGAGGTTATTGTACATACCTCCTTGTATAATGGAGGTTTTTCTAGGCCACAGCAACTTGGGTCTGCCACTGCTAACAGAAATGAGCAAACTCTTTACTCTTGAAATTACTCCATCTTTATATTCTTTTCTAATTCACTCTACCTTTGGTCAAGGAAAGCCAAGGGACAGGGTATTTGTTCAGAAACAGAAGTTATTTTCTAATGTGACTTCCCAGTGACAGCCATGAGTATGACTTGACACTGATGCTATAGCCTGGAATTAGAGTCCCTTATGTCTGATTCTGAATCCAGCCCCAAATATAGTGAGCACTAATATTTATTATTGAAAAGTAAGAAAGGCTAAAAGAACAAATGTTTCACTATAGCATGTCTAAAGAAATTATGGAGGAAGAACTGTATAGTAACCCCATTTCAAATAATTTATTAACTGGGCCATCAAGTAATCTGCCTCTGTTATAATCTTATGACTTTTTATCTTTTTATCTTATTGAGATATGTGATCTATATATTTCTTGGTATGCAATAAATATATTAATTATGGACAGGAATTCTGACCCACATTCTTGGAGTTGAGATATTTAGTAATATCAGGATTCCTATGTGCTTGACTTTGGATGCTGAAAGATTCCCCAGATGTCAACATCTCAAGAGAAGACAACAGAGGTTACTATGAATTATGGGGAAGTTACTGCTTATTTAGTAATTTTTAAAAATTTTCTTGTTAAGTGGATAAGGTAGGTGTGATTATGTCCTCCTTAGTGACCCAGGGTCTAGGCCTGCTTCAGCAGACCCAGAGGCCAGCCCCACCCCAGTAAACCTAATGCCATGTCGAACCCTATGGATTGAGGTACCAAGATGACCCTATAGACCCAGACTCCAGGCCAGCCACTGGAAAACCAAGATTCACACCTATTCCCATGGACCCAGGATCTAGACCTACTGCAACAGCAGGTCAGCCCCTGTGGACTTAGGATTCAGGCCCATTACAGTGGATCCAAGCACTAAGCCCATCTTAGCACCTGTCCAGTCCTGGAAGACCCATGCTCAAGGCTCACCCCAGAGCCAGGCCAGCCTCTGTGAACCAGGTTCCAAGACAGCCACCAGAGATACAGGCTCTGGGTCTGTTCACATGCTGACCCAGGGCCTACTCAAGGATATCAGCAGTAAGCATTCCCTTGGATACTGCCAGATGGCCTGCCCATCTTTGGACAGTCTGATTGGTGAAGGGTGTTCCAGAAAAAGCCAGTTTGTGAAGACTGGAATAAGTCCCTACTTCTTTCAAAGTCACAGACATAAGTGGAATGTAACAAGAAAAACCAGGAGGACATAAAATCACCAAAAAAAAGAAACAATCTTCTAGTAGTTGAACTCAAAGACGTGGATATATACTAAATGCTTGGTGAATAATTCAAAATAATTATTCTAAGAAAGATCAGTGAACTGTAAGCAAACGTGGGGAAACAATTTAATAAAATCAGGAAAAAAATAAGTAACCAAAATGAGAAATGTAACAGAGAGGCTAAAATTTAAACATCAAAATGGAATTCTGAAGATGAAAAATTCAGTGAAAAAAATAAAATGCAATAGATAGCATCAATAGCAGAATAAAGCACAAGAAAGAATCTGTAAACTTGAAGAGAGGTTATTTGAAAATATACAATGAAAGGAGAAAAAAAGAATGGAAAGGCAGTAAGAAAGTTTGCAGGATTTACAGCATTGAAAGAGCAAATGCTCAGTTTGTAGATGTTCATAAAAGAGAAGAGAAAGACAAAAAGGTAGAAAGCTTATTTAAAGAAATAATAGCAGAAAACTTTCTAAATTTGGGAAAAGATATATGGGTATGGGATTGCCAATGTCTCCATTCAGATGCAATCCAAACAAGACTAGCCTAATTCATGTTATAAGCAAACTGTCAAAAACAAAACACAAGAAGAGTATCCTAAAAGCAAGCATAAAACCAGAAACATATAACACATGAAAGTACCAATAAGGCTAACAGTGGATTTCTAATCAGAGACTGGGATGATACATTTAAAGTGCTGAAGGAAAAACAAAATACATGCCAACCAAGAATACTGCAACTGGAGAAGCGGTCCTTCAGAAATGAGGTAGAGGTAAAGACTTTTCCAAACAAACAAAAGTTGAGGGAATTCATCACCAGCAGACGTCTTATAAGAAATGCTAAAGGTACTTCTTCAAACTGGAAGAAACGTATGCTAGTTAGTAGCACATATCAAAACATATATGTTAGTAACATATCAAAATTCCATTACATTTTTCACAGAAATAGAAAAAACTCCTATAATTTGTATGGAGCCATAAAAGACTCCAAATAGCTAAAGCACTCGTAAGCAAAAAGAGGAAAGCTGGAGGCATTATAATGCCTGACTTCAAAGTATATTACAAATCTACAGTAATTAAAACATCATGGTACTGGCATAAAAGCAGAGACAGGGATTAATAGAATAGAAAGCCCAGAAACAAAGCTACATATTTGCACTCAACTGATTTTTTTATAATGCTGCCAAGAACACACAATGAGGAAAGGGCAATCTCTTCAATAAATGGTGTTGGAACAACTTGATATTCACATGTAAAAGAATGAAATTAGACCCTTGTCTTACACCAGGTATTAAAATCAATGCAAAAGCGTCTAAAGACTTAAACCTATGCTCTGAAACTGTAAAACTACTAGAATACAAGATAGGATGAAAACTCCATGACACTGTTATGGGCATGGATATTTTGGATATGAAACAAAAAGCATGGGCAAGCAAAACAAAAATAAACAAGTGGGATTATAACAAACCAAAAAGCATTTGCACACTCAAGAAAAAGAGTAAAGAGGCAATCTACAGAATGGGAAAAATATTTGCAAGCCATACATCTGATAAGGAGTTAATATCCAAAATATATAAGAACTTCAAATAACTCAACTCAATTTCTGTTAGTAAGAAAACAACCTGATTAAAAAAAGGGCAAAGGATCTAAATAGACATTTCTCAAAAGAAGACATTTAAATGGCCAACAGGCATATAAAAAAATGCTCAACATTACTAATCATCAGGAAAATGCAAATTAAAACCACAATGAGATATCACCTCATAACTGCAAGGATGGCTATTATAAAAAATAGAAGAAATTACAGGTTTTTGAGAGGAAGTGGAAAATACACAGCACTTGCACACTGCTGCTGGTAATGTAAACTAGTATAGCCAATATGGGAAATAATATAGTGGTTCCTCATAAAATTACAAATGGAACTACCATATGTTCCACTAATCCTACTACTGGGTGTAAATCAGTATGTCAAAGGGATATCTGCATTCCCATGTTAATTGCAGCAGTAATTCATAATAGCCAACATATGGAATCAACCTAAGTGTCAATCAATAGAATAAATTTTTTAAATGTAGCATGAATACTCAATGGAATACTATTCAACCTTTAAAAAGAATGAAATTCGTTATTTGCGACAAAATGGATGAAACTGGATGGTAATATGTAAATGAAATAAGCCAGTTACAGAAAGGCAAATACCACATGATCTCACTTTTAGGTAAAACCTAAAAAAGTTGGACTCATTAATTGAAAGGAGAATGGTAGTTACTAAGGGCTAGAGAAACTGAAGGGATGGGGAGATATTAGTGAAATAATAAATTTTAGGAGAATAAGTTCAAAAGATTTATTGTACACATGGATGTGTTATGTTCTTGAAAACTGCTAAGAAAGTAGATTTTCAATGTTCCCGTCACCCAAAAAAATGAAAAGTATGTGAAGTAATGCATGTTAATGAGCTTGATTTAGCCATTCTGTAATGTGTGTATATTTCAAAATAACATGTTGTGGATGAAGATACACAATTTTTATTTGTCAATTGAAAAAAGAAATTAAAAAAGAAAATGTTCTTAGAAAAAATACACCCATGATATTAACTTTAAATGTTTCCATGCCAGCCATTTGTGTAACTGTATATAAAAATTCTGACGTTTTTGGCAACCAGACTGATATTTACATTCATCTATACATTTATTAATCAATTCATGCTTAAATCAGTCAAAATATTTATTGATAAATATGTACTATTTATAAGGCATTGTGATATGTCAAGGGTTGTTATTGGTGAACAAAACTATTCTAGTCATTCTAGAGACCAGGACTCCTGAAGAGGGGTCCTAAAATGGTAACAAAATTAACAAAACATGAAATTGCAATGATTAATGAAATTATCAATTTCCTAGCCATTTTAGCAATCAACAAATCAGAATCAATAAGTGATTAAGTGGTATTTTCAGTATAAAGTCATGCAATGTTTAACCAGGGAGGATGCTCTGAGAAATGTGTTATTAGGTGATTTTGTCATTGTGCGATTATCATAGAGTGTACTTATGCAAACCTAGATCATGTAGCCAACTACAAACCTGGGCTGCAAACCAGTATAGCATGTTTCTATACTGAATACTGTAGGCAGCTGTAACACAATGGTAAGTATTTGTGTATTTTAAACATAGAAAAAGTACAGTAAAAATATTTTTGTCAAAGATAAAAAATGATACACATGTATAGGATACTTACCATGAATGAAGCTTGCAGGAATGGGAGTTACACTGAGTGAGCCAAAGAGTGAATGGTGAGTGAATGTGAATGGATGCCTGGCATTACTGGACACTATTCTAGACTTTATACACTACACTTAGGCTACAGTAAATTTATTAGAAAAAATTTTCTCTTTAATAATAAATTAACCTTAAATTGCTCTTTTTTTCACATTGTAACTTAAATTTGTGACTCTTTTGTCACTTAAAACAGAAACGCATTGCACAGCTGTATCAAAACATTTTTATAGCACTAGTTCATAAGCTTTTTTCTATTTTTTCCATTTTTGTTAAAAATAAGACACATATATACTTAGCTTACATATATAAAAGTATATCTATAACATATATATGTTAAGTGTATATATAT
>NW_026652285.1:75743734-75760231 GCF_009828535.3 Hylobates moloch | reverse complement strand
TATATATAAGTGTATATATATACACTTAACATATATATGGAGTATATATATGTGTATATATATAAGTGTATATATATATATACACTTAACATATATATGGAGTATACTCTAAGTATAACAATGAAAGTTAGAACAGTAGGATATTTACAGTAGTTTCACCACAAACACCTTAGTAATGTATTGCACTGTGGCCTTGCAATGGCTACAATCTCACTAGGAGATAGGACATTTTTCAGCCCATTATAATCTTAGGGGACCAAAGCTGTATATGCAGACTATTGTATATGCAGTCTGTCATTGACCAAAATGTCATGTGATACATGGCTGTATTTAAAAAGCAAAGATGTTTTGTTAATAGTATTATTCAGTTATAACAAAGATCTAGGCTTTTTGATATACCCATGATGAGTTTTTCCTCGAGACACATGAAAAGCAACGCATCAAAAGTTAAAATGGCCAAACATTTTTCACTTGGACTTCCTACTCCTATGTCTAGGAATTAATAGTAAGAAAATAATATTAAATGTAGCATAAAACTTCATATTTTACAATGCAGCATTTATTATTTTATAAGCCCCATTAGATACATTTTAAATGAGTATTGATGCAATAATTGTTATGGAATATATTAGGGAAATTAAGCAAATGTGTTATTGATAATTATGCTTATGGAGAATTTGTAATATCATGTAAAATGTTTAGTCTAAGTTAAAAAATGCAAAATTTGTAATGGGATGAGCTTTAATGTTTACAGAAAGATACTTAAAACAAGAAAAAGTGATTCAGAGCCCTATGGTAATGATATTATTTGAGGGTGATGATTGTTTGCCTTTATGATTGTTTTGCCTTTAACATATTGTGTATTTTCCAATGTTACATATGGACATGATTTTTATATCTAAACAAGATAATTTAAATAGAGAAAAAAAGATCTCCAGAAGACCATGGAAGGAAAATTATAGAATGTCACCTTTGTTAAGAGCTACAGATTAAACTGATCTGAAAATTATGCCAGAAATTGTATATAGATGATTAAATTTATGTATCCATGTACTTATGTCTCAAAAATGTGTACTTTTTTATTTGGGTAAATCACAAATGAACATTTTCTTAAATTAGTTTCCTAATTTAAGCAATATATGATAAATTTCCTAAAATAATAAAATCTTTTAAACATCGAATTGGTTTACAACATGTAACACTTCAGGTTCACGGATCACTAGTGATGCACATGAAGGATTTTATATGTCTTTTCCAATCTGTAATGCTATCCATCACTTTCATAGACTTAGGACCTCCAGCAATCTGGGCTGACGGCATTTTGATTCTGTCATTTTTTTTCCAGTTAACTTTATTAGTGTTGATCATGCTTGACTTTACTAAGATTATTTTGGCTCCTTTAACCTTGGCTTTATTGACCTGGAATAGTCAGCAGCCATCTGACACTGTGGCTAACTATATTTTTAGACAATATCCTAAGTCATTAAGAACAAAAATTATTAAAGCAATAAGGTCATAATTTAGAGGAATCTACCCCAGGAAGAAAAATAGGATAGTATAAGTAATGGTAGTCAAATAATTCAATTTTAGTTCAACACAAGGTAGTTTGGAGAAATTTCTTTTAGTATGTGATTATATTGGACATTAACTTAAGTAGAACAGAAGAAAGTAGAGATATAGGGGCTGGATATATTTGTGAGAGTTGGTAAAATTGATGAAGCAAGGTCATGGGACAGATGAGAGGATATGGTGACATCCAGTGCACTTGTGGAGCGACTGTCTTTGGACTAAAGGAGAGAAAGAACTTCTGAGACATAAGCAAAGGAATTAACAATATATTTAGGTGCAGGCACATTTCTAAATGTGGTTGATCAGCTGACTGAGTTCATAATTAGTTGCCTTTATTTTCCTTATGAAGAAAGAGGCCATTTAAGTAAAGAGTAAACAAAGTAGCTCAAAAGCTTGAAGATACTAATGATGTTCTTTTTGTCTTTTATCTTGGTTCAGGGGTACATGTGCTGGTTTGCTATATAGATGAATTACCTGTTGTAAGGGTTTGGTGTGTAAAAATTATTTCATCACTGAGGTAATAAGCATAATACCTGATAGGTAGTTTTTCAATTCTCACCCTCCTTTCACCCCCCACCATCAAGAAGTTCCCTGCATCTGTTATTTCTTTCTTTGTGTCCATATGTACTCAATTCTTATGGGGAAAAATGGGTTAAGTAATGGATCTGACTAGGGAGAAAACAAATGATTTCTGCATATATCACTGATGTGAAAGGAATAAAAATATTTCTCTTTGATATAGTTTGGGACGTGTTACATTGATGAGGAATGATCCTATTAACTTAAGCAAATATTTGAGTGCCACTGCATGACAGATACTTTGCTAAACATTGAGAGAAAGAAAAAAAAAGGAACAAATAAGATTTGGTTTCACATCTTAAGGGTCTGCCTAAACAGAACAAAGGTTAGGCATATAGATAATCAAAATGAAAAGCAGAAGTGTTGGGCACACACTATTAAAAACAAGAATTTCATCACTAAAGTATCTGGAATTGAATTAGAGCCTCACTACTTTATAGCTGAGCATACTTAAGCAATCCCCTTAACTCATATGCCCTTTGGTTTTTTATCTCTAAAACCCGACTAATAGACCGCATAGTTAGGGCATACATATGAATCAGTTTATAAATTCTAAAACTCTATGAAAATGTAGTTTATTATTATGTGTTATATAAATGACGTTTTAAAAGTCTTTGAATGTGAGGAGGGTAGGGAGAGAGGAGAGTGTGTGTGAGGGGGCGAGAGAGACAGATGCTCTGGCTGGAATATTTAGGTGTGCTTCACAGAGCGAGTAAAATTTGCTCCAGGCTTTGAAGAATGTTGTAGCTGTTGGTAGGCAGAATTAAGGTAACAAAGTTATAAGTAGGGGAAAGTATGTCAGCAAAAATTTAGGGAAGAAAAAGCAAAAGTCTTATTGAGTAACAGAAAGTAGACCAGATTGCCTAGAAAGTGTTACCAAAACACCAGGGGTTCAGTCTAGGTCCTGCTGCTGGCTGCACAGATAGTCAATCACTGAGACAAGTATTGCCAAGGAGACAAGTATTGCCAAGGAAGAAACCTTTAATCAGGTGCTGCAGCCAAGGAGATGGGAACTCAGTCTCAAATCCATCTCACGGACTGAATAAAAGCAGAGGTTTATATATCAGCGAAGAAGTGTAACAATGTGTAAGAAAACAAGAATTAGGGAGGGGCAAGAAAGCAATCATAATGAGGAGTCCAAAGTTTCATTGTCTGGATATGGTGTTCTGGTGAGTTTCAGTTCTTTGCTACTTTTTTTTTTTTTTTTTTTTTTTTTGAGTTTGAAGGTCCTTTCCTGAGGAAGGAATTCAGATAAAACAAATATAAGTTTCAAGCTTTAAGTGTAGACAGACCAATTTCTATCTTTATCCTAAAGAACAGTTTATGGGGCTATTGGCTCAGTTTCAAAAGCAAGGGAGTAAAAAGGCATAAAGTGGGACTGTGGCAATATTTTAAATGTTTTAAATTATACAATAAGCACTTGTCATATTAATTATGGCTAGAATATAATCTAAAACTTGGTATATGTTCTACAAAGGCCTGTATTTTCTAACCCTGTCTGTATACGCAATCTTATTTCATTTTACTTTCCCTTTGTAGATGACCTGCTGACATTGTTTTCCTTTTGGTTTCCAAGATCTTTTCCAACCACTTTCATTTGTAGATTCTCAGCTCATTTCCTCCTATTCAGATCTCAGTTTAAAGGTCTTCTGTTTTGCATAGAACAGATTTGAAAATAGCCTATGTAAAGTAGAATAGCTTCTATTATTCTGCATTTTAACATCTTTTTCCTTCATGATACTAGTTGTAATTTCTAATTTTTCGTTTTGCTTCTTTTTCCATCTCCTAAACTCCCCTCTATATCTCACTCAGAATATATAATCCACGAGGGGAGAAACTGTGCTTATTTTGCTCACTGTTCATTGCTTAACATATTATCTAGTACACTGATATGTTCAATAAGTATTTTTGAATAAGTACATTAATGAATATTTTTAAAGGAGACATTGTAAAATTTTAAGCATAAAAATATTTGGGGGGAAAAGACTATGCTTAAAAAGTGAACTAACACTAGACTATATAAAGGACTAAAATATGAGGTTGAACATAAGTCATTTAGTTGTTATTGCAGTAGTCACACATTTGTTAATGAAGATCTGTTTTACTGAACACTGCAGAAGGAAGGGAAGAAGGGTGGGCCTCTTCAGAGATTGAGAAGGAAGAAGAATTAGGACTGATAATTGAGTAGAAATGGGGTAGAAGATTGAATTTGAAGATGAATATTATCAGGGGGAGATGATTTTTTCTGCGTTATTTCATCTAGTAGGAAGTATTCCACCTCTGTTTAACCTTCACCTAGCTAGAAGAAGGTGATACTAAGCCATTTCAAGAGTCTGTGATAGTTAATTTGATTTAATCCAGTATATTATGAGGAGCTCTATAGAGCTGGAACACTGAAGTACATTGTTAAGGAAATACTTAAGAGAAATTTATTACAAAGTTTCCCATTTTTATCATTTGAGGGTAAGGTCATTCTGAATTTCTGTTGTAAGTTTCATATGTCAGTACTTTACAGCTGAACCATTTCAAATGACAGGCAAATCATTCTTTACTACTTGTCAACACAAAGAATTTCATGTTTTAACTTTTAACAAAATGCTAAAAGAGACTTTTCAGTTAGAAACATTCAAGTTTATTTCTAAAAGTTTTGGGGATATTTCCAAAACATTACCGTAGCGTTTGATAAAAAGATAAACACATGGAAGTCATAATTTCAACCAAAGACATTATTAGAGTTAAGATTATTTAATTAAGCTGAAATTATTTCCTCCAGCATTCAAATATGAATACACAGAAGGTGAAGTGGGATAGTACCCTTGACTCCTTCACGGGACTCACACAGGGTTTGGCTCTGGCTCCTTTACTCAGCTCATAGCTCTCAACTCCTCATGGGAGGGGTAGCATGCAGGTGAATGGGTTCAGGGGCCAGGACAAGCGCTTCTGGGCAACCAGCAGAAGCAGAACTCCATGCGGCCTGCAGCAGCATCTAGAGGTTGCCTATGACCCTCAGAGCCCCAGAGGGCATGTGTTATAGCATGCTCCTTTAGCTTTGTCTTTCACAGACAGCTTAAATGTTAAACAGCTCAGTGGAGGAACAGTGTGACAGACTTTTGGACCCACCCTCTTGGTACCCAAGTTTTTGTTTGGCGTTCAGAAAGAATCAGGTCATGTGAACAAATTGAAGGGTGGTGAATGCGGAGAATTTTATCAAGTGATGGAAATTGCCCTCAGTGGAATGGGGAGCTGAAAAGGGGATGAGGGGGAAGGTGGTTTTCCTCTGGAGTTCAGCAGTCCCCGGCTGAACTCTTCTCCAAGGTCCCACTGTGAAGCCATCCCTCTGAAGTCATGCTGCTACTTCAGATGTCTGACTGCTTCTTTTTTTTGAGACACAGTCTCGCTCTGTCACCCAGTCTGGAGTGCAGTGGCACGATCTCGGCTCACTGCAAGCTCCGCCTCCCGGGTTCACGCCATTCTCCTACCTCAGCCTCTCCGAGTAGCTGGGACTACAGGCGCCCGCCACCATGCCCGGCTAATGTTTTGTATTTTTAGTAGAGAAGGGGTTTCACCGTGGTCTCGATCTCCTGACCTCATGATCTGCCCGCCTCAGCCTCCCAAAGGGCTGGGATTACAAGTGTGAGCCACCGCGCCCAGCCCTGACTGCTTCTTTTCTCTCCTTCTCTACCACTCTGCTGCTCTGCCACTCCGCTGGTGGAGCATAGGGTTTTTATGAGTACAGGAATAGCTGGGGCAAGATGGACCAGGGTGGTTTTGGAAAAGGCGACATTCAGGCAGAAAGACAGGAATGCATGTTCTCACTTTGGGCTGTGGGTTCAGGCTTGAGGGTGAGGCTTTGCAGGGACCCCATCCGTTTCTGCCTAGGATTTACCTGCCTCCTGTCCGTATCAAAGGGACAAAGATTACAGTCTCAAATAAAGTAATCAACATCAATATTGAAATTTAATAGCTCCTAGAATACATAATTCCTCTCTACCTAGCAAGAAATTAACCAGCTGATGGTAGCTGACTAGTAGTTATAATAGTTTTGATAGTACTAGTAATTTCTTAATTTGTGGTTCTTGAGATTTCATGGGAAGCAATTCTGATATTTATTACATAGTGTTTTATTATGTAACATTTGTTATTATTATGTTTTGAAATATGCATTTAAAATATAGTATCTACTTGCTGTCATATAAACAAGATTAGGTTGATTAGGATGTTTTTCTTGTTAATTTTTCATCTTTCAAAAATTTTCATATGCCTTAGTCTTCTCTTCATAGAAACTTTGTGCAGTATATGATACCAATTGATCATTTCAAAGATGAAGCAATGGAGTTGCCTATAATTATAAAGTTTAAACCAAAGCAAGGATTAAAATATAGCTGTGTAATCAATGCAACCTTGTACAAGTCATTTAATTTTTTTAGCCTAATTTTTTTAATTGGCAAATGTACGTAATATTATCTGTCCTCACTTTCTGTGAAAATACTACAATTGTAAAGTGCTGAGCAAGTATTATACTTTAGTCTCAGGCATTCTTGACATAACCCTTTACCTTGGTTCTCATGAAAATAATAAATATGAGGAAGTAAGTTGTCACTGTGCTGGTCTTTGACATTATTGTAGTCCTCACTTAAATTCAGGTGAAAGAAATAAAGGGTGGGGGACAAGAAAGCTATGTATTTCTTCACTAATATTAATATTTGAATTTTATAGATTGGAGTATAAAGACAAGTAATTTTAAATAATTTTCACACTGAATGGGAGTTTGTAGACTTCTTATTAAAATCCAGGTCTGTTCAACTCTATCATACTGAAACCATAACATAGCATAGGTAAGTGTGTGCTCTGGGGTCCTAGGCTGTGTGACTTTGTATCTTGCCTCCACTATAGGACCATGGACAAATTACCTAACCCACTATCACCTCAATTTATCATCTATAAAAAGGTTATACTAACAGTACCACTGCATAAGTTTATACTCAAGATTAAACACAGAGTGTTTAAAACAGAACCTAGCATACAGCAAGAAAATCATAAATACTGGTAGCAGTGACTTCTTCCTTCTCCCCTTCTTCTTCTTTTCCTACTTAATTTAGCATCCCTCACCTTCCTTTTGTGATATTGAGATTAAAATATATATACTTGTTACTTTCCCAGATATTTAAAAATAATAGACATTTACAAGTGTAATGTATTTTACTATGTCTTTTTAATTTTTCAAAGAAATTTTAAAGGAATATTGGCTGGATTTTAGAAATTAAAATATATCAGTAATATTCAGTTTGTAGTAACAGTAGCTTATTTTTAACATTTTTATTTTTCTAAAGTAATTTCTGATGTCGTGGTAATTTAACATGAGGATATTTGTGTTATTTTCTTTGAAGTATCATCATCTTAAAACGAATGAATGATGATAACTTGACAATAGATATTAATAAGAAGTGATGGCAAGAAAAACCCATCCATCAGTTAACAGACCCAGAAAAGGATTATAACTCAATTACTATAAACTGATTGAAATAATGATTTCTTGATTGATTAATTCTTGATAAAACCCAACTTCACAGAAGAAAATCAATACAACTCATTTCAAGATTTTTTTTGAGATATAAGTACAAGTATTGGTAGTTTCTGCAATGTCTTATAATTTAAGATAATCCAAAAAGCAGTAAACATTTTATTTTCTAGTTTATCAAAACTACAGCACTTTTATGGCTGTTGGTAGATAAATGCTTCAAGTTTGCAATTACTATTATAATATTTCATAATAGATTAACATTTTACTAGATACCCACTTTTCTTAGAATATATTGATATGTCCTCTTAAATATTTTTTTCCATCTGAAAGTTACTTATGTTTATTCCTGAGGTCTGTGGATCAGAGCCCTGTGTTTTGTATTGATTAAAACTTATTAAGTGTACTGTATTGAGTATAAATACTTGTTAAGTGTTCTATACTGAGTAAGACTTAGTGTATATATGAAAAGTCTCTTATGACCAAATCCAATTGCAGTAAATTCTATATGTATGGAATAGTTTTGTAATACTGTTAGTAGTCATTACCTTCTTTAAGGAAAGTATTAACATAAAATTGTAATTTTAAAAAAAATTTAAAAGAAATGTACGCAACAATTATGTTGATTCTTGATAGCATACCAGGAAGTTTGGATTCAGTAAGTTTGAAAAGAGGCCAGAGGGGGGTGGAGCCAAGATGGCCGAATAGGAACAGCTCCGGTCTACAGCTCCCAGCATGAGCGACACAGAAGACGGGTGATTTCTACATTTCCGTTTGAGGTACCGGGTTCATCTCACTAGGGAGTGCCAAACAGTGGGTGCAGGACAGTTGGTGCAGCACACTGTGCGTGAGCCAAAGCAGGAGGAGGCATTGCCTCACTCGGGAAGCGCAAGGGGTCAGGGAGTTCCCATTCCTAGTCAAAGAAAGGGGTAACAGAAGGCACCTGGAAAATCGGGTCAGTCCCACCCTAATACTGCGCTTTTCCAATGGGCCTGGAAAACGGCACACCAGGAGATTGTGTCCCGCACCTGGCTCAGAGGGTCCTATGCCCATGGAATCTTGCTGATCGCTAGCACAGCAGTCTGAGATCAAACTGCAAGGCGGCAGCAAGGCTGGAGGAGGGGCACCCGCCATTGCCCAGGCTTGCTTAGGTAAACAAAGCAGCCAGGAAGCTCGAACTGGGTGGAGCCCACCACAGCTCAAGGAGGCCTGCCTGCCTCTGTAGGCTCCACCTCTGGGGGCAGGGCACAGACAAACAAAAATTCAGCAGGAACCTCTGGAGACTTAAATGTCCCTGTCTGACTGACAGCTTTGAAGAGAGTAGTGGTTCTCCCAGCACGCAGCTGGAGATCTGAGAACAGACAGACTGCCTCCTAAAGTGGGTCCCTCACCCCCGAGCAGCCTAACTGGGAGGCATCTCCCAGTAGGGTCAGACTGACATCTCACTCTCCCAGGTACTCCTCTGAGACAAAACTCCCAGAGGAACTATCAGACAGCTGAATTAGTAGTCTCACGAAAATCTGCCCTTCTGCAGCCACCGCTGCTGACACCAAGCCAAACAGGGTCTGAAGTGGACCTCTAGCAAACTCCAACAGACCTGCAGCTGAGGGTCCTGTCTGGTAGGAGGAAAACTAACAAACAGAAAGGACATCCACACCAAAAACCCATCTGTACATCACTATCATCAAAGACCAAAAGTAGATAAAACCACAAAGATGGGGAAAAAACAGAGCAGAAAAACTGGAAACTCTAAAAATCAGAGCAGCTCTCCTCCTCCAAAGGAACGCAGTTCCTCACCAGCAACAGAACAAAGCTGGAAGGAGAATGACTTTGACAAGTTGAGAGAAGAAGGCTTCAGATGATCAAACTACTCTGAGCTATGGGAGGAAATGCAAAACAATAGCAAAGAAGTTAAAAACTTTGAAAAAAAAATTAGATGAACCATGGATAGCTAGAATAACCAATGGAGAGAAGGGCTTAAAGGAGCTGATGGAGCTGAAAGCCAAGTATCGAGAACTACGCGAAGATTGCAGAAGCCTCGGTAGCCGATGCGATCAACTGGAAGAAAGGGTATCGCAGATGGAAGATGAAATGAATGAAATGAAGTGAGAAGGGAAGATTAGAGAAAAAAGAATAAAAAGAAACGAACAAAGCCTCCAAGAAATTTGGGACTATGTGAAAAGACCAAACCTATGTCTGATTGGTGTACCTGAAAATGACGGGGAGAATGGAACCAAGTTGGAAAACACTCTGCAAGATATTATCCAGGAGAACTTCCCCAATCTAGCAAGGCAGGCCAACATTCAGATTCAGGAAATACAGAGAATGCCACAAAGATACTCCTCGAGAAGAGCAACTCCAAGACACATAATTGTCAGATTCACCAAAGTTGAAATGAAGGAAAAAATGTTAAGGGCAGCCAGAGAGAAAGGTCGGGTTACCCACAAAGGGAAGCCCATCATACTAACAGCTGATCTCTTGGCAGAAACTCTACAAGCCAGAAGAGAGTGGGGGCCGATATTCAACATTCTTAAAGAAAAGAATTTTCAACCAAGAATTTCATATCCAGCCAAACTAAGCTTCATAAGTGAAGGAGAAATAAAATACTTTACAGACAAGCAAACGCTGAGTGATTTTGTCACCACCAGGCCTGCCCTAAAAGAGCTCCTGAAGGAAGCACTAAACATGGAAAGGAACAACCGGTACCAGCCACTGCAAAAACAGGCCAAATTGTAAAGACCATCGGGGCCAGGAAGAAACTGCATCAACTAACGAGCAAAATAACCAACTAACATCATAATGACAGGATCAAATTCACACATAACAATATTAACGTTAAATGTAAATGGGCTAAATGCTCCAATTAAAAGACACAGACTGGCAAACTGGATAAGGAGTCAAGACCCATCAGTGTGCTGTATTCAGGAAACCCATCTAACGGGCACAGACACACACAGACTCAAAATAAAGGGATGGAGGAAGATCTATCAAGCAAACGGAAAACAAAAAAAGGCAGGGGTTGCAATCCTAGTTTCTGATAAAATAGACTTTAAACCAACAAAGATCAAAAGAGACAAAGAAGGCCATTACATAATGGTAAAGGGATCAATTCAACAAGAAGAGCTAACTATCCTAAATATATCTGCACCCAACACAGGAGCACACAGATTCATAAAGCAAGTCCTCAGTGACCTACAAAGGGACTTAAACTCCCACACAATAATAACGAGAGATTTTAACACCCCACTGTCAACATTAGACAGATCGAGACAGAAAGTTAACAAGATATCCAGGAATTGAACTCAGCTCTGCACAAAACGGACCTAATAGACATCTACAGAACTATCCACCCCAAATCAACAGAATATACATTTTTTTCAGCACCACACCACACCTATTCCAAAATTGACCACATAGTTGGAAGTAAAGCTCTCCTCAGCAAATGTAAACGAACAGAAATTATAACAAACTGTCTCTCAGACCACAGTGCAATCAAACTAGAACTCAGGATTAAGAAACTCACTCAAAACCGCTCAACTACATGGAAACTGAACAACCTGCTCCTGAATGACTATTGGGTACATAATGAAATGAAGGCAGAAATAAAGATGTTCTTTGAAACCAACGAGAACAAAGACACAACATACCAGAATCTCTGGGACACATTCAAAGCAGTGTGTAGAGGGAAATTTATAGCACTAAATGCCCACAAGAGAAAGCAGGAAAGATCCAAAATTGACACCCTAACATCACAATTAAAAGAACTAGAAAAGCAAGAACAAACACATTCAAAAGCTAGCAGAAGGCTAGAAATAACTAAAATCAGAGCAGAACTGAAGGAAATAGAGACACAAAAAACCCTTCAAAAAATTAATGAATCCAGGAGCTGGTTTTTTGAAAAGATCAACAAAATTGATAGACCGCTAACAAGACTAATAAAGAAGAAAAGAGAGAAGAATCAAATAGATGCAATAAAAAATGAAAAAGGGGATATCACCACTGATCCCACAGAAATACAATCTACCATTAGAGAATACTACAAACACCTCTATGCAAATAAACTAGAAAATCTAGAAGAAGTGGATAAGTTCCTCGACAAATACACCCTCCCAAGACTAAACCAGGAAGAAGTTGAATCTCTGAATAGACCAATAACAGGCTCTGAAATTGTGGCAATAATCAATAGCTTACCAACCAAAAAGAGTCCAGGACCTGATGGATTCACAGCCAAATTCTACCAGAGGTACAAGGAGGAACTGGTACCATTCCTTCTGAAACTATTCCAATCGATAGAAAAAGAGGGACTCCTCCCTAACACATTTTATGAGGCCAGCATCATCCTGATACCAAAGCCTGGCAGAGACATAACCACAAAAGAGAATTTCAGACCAATATCCTTGATGAACATTGATGCAAAAATCCTCAATAAAATACTGGCAAACTGAATCCAGCAGCACATCAAAAAGCTTATCCACCATGATCAAGTGGGCTTTATCCCTGGGATGCAAGGCTGGTTCAACATACATAAATCAATAAATGTAATCCAGCATATAAACAGAACCAAAGACAAAAACCACATGATTATCTCAATAGATGCAGAAAAGGCCTTTGACAAAATTCAATAACCCTTCATGCTAAAAACTCTCAATAAATTAGGTATTGATGGGACGTATCTCAAAATGATAAGAGCTATCTATGACAAACCCACAGCCAATATCATACTGAATGGGCCAAAATTGGAAGCATTCCCTTTGAAAACTGGCACAAGACAGGGATGCCCTCTCTCACCACTCCTATTCAACATAGTGCTGGAAGTTCTGGCCAGGGCAATCAGGCAGGAGAAGGAAATAAAGGGTATTCAATTAGGAAAAGAGGAAGTCAAATTGTCCTTGTTTGCAGATGACATGATTGTATATCTAGAAAACCCCATTGTCTCAGCCCAAAATCTCCTTAAGCTGATTAGCAACTTCAGCAAAGTCTCAGGATACAAAATCATGTACAAAAATCACAAGCATTCTTGTACACCAATCACAGACAAACAGAGAGCCAAATCATGAGTGAACTCCCATTCACAATTGCTTCAAAGAGAATAAAATACCTAGGAATCCAACTTACAAGGGATGTGAAGGACCTCTTCAAGGAGAACTACAAACCACTGCTCAATGAAATCAAAGAGGATACAAACAAATGGAAGAACATTCCGTGCTCATGGGTAGGAAGAATCAATATCGTGAAAATGGTCATACTGCCCAAGGTAATTTATACATTCAATGCCATCCCCATCAAGCTACCAATGACTTTCTTCACAGAATTGGAATAAACTACTTTAAAGTTCATATGGATCCAAAAAAGAGCCCGCATCGCCAAGTCAATCCTAAGCCAAAAGAACAAAGCTGGAGGCATCACGCTACCTGACTTCAAACTATACTACAAGGCTACAGTAACCAAAACAGCCTGGTACTGGTACCACAACAGAGACATAGATGAATGGAACAGCACAGAGCCCTCAGAAATACTGCCACATATCTACAACTATCTGATCTTTGACAAACCTTACAAAAACAAATCTTTGACAAACCTGACAAAAACAAGCAATGGGGAAAGGATTCCCTATTTAATAAATGGTGCTGGGAAAACTGGCTAGCCATATGTAGAAAGCTGAAACTGGATCCCTTCCTTACACCTTATACAAAAATTAATTCAAGGCCGGGCACGGTGGCTCACGCTTGTAATCCCAGCACTTTGGGAGGCCAAGGCGGGTGGATCACGAGGTCAGGAGATCGAGACCACGGTGAAACCCCGTCTCTACTAAAAATACAAAAAATTACCTGGGCGTGGTGGTGGGCGCCTGTAGTCCCAGCTACTCGGAGAGGCTCAGGCAGGAGAACGGCGTGAACCCAGGAGGCGGAGCTTGCAGTGAGCCAAGATCGCGCCACTGCACTCCAGCCTGGGTGACAGAGCAAGACTGCATCTCAAAAAAAGAAAAAAAAAAAAAATTAATTCAAGATGGATTAAAGACTGAAATGTTAGACCTAAAACCATAAAAACCCTAGAAGAAAACCTAGGCAATACCATTCAGGACATAGGCGTGGGAAAGGACTTCATGTCTAAAACACCAAAAGCAATGGCAACAAAAGCCAAAATTGACAAATGGGATCTCATTAAACTAAAGAGCTTCTGCACAGCAAAAGAAACCACCATCAGAGTGAACAGGCAACCTACAGAATGGGAGAAAATTTTTGCAACCTACTCATCTGACAAAGGGCTAATAACCAGAATCTACAATGAACTCAAACAAATTTACAAGAAAAAAACAACCCCATCAAAAAATGGGCGAAGGACATCAACGGACACTTCTCAAAAGAAGACATTTATGCAGCCAAAAAACACATGAAAAAATGCTCATCATCACTGGCCATCAGAGAAATGCAAATCAAAACCACAGTGAGATACCATCTCAAACCAGTTAGAATGGCCATCATTAAAAAGTCAGGAAACAACAGGTGCTGGAGAGGATGTGGAGAAATAGGAACACTTTTACACTGTTGGTGGGACTGTAAACTAGTTCAACCATTGTGGAAGTCAGTGTGGCGATTCCTCAGGGATCTCGAACTAGAAATACCATTTGACCCAGCCATCCAATTGCTGGGTATATACCCAAGGGACTATAAATCATGCTGCTATAAAGACACATGCACACATATGTTTATTGAGGCACTATTCACAATAGGAAATAGTTGGAACTAACCCAAATGTCCAACAACGATAGACTGGATTAAGAAAATGTGGCACATATATACCATGGAATACTATGCAGCCATAAAAAATGAAAAAAAAAAAAGCAATGAGAATTCATGGACACAGGAAGGGGAACATCACACTCCGGGGACTGTTGTGGGGTGGGGGGAGGGGGGAGGGACAGCATTAGGAGATACACCTAATGCTAAATGACGAGTTAATGGGTGCAGCACACCAACATGGCACATGGATACATATGTAACAAACCTGCACATTGTGCACATGTACTCTAAAACCTAAATAATAAAAAATAAAATAAAATAAAATAAAATAAGAAAAGAGGCCAGAAATTTGTATCTATAACAGGTATTCCATGTGTTTCATATTACTGAGCTTTGCATGGGAAACAATTACTTTAGTTTAAGAACATATTTTTAATTAGTCATTCATCATTGTTGTCTAATTATGGTATACCTACTTGCTTTCTCATTATTAAAAAAATACAATGATTCTCATCATAGGGATATTACATTATTTTGCAATTATTTTCCTAGAATAAAATATATGTAATTTTAATTATTGGGTTTATGATTTAGAGCCATTTTAAGAAGCCTAATATCTACTGCAAATTTATTTTTCATGAACTTCTAGTTTAAACTGCTTTTAAATTACATTTAATTATTCAGTTTCCCTGAAGCCTTATACATATATTAAATATCACAACATTTTTTTAAAAACCAAAGTGAGATTATGCCCCTATGATATTATTTCTTTGATTGCTTGCAGTGGTTGGAAATGTATTATCATGCATCTTTCTGCCATTTTATTATTTTCGTTTTTTATGGTATTTACATTTTTATGTACCTAATGGGTACATTTTGGTTTTCATATAATTTTAAAAATATTTATAAAATAATTAGAATAGGATACTTTCTGTTTCAGATAATAGATACAGATGAAACTGGCTTAACTAATCAAAATATCATGTATTTCTCTTCAGTGCACAAACCCCAGAGCTCCAGAAATGAGGTAGGTACTAGATATGCAAGGTCAGACCTCTGGCTCTGCTTCTCTGTGATAATCCTGACTCCTCCTTTCCTAACATGTTGGCTCAAGCTGGTGGTCATTCTGGGTGTTACATCTAGAGGCAGTAACTCAGAAGAGAAGAGCTGATTCATTTAGTATGCATCTTTTCTGAAAGAATATACTTTTTTCAGAAAATCACCAATATACTCTTCTACGTCATTTGCCAGAATTAGGTCACATTGATTTTCTTAAATCACGCACTTGTGAAACAAACAGGATTACCATGAATGGATGAATTCAGATAGCATCTTCCGATGGTATGGAGTTATATAATTAATAGTATTTGGAAACTAAGAAATAACAAAGTAGGCTATAAATAATGTCTAATAAGTATTCATTTACAATAAGGTAAATTACCTAGTCTTTATTTTTTTTGGCTAGTACAAAGATTGTATTTTATATTTTTGTTGTTGCTATGAAAGTGTGTCACTCAGATCTCCAAGTGCATAGCTGATTTTCAGCCCCAGTGCTACCCATTACATCCACCGTTGCTTTTCCTGTCTGCTCTGGGTCTATTACCTAGTAAGCAGGCTGGAGGCACTAGTTCTGTACCATTTCTTCCTGAGGCTGAAATTTTCCATTAGGTAAACCTTGCTCAGGACATCCATGGCCTGCCTGAAACTTTTTCAGAGCCTCACTAGAGTATGAGACTCTTCCTACCCATTTTCTTCTTCTTCTTTCCTTTTGCAGGTATCTGACTTGCATTGGGATTTGAAGATCCTTCCTGCCTAGGCTTGTCCACTTCCTGTTTACCCTACATGGGACTTTTCCCAATACATTTCTTACACTTCTAGCTCTGCTTCTTGGAGGATCCAAGTTGAGATCGTATTTAATCATTTGATCCATCACACCATATGATATATTGTGTGAAGCATTTCCATCTATACTGATATATATATATATATTTTTTTTTTTTATTATTATACTTTAGGGTTTTAGGGTACATGTGCACAATGTGCAGGTTTGTTACATATGTATCCATGTGTCATGTTGATTTCCTGCACCCA
>NW_026652285.1:75593641-75738734 GCF_009828535.3 Hylobates moloch | reverse complement strand
TTGTTTCCTGATTTTTTAATGATGGCCATTCTAACTGGTGTGAGATGGTATCTCACTGTGGTTTTGATTTGCATTTCTCTGATGGCCAGTGATGATGAGCATTTCTTCATGTGTTTTCTGGCTGCATAAATGTCTTCTTTTGAGAAGTGTCTGTTCATGTCCTCTGCCCACTTTTTGATGGGGTTGTTTGTTTTTTTCTTGTAAATTTGTTTGAGTTCATTGTAGATTCTGGTTATTAGCCCTTTGTCACATGAGTAGGTTGCAAAAATTTTCTCCCATTCTGTAGGTTGCCTGTTCACTCTGATGATAGTTTCTTTTGCTGTGCAGAAGCTCTTTAGTTTAATGAGATCCCATTTGTCAATTTTGGCTTTTGTTGCTATACTGATATTTATGTATTTGTTTGTTTATTTAATTGTGTTTTCTATGAGCTAAGCTCTGTGCTAGGCAACGTGGATATAAGAATTCATTGAAAAGTTTACTTATCTAAAGTACTCCTAGGTTTAAAAGTGATTGAGGCAGATAAATACATAAAAATGGAACGCACTCTAAAAGGGGCATAAACAGAATTTGAAAACTCAGTGGAGGAAGACAGAAAATCCTCCTGATTTTGGAAGACAACATAGACTTCCAAAAAGATCCTGATAAAGTTGAATTCTTTAGGTAGAACATTGAAGGGTGAGATTTTCTATTGCATTAGTTGGGGCAATATTAGCTATAACAAGACAGATCAAATAGTGTATAATGACTCAATCCAAATAAACATTTATTTTTCATTTATGTAACTATTGCAGGTTGGTAGGGGACTTTCTCCTCCTTGCAGATATTTTGGAATCCACCTTTGAAGATGGGAATACAGTCATGTGCCTTATAAGATTTAGTAAGTAGGGAATAAAGAAGGCAAATGGAAATTCAGTAGGCAATAAATGGTGTCCAATGCTATAATCATTCATGTGAAGTTTGGTAAACATCCCACTCCATTTTTTTATAGTCTGAACACTTGATTTTACATATATGTGGTGGCTGTCAAAGTGTGACACTCAGATATCCTTCAAGATAGAACGTGAAGGGAAAATAACAAAGACTTATGCATGTAATGATTTTATGGGTGAGGCTTAGAAATGGCATGTCTCCACATCTCAAGGACCTCTTCAAGGAGAACTACAAACCACTGCTCAATGAAATAAAAGACGATACAAACAAATGGAAGAACATTCCGTGCTCATGGGTAGGAAGAATCAATACCGTGAAAATGGCCATACTGCCCAAGGTAATTTATAGATTCAATGCCATCCCTATCAAGCTACCAATGACTTTCTTCACAGAGTTGGAAAAAACTACTTTAAAGTTCATATGGAATCAAAAAAGAGCCCGCATCGCCAAGTCAATCCTAAGCCAAAAGAACAAAGCTGGAGGCATCATGCTACCTGACTTCAAACTATACTACAAGGCTACAGTAACCAAAACAGCTTGGTACTGGTACCAAAACAGAGATATAGATCAATGGAACAGAACAGAGCCCTCAGAAATAATGCCGCTTATCTACAACCATCTGATCTTTGACAAACCTGACAAAAACAAGCAATGGGATAAGGATTCCCTATTTAATAAATGGTGCTGGGAAAACTGGCTAGCCATATGTAGAAAGCTGAAACTGGATCCTGTCCTGACACCTTATACAAAAATTAATTCAAGATGGATTAAAAACTTACATGTTAGACGTAAAACCATGAAAACCCTAGAAGAAAACCTAGGCAATACCATTCAGGACATAGGCATGGGCAAGGACTTCATATGTAAAACACCAAAAGCAATGGCAACAAAAGCCAAAATTGACAAATGGGATCTAATTAAACTAAAGAGCTTCTGCACAGCAAAAGAAACTACCATCAGAGTGAACAGGCAACCTACAGAATGGGAGAAAATTTTCACAACCTACTCATCTGACAAAGGGCTAATACCCAGAATCTACAATGAACTCAAACAAATTTACAAGAAAAAAACAACCCCATCAAAAAGTGGGCAAAGGATATGAACAGACATTTCTCAAAAGAAGACATTTATGCAGCCAAAAACACATGAAAAAATGCTCATCATCACTGGCCATCAGAGAAATGCAAATCAAAACCACAATGAGACACTGTCTCACACCAGTTAGAATGGCGATCACTAAAAAGTCAGGAAACAACAGGTGCTGGAGAGGATGTGGAGAAATAGGAACACTTTTACACTGTTGGTGGGACTGTAAACTAGTTCAACCATTGTGGAAGTCAATGTGGCGATTCCTCAGGGATCTAGAACTAGAAATACCATTTGATCCAGCCATCCAATTACTGGGTATATACCCAAAGGATTATAAATCATGCTGCTATAAAGACATGCACACGTATGTTTATTGTGGCATTATTCACAATAGCAAAGACTTGGAACCAACCCAAATGTCCATCAATGATAGACTGGATTAAGAAAATATGGCTCATATACACCATGGAATACTATGCAGCCATAAAAAAGGATGAGTTCATGTCCTTTGTAGGGACATGGATGAATCTGGAAACCATCATTCTCAGAAAACTATTGCAAGGAAAAAAAACCAAACACCCCATGTTCTCACTCATAGGTGGGAACTGAATAATGAGAACACATGGGCACACGAAGGGGAACATCACACACTGGGGCCTGTTGTGGGGTGGGGGGTAGGGTGGAGGGATAGCATTAGGAGATATGCCTAATGTTAAATGATGAGTTAATGGGTGCAGCACACCAACATGGCACATATATACATATGTAACAAACCTGCACGTTGTGCACATGTACCCTAAAACTTTAGGTATAATAAAAATAAATAAATACATACATACATACATACATACATACATACAAGAAATGGCATATCTCCTTAGCCCACGTTGTATTTTTTGGAATCCAGTGATACAACGTATTCAACTATGTGGGAATTTGGGAAATCAGTTCTATGTGTCAAGGAAGAAGGTGAAACTCAGAAGTCTCTGCCACACAGGTAAGAACAATATGCACAAGAGAACCGAATTGTTAAAGTTCTTGAGAAGCTTGCAGAAGTAAGAATTCAATACAGTTGAAGTGTAGGGCACATAAGTAAAATAAAAAGATAATGAAGGTAAAGAAGCTAGCAGCTCTTTTATGCTATTAATTAAACTTTTAAATTTATGTAAAGCTTTTAATGCTTATTTTATTCTATTAAAATTTTATATATAATTTAATTCACTTTTGACTTTTTTTCTCTTGGTCAATTCTGCTATTTTTGTGACATTTTTACATTGTTCTAATTATTTTTGGAGCATTATAACACACAGAAAGCATGTCTGAATAGATCTATCCACTATAATTATTTCCTAATTATAAACAACAAATTTGTAAAATCTAAACACTTACCAAAGCCTATAGTTAATCTGGCCTTCCATTTGTTCAGGGTTACTTCAAGTAGAAAATTTGCATTCCAATGTTTTATTTATTCAGCAATATGAATAAATAACATTCTTTCCCACAAACAAAATAGCAGTATAACAAATTCCTAAAATAGCAGTACAATAGATTTCTCTGGCCAAAAAATAAAAAAAAAATAGTTTCTATCCTCCCTAGGCTATATTTTTGCCTTGGTCCTCTCTAACACCTTCAAATTATTTCATTAATGGAGGAGATTCAGGATATTTTAGGTTTTAAAGTTTACTTTAGTTGCTTAAAATTATTAAGATAAAAATGGACTTTCAGAGATACCCTTAATCACTCATCAGATTGGCAGTAACAGCAACAACAAAATTTGACAGTTGGGACAGTAGGGAATGGGCATTCTCATACCCTGCTGGAGGGACTGTAAATTGGTAAAAATGTTTTACATTACAATTTGGCAGGACTCAGTGAAACCATAAATATAATTCAATATTTATCAGAGGAATGAGTAAATAAAATGATACATTCAAGAGGTGGAATTCAACACTATGGATAAAAGATTGAACTAAAACTATATATGGAGTATGGAGAGATTAAAAAATCAGTAAGTGGGAAAAAACTCAACAATATACAGCGTGATAGTTTGCATCACATATGTTATGCAAATTAAACAAAATATACCTCTAGTAGAGGGAGATGAATAATGGTTCTAGGGATAGGAACAAAATATAATTCAACTTTATCTGTAATACTAAACAATTATTGAAAATATAAAGCAAATAAAAACGTGATAAGTGTATTTTATTATTCTTTCTGATTTTTTATCTCTTAAGTTTCTTAGAAAAATATTTAAAATGTTGTATTTATTATTCCTAATGAGTTAGTGGACAATAATAAGGTATTAAGCAAAAATACTGTTAGTTCTTAGGAGCTAAGATTTACAGGGGTAAACTGGAGGACGATAAATGCTATTGTTTGGTCTGATGTCTGTTCAGTATTCTCTATAAAGGGCATCTAGGAAAGTCTGAATTAAAACTAATCTATAGGTGTGCAATATTAACTTGTACATAGAGTGTCCGTCAGTATCAGGAGGAAGGTGACATATTCAAAACAGGCTCTCCAGAATGTCACCCGATGAGTATTTCAGGAAACAAAGTTCTCCGGATAAATGAGTTAATTTCTTTCAAAGATTATAACACAGGGATTCTCACAGGGAAGGACAACTTGTTTCCATAACACATGACTTGAAATTTAGTTCATAAACTTTTAATGTCTGTTTTGGCAGCTCAGGGATCTGTTTTGTTTGATATCCTTCTATATTTGCAACTGTTGTTTCCAAAATAGTTAGAAACAATATTTGGGTAGATGGATTGATGGAAAAGAGATGGATGAGGCTGTTGTGTTTATTAAAGAAATGATATATGTACAGGTCTCCAAACATAACCTGGAAAATATCAAAAGTAGATATTACTATTATTAGAGAATAATTATATCCATATATGATTTTAATTGGCACACAGTAATTGTACACATTTATGGGGCTACAGTGAGATGTTTTCATACCTGTAATGATTGTAATGATTGAATCAGAGTATTTATCATTTCCATCATCTCAACCATTCATCATTTATTTGTGGTGAGAACATTCTAAATCCTCTTTTCTAGCTGTTTGGAAATAAATCATACAATATTATTAATTATATTCATCCTCCTGCACAACAACACACCAGAACTTAGTATTCCTATTAACGATGACCCCATACCCATTGACCAATCTGTCTTAATTCCTCCTTGCCTCTTCCTTCCCTAGCCTCTAGTAACTACTATTCTACCCTCTAATTCTGTGAGATCAGCTTTTATAGATTCCGTACATGAATGACATTGTTCAGTATTTGTGTTTCTATGCCTGGCTCATTTAACATAGTGTCCTCCAGGTTTATCCGTGTTGCCACAAATGACAGGATTTTATTTTTTATAGCTAAATAGTATTTGATTTTGTATACATTTATACTGTTTTCTTTATCCATTCATCTGTTAATAGGCACTTGGATTGATTCCATTTCTTAGCTGTTGTGAACAATGCTGCAATTAATATGGGAGTGCAGATATCTCTTAGACATACTGATTTTATTTCTTTTTGATATATATCCAGTAGTGGCATTGCTGGATCAAATGGTAGCTCTATTTTTAGTTTTTTGAAGAACCTCTGTAGTGTTTTACATAGTCGCTGGACTTTTTTATACTCCCACAAACAGTGCATAAGAGCTCCCTTTTCTCCACATCCTCGCCAGCATAAATTATCTTTTGTTGTTTTGCTAATAGCCATTTTAACTGGGGTGAGGTGATACCTCATTGTGGTTTTGATTTGCATCTCCCTAATGTTTAGTGATATTGAGCATTTGTCATATACCTGTTTGTATGTCTTCTTTTGAGAGGGGTCTATTCAAATCTTTTGCTCATCTTTTAATCAGATTATTGTTATTTTTTTCTATTAAGTGTTGGGGTTTCTTACATATCTTTTATATTAGACCCTTGTCAGATATATGGTTTTTAAGTATTTTATCCCATTCTGTAGGTTTTCTCTTCACTTTGTTGTTTTCTTTGCTATGCAGAAGTTTTTCAGTTTGATACAATCCCATTTGTCTATTTTTGCTTTTGTTGCCTGTGATTTTGAGATCAGCTTTTATAGATTTATTTATTGTCTAAAAGATCTTTGCCCAGACCAATGACATGGGCAAAGATTCTCCAATGTCATGGAGCATTTCCCCTATGTTTTCTTCTAGTAGTTTTATAGTTTCAGGTTTTATGGTTAAGTGTTTAATCCATTTTGAGTTGACTTTTGTATGCTATGAGAGAGAGGGTCTAGTCTCATACTTCTATTCATACTTAAGTTAATTTTTAACTTAAGCCAAATTGTCATGCAATTATTTTTCATGTTTTCCTTTCTGAAAGAAGTTAAAAAATAAAGAAGTAGAGTTACAATTGTAATATAAAAGGAGAATGATTAATCTGCAGACAGATGAAAAGAGAGTTTTGTTAAAATTATTGACTATAATGATATTTCCCCTATAATAGCTTCTGATAGTCATAATAACTTTAGGATATTAACAAGCTGGTTTAATAATCTACACACACATTGCTTTTGCTTCTAATTCTTTTGATACAACATCACACTTAGGCCTTAATTGGGAACTTGAATATCTCAGTGTCTGTAAAAGAAGCTAGTACTCTGTGAAACTCAAACAGACCAAATGTCAAAGTTTTCTATTGATTTACTATAATTCATCTAAGCATTTGAAAGGCTATGCAGGGAAACACCCTGAAGGCCTCACTTTTGGGCCCTCATTTAATCAGTATCAGATTGGATCTGCAGTGGTTTATTCCTCACTTGAGCAGCAAAAACACTTCCGTGCCCTCTCCACCTAAACACAGCTGAAAACGAAAACATAAAGAGCACAGAATAAACAGACTCCACCTCAGGAACAGATGTTACCTCTAGAAAGTGCTGCCGTGCCCGGTAATTGCCTTCTCTGAGCCTCCACAATCAAGAATTCTCACTGAGCACTCACAGTGCAGACCTATAATTGGCCACTTTCCTGTTTGTTTCCTCCACTCCCTACAAATATCCAGGCAAAACCGGTGCCAGGTTTATCTCTATCCCCTGGACCAAATACAGGAATCAAAAACAAAAAAAAGGCACTTGTCATTTTTCTCCTGAATGAATAGGATGACAGTAAATTGTTAGAGATCCTACTCACTTTTTCCCCCAATGCGAATGTGCCCTCTGATTTATCATTATTTAAGTTCTTTGTTTTACTGATTCTTGAGTCAGTCTGGACTGAGACTGGGAAAAAGGGGACATGAATAAATTTGTCTTTGCCTGAGATTGTGTCTGTATTGTGTGGGCTAAAGTTTGAAACCTGTTGGTCGCTAGAGGCAGAACTCTCCATGTCCCTTGCACATGTGACTTCTAGACTCCTTTGCTATCTGACAAGGATCCATTTTCCTTGCCCACAGTAATTTTGTTTCAGCTACCCAGATCTTGCTTTGACAATGCTTTCCCTCAAGCATTTACACCAGTCTGAGAAGGAAAGTGAAAACTAAGTTCTGGGAGTATGAGACTTTTATAAGAAATGCAGCTTACATGGAATGGAGAGTAAATAACAAACTACTAACCATAGGGTCACAACAGGTTTCTAAAAGAAGGAGGAAAAAGAATACAAAGAAAGCAGCATGGCAGTGCTGGGGGGTCCCTGACAAGAAAGTGGAATTTGCTGTAAAGAAAGATACTTGACTAAAACATTTTTTGAAACCAATGGGGAAACAGAGGGCAGATAAGATAAAACCATTAGCTAACATTTATTGAGAATTGCACTTTCCCTACATTAATTGTTTAAATCCTTATATTAACCCTGAGAGCTACTCTTATTATCATTATAATTATTACTAGCATATTCACAGATAAGAAACCTAAGGCACAGAGAAGATAAAACAATGATTTGCTAAAAGTCACACAGCCTGGATGATGCCAGGATTAGGGCCCAGAGCTTATAATTTCAGCCTCTAATTATCTTGCCTTATAAAGGATTAATTCTGAGAAATATATATTGCTAAATATAATGGTTTATGGTTTCTAGTCCGATCACATCCTTGCTGTAATACTAACACCACTGCCAAAGAGAAAGGAATTCAAATGTGTCATTGATGCAGGATTTCTCTCAGCCCCTTTACTGGACTCACGGCAGAGGCACTCCCTGTACTCTGCTCACTGTGCTCAAACCCTTGCAGGAAGGAGCATGTGAGCCAGCGAGTGCAGGATCCAGCTGGCCACTCTGGGCGCTGACACAGAAACAAGCTCCATGCAGGGCCTGCGGCCAGAACAGGTGTGTTGCCTTGAGGGGAACGCCGCAGCACCCATGTGAGGGGGCCCACAACCCCGAAGCCACAGAGGGGGTATTACAGTGCTCTTTTAGTTCTACCATCCATGGACGGTGGTGTGTTAGCAGCTGAGTTGGCCCCTTGCCTCATCACATGAAGTGGCTGCCCCCTGCCGGCAACGGCAAAGGGCTGGTGTGATAGCCTTTCTGGGTACCTCCTGCACTCAGTGGGTCCCCAGCTCGTCTCGTGTCCAAGAAGAATAAGGTCACGTGAACAGTTGAAAGACGGTGAAGGTGGAGAATTTTATCCAGTGATAGAAACAGCTCTTAGCAGAGAGGGGAGCTGGAGAGGGGATGGGAATGTCAGGTTATCTTCCCCGAAGTCAGACTGTCTCTCTATCCCCTGAAGTCAGGCCATTTCTTCCTCTACGGACTGAATCTGGGGTGTTTATAAGCACAGGATGGGGATGGCATGCTGATTGGTTTATGAGTATGCAAAAAAAGGGTAAAGTGAAGACACCACTCAAAGGCGGACACGACGGTATAGAAAACCAATTAGGAAAGCATAGGTATATGTAATATAGGTGAAGGGTGGGGATCTATCAGAGGAGAGCATGCCAAGCAGGAAGACAAGTTTTCAGTCCAATCTGAGGATTAAACTTGTAGCTTGGCTTTCAGGCTTTCAGCTACCTTCAGCTTGGAGGTGGGGTTTCACCAGGTACCCGCCCATATCTGCCCAGGCATTTGGCTGCCTCCTGCTACTATCACCACTCCCCTGTTTTAATGACTCCTCATAAAGATCCTTGTAAAACATCTAAAACAAGACTAACACGAGGCTGGGTGCAGAGGCTCATACTTATAATTCCAGCACTTTGGGAGGCTGAGGTGGGCAGATCACTTGAGCCCAGGAGTTTGAGACCAGCCTGGGGAGCATGGCAAAACCCCATCTCTAAAATACAAACAAGCAAAAAAAGCCAAATCTTCTGCCACTTCAACTACCCCGACTTCTGTTCCAATCACAACAGATGCTGACTTTCCCATGCTTTATAACAATTTTGTTCTTTCCCAAAAGATATGGGTTCTGCCTAGAATTCCTTAACTATCCTTTTTGCCCAGTTGATTCCTGAGTTAGCAGGTAGTTAAAACGTTTTCTTAGAACTCCTAATGCATGTTCACTTTTGTCTTATTATACTGTGTATTTAATGGCCTGTATTCCTTTAAAGATAATGTACAGCTTTGCCTGTCTAGAGCTTATAGTAGGTTCTTGATAGATGTTTAGCATTAATGAAAGGATGCTTGGGAGATTGAGACTTAGGCGTTTTTCCTAAAGTAATTCCTCTGAAGTGTCATGAATCTCAATTAAAAAGTAAGGTAAGCAGGATTTGTAGGCAATTTCCTGTACTAGAACTTCAATGTGACTCTAATTATTGTTGAATATGCTGAAATATTTTGAAAAACAGAAATTGTGGCAGTTTTACCCTATTTGCCACAATTTTGAATGCACGATTTAAAAACCAGTCAGAATAAGAAACCACGATTATCAAATGAAATCATTTCATAACAAATTAATGAAATGAGAAAGTAAATTAGCTAGATTTAATTGACCAAGGATGCAAAAGAATAGCTGTCACTAGGTAATTTATTGAATTTATTCAAATGGTCAGCTCATGGAGCCTGCATACGGGCACAGGAATGTGCTGACAATGAATAGCTCCCCATAAATATACTTCACTCTCTAAACTAGGGGATATGTAAACATACGGTATTACTTATACCTGTCTATAGAATGAGGTACAAAATGAGATATTTTATTGTTCCCATTCTCATGTTATGTCTTTCTCCCCTACAGACAAACACTAAGGAAACTATAAAAATAAATCTATCCACAAAACGACCGGCTCACATGATCCATTTTCATTGTAGCCATAGTTCTCCATCTCAGTACACTATATAAGGTAAACAAAGCAGCAGGATACAGAGGTACCTGCATAATTGCATTCTCCTCTTTTCTTTACTTTGTGCTTGAATAAATCTGGGCTATATTATAAAATTCTTTATTTAATCAACTGAAAGGACTAATGTATCTTTCTTTAAAAATGGCTTGGTTTTACTGATGGCAAAAGTAAAACATATTTGAAAATTCCAGTAATGCAGAAATGTATAAAGTTGAAAGTAAGGTTCACAAATAACTCAACACCCAGAAACACTGATTATTAACAGTTTAATGTGTCAACTTCTAAATTCTTAATGCACACATGTAATGAGCACCTATATTTAAGAAAAATTGATTTATTCTACATATATTTTCTGAAACTAGTTTTTTCTTAACAATATATTGTTACTTCCCATGATAACGCCAATGCATCTACCAGATTCTATTAATAGGTAAATGCCATTTCATCTTATAGATAAGCTTATTTGTTATAACCATTGCTCCCAGATTTAAATAACGTTGCCGTGCACACATGTGCGTGTGTGTGTGTGTGTGTGTGTGTGTGTGTGTGTGTGCATACCTACAAAAATATTTTCAAAGGATAAATCCCTAAAAAGGGATTGGCTAAATTATATTTAAAAATAATTTTTAAAAGGTGATGGAATTTGCCAAATTGCCTTCATAGAATGCTGTATAAATTTATACCCTTCTAAGTGGTTAAAATCAGTGCAATTTTACTCAGTATCCTGTAACTTCCAGAATGTCCCTAGATATTTATAGGCATTATTATTCCCAGTAAACTCAACATTCTTTCAACTTTAATATAATTATTTTATTGTTTTCTATTTTTTGTGAATAAATTCTCAAAAATAAAATATGGAGTATAGTTAATATCCTTTCATAACCAGAAATCAGGCATATGTCTCTTTTTCAGGTTTTACTATAGTAGCACAATCAAAATATTCTTTATACGAGAATTATAGGTATCTCATAATTACACCATGTTGTATTGATGTTATTTTGTTCATGATGCTACTAAAAATAAAATAATTTCTTCTATTATAGATATATCACATAACACATTAATATATATTATATGTTTTTACTCTATTCCATTCTATTGGCACTATTTCTTTATAGAGAAGTGATTGGGTTGCTACCTATATATTTGTTTGCAGCCAACAAATTTAATCAGCTTTAATATCTTTACGATATTTTCGTATGTTTCTTATCTAAATTTCCAGGTACACAATTCTCCATACTTCCTTCACATCATGACACATTTATCTCCTGGCATTGATAATACATAAGACACTATATTATAATATATAAAACAACATATAATTATAATTTTGGTAATATAGAAAATATAATGTGTTTAAGCTGTTTTATATTCTTCAATGGCATTGACTAATAGTATTTGGAACAGTATCTGGTTTCATTGAGGATTTTCACTTTTCAGCATTATATAATAAATTGATTTGTCTTAATTACTTTTAGTTTGTATTGAGCTGTGTCTTTTATTAATGTTATATGATTTATCTTTGCTAAGCATTAGCCTTAATATCAAAGACATATCAAAAATAGGCAAAGCCTATCATTTTTGCTTCAATATTTCATGTCTCATTCAAGTGTGTGTATATATATCTATATATAATAGGCCACATACAGTTTTTGCTTCATCATACAATTCATCTTTTAAAGATAAATTTATTTCAGTTATCCTTATTGTATCAGAACGCTTTATTTCTTCAACACTATATATGCAATATCTGTATATAATAGTATATAGTCCTGCGTTTTGTCCAATATTTTCCAATCTCCTCTAATATTTACTCTGCCATAATTTAGAATTATAACCTAGTTTTACTAGTGGTTACTGTTAGAAGTAATATTTTTCTCAATATTTCAATTATGGAAATGAAGAAAATTAAAACAGTCAGGGTTCTGACAGGAAAGCATAAGTTAACTGAAGGAGTGTTAATACAGGAAATTGGAGGTTCTCTCAGCACTGGATAGAATGGGTGATAGGCAGTGAAGCAGAAGCAGGTCATCTCATCTCAGCTACTTGCAACACCAAAGACTCTTTAGTGAAACCATCTTCATCATCCCAACTGTCAACAGAAGAGAAGTAGTGAATTTCAAGAACTTCCTTGTAAACTTGTGAATTTCCAGAACAGCAGAAGAGTTGCCACACACTACCCTAGCTGCCTGAAGCACCCAGTCAGGTGAACTCCAGAGTTTGCTATCTGACAGCCTGCCACTGTTGAAGAAAAATAAGGGCTTTTCCTAGGCTTTCTCTTCTTCAGCAAGCTCTTCTCATTGAAAGACTGTACCCCAGAACTAAACTCAGAAAGCTATTCTGGGAAATTTATCTATAAGCTCCTCTTCTCTGATACACAAAACAAAGAAGGCGAGAGAAGACATAGGTGCAGAATCAGCAACAGACAGGAATATCTAATGTCATAAACCAATGATAGGCTTTGACTCTGTGTTACCACCAAATTTCATCTCAAATTATAGTTTCCTGGTAGAATTATAATTATAATCACCTTGTTGGAGTTGAGTAGATCATGGGGGTGGTTCCCCAATGCTGTTCTCATGATACTGAGTGAATTCTCTCAAGATATGATAGTATTAGAAGGGGTTCTTCCCTCTTCATCGTTCTTGTCTTCTGTTGCCTGGTGAAGAAGGTGCCTGCTTCCACTTCTGCCATGATTGCCTCCCCAGCCATGCAAAACTGTGAGTCAAGTAAATCTCTTCTGTTTATAAATTACCCAGTCTCCGATATTTCTTTATAGCAGTGTGAAAATTATAGGAAATTGGTACTGAGAGTTGGGTAGTGCTATAAAGATAACCTGAAAATGTGGAAGTGACTTTGGAACTAGGTAACAGGCAGAGGTTGGAACAATTTAAAGGGCTCAAAAGAAAACAGAGAGATGTGGGAAAGTTTGAAACTTCCTAGAGACTTTTGAAAGGTTTTGACCAAAATGCACATAGTGATATGGACAATGAAGTCCAGGCTGAGGTGGTCTTAGATGGAGATGAGAAACTTATTTGGAACTGGAACCAAGGTGACTCTTGCTATGCTTTAGCAAAGAGACTGGCAGCATTTTGCCCCTGCCCTGGATATAGGTGGAACTTTGAACTTGAGAGAGATGATTTAGGGTGTCTGGTGGAAGAAATTTCTAAGCAGTAAAGTGTTCAAGAAGTGACAGAGTGTAAAATTTTGGAAAATTTGCAGTCTGACCATGTAGTAGAAGAGAAAAACCCATTTTGTGTGCAGAAATTCAAGCAGGCTGCAGAAATTTGCATAAGTAATGAGGAGTCAAGTGTTAATAGCCCAAGAAAATGAGGAAAATGTCTCCAGGGCATGTCAGAGACCTTTGTGGCAGCCCCTCTCATGACAGGCCTAGAGGCCTAGAAGGGAAAAAGCATTTCATGGGTGTGGCCCAGGGCCCTACTGCTTTGTGCAGCCTCAGGACTTGGTGCTCTGGGTCCTAGCTGCTCCAGCTACAGCATGACTAAAAGAGGCCAAGGTACAGCTTAGGCTGTTGCTTCACAGGGTGCAAGCCGTAAGCCTTGGCAGCTTCCACATGGTGTAGGCCCTGCAGGTGCAAAAAAATCTAGAATTGAGGTTTGGGAACCCCTGCCTAGATTTCCAAGGATGTATAGAAATGCCTGGATGTCCAGGCAGAAGTCTGATGCAGGTGTGGAGCCTTGATAAAGAACCTCTGCTAGGGCAGTGTGGGAGGAAAATGTGGGGTTGGAGCTGCCACAGAGTCCCCCCTGGGTCACTGCCTAGTGGAGATGTGAGAAGAGGGCCATTCTCTTCCAGACCCCCAAAATGGTAGATCCACTGACAGCTTGTACCATGCACCTGGAAAAGCTGCAGATACTCAATGTCAGCTGTGAAAGCAGCTGAGGGGCTGTATCCTAAAAAGCCACAGGGGCAGAGCTGCCCAAGGCTGTGGGAGCTCACCCCGTGCATCAGTGTGCCTTGGATGTGAGACATGGAGTCAAAGGAGATTATTTTGGAGCTGCCCCATGGGATTTCAGACATGCATGGGCCCTAGAATCCCTTTGTTTTGGCCAATTTCTCCCATTTTGAATGGGAGCATTTATCCAATGCCTGTAGCCCCATTATATCTTAGAAGATTTTACAGACTTCTAGGCAGAAGGGACTTGCCTTGTCTCAGATGAGGCTTTGGAATTAGACTTCTGAGTTAATGCTGGAATGAATTAAGACAGGTTTTGGGGGACAGTTGGGAAGGCATGATTGGTTTTGAAAAGTGAGGATGTGGGATTTGGAAGGGCCCCAGGGCAGAATGATATGGTTTGGCTCTGTGTCCCCACCTCAATCTCATCTCAAACTATAATCTTCATGTGTCAAGGGAGGGACCTGGTGGGAGGTAATTGGATCATGGGGGTGGTTTCCCCATGCTGTTCTTGTGATAGTGAGCTAGTTCTTACAAGATACAATGGTTTTATAAGGGGCTCTTCCCCCTTTACCCTTCTTGTATTCTGCTGCCCTGTGAAGAAAATGCCTGCTTCTCCTTCCGCCATGATTGTAAGTTTCCTGAGGCTTCCCCAGCCATGCACAACTCTGAGTCAATCAAATTTTCCAGCCTCAGGTGTTTATAGCAGTGTGAAAACAGACTAATACAGCCATTAAAATGAAGAACAAACTAATGCCAGATGCCTCTTTTCCCCCATCTTCCTGGAATTCCTCTTTTTCCTTGAAAATTCTAGAAAAAATTTCCAAGCTATTATCAATAAACTACTGTTACTTACATAGTTTATATTTCAAAAACTGCATTATAGAAAATACAGTCTGTTTGTTGCCAAAACTAACTTCATTTTTACGTTTTAAATTCTACCTTTAATTTGATCTTATCCTTACTGCCACTAATTTGTCATTTTATTACTTCAATTCCAAGTTGTTTTTATTAAGCTTCATTTTGTGTTTACTGGATTATGTCTTCAGATATATCTATTTATTGCATAAACTATTTTGTTGAAGATATTGGTAATATTTATTCATAATTACTGTTGTCTGTTCTCATGTCTATAATATTTTATATAATTACTTTCAGTAATTTTTTCTCTTTTTCCTTATTTTGTGTGATTTTTCTCAAATATTTTAATTATGTCATTAATACAGATGTTTAGGATATTTGTTTTGGACTTTGTTGGCTCTGAGTTTTATTTTTTTCATTCTGTCTGTATAATGTTTTAATTTGTTATTTATATATAACAGACATACCTATTTGGGGGTATATGTGATTATCTAATCCATTCATATACCTTGTAAAGATTAAATCAGTGTAATTGGGATATCCATCACATTAAATATTTGTCCTTTATTTATGCTAGAAACACTGGAATTCCTCTTCTAGCTGTTTAAAAATATTCAATAGACCTTTATTTTAAACCATGGTCACCCTGCTCATCTATCAAACACTAAGTCCTGTTTCCTCTGCCAAACTATACTTTATACCCGTTAATCAACCTATATATCTCTCCTCCTCTGTATCTTTCCCAGCCTCTGATAACTACCAATCTACTATATATTCATAAGATCCACTTTGTTTAGCTCCCACATGAGTTAAAACATGCAGTATTTGCCTTTCTATATCTGGCTTATTTCACTAAATGTAATGATTTCCAGGTTCATTCATGTTGCTGCAAATGACAGGATTTCATTCTTTTTGATGGATGAATAATATTTCCTTGAGCATATATACCACATTTTCTTTATTTACTTATTTATGGGCACATAGGTTGATTCTATATTTTGGCTATTGTGAATAGTGCTGCAATAAACATTGAAATCCAGGTATATCTTTGATATATTAATTTTCTTTTTTGAATATACACTCAGTATTGGAATTTCTGGGTCATATGATAGCTCTATTTTCAGTTTTTTGAGGAACCTTCCTGCAGTTTTCTATAGTGGCTATATTAATTCACACTCTCACAAACAGTGTATGATGGTTATGCTTTTTCCACATCCTTTCTACCATCCATTATTCCCTGTCTTTTTGATGAAAGCCATTTTAACTGGCATGAGATTATATCTCATTGTGGTTTTGATTTGCATTTATCTGATAATTAGTAATGTTGACTCTTTTTTTAATATACTTGTTGGCTGTCTGTCTTTTTTTGAGAAGTTTATATTCGATTATGTTGCCCTATTTTTAAGCAAATTATTAGTTTTTTAAATTTTTTATCAAGTTGTTTGAGTTTACTATATGTCCTGGTTATTAATCTCTTGTCAGACAGATAGTCTGCAAATACTTCTTCTTATTCTGTGGGTTGTCTCTCACTGTGTTGATTATTTTATTTGCTTTCTAAAAGATTTTTAGCTTGATATAATCTCATTTGTGCATTTTTGGCTTGGTTGCCTATGCTTTTGAGGCCTTACACAAAAAATTTTTGTCCAGATCAATGACCTGGAGGGCTTCCCGAATGTTTTCTTCTTGTAATTTCATAGTTTCAGATCTTAGTTTTAAGTCTTTAATCCACTTTATTTGATTTTCATATATGGTGAAGATAGGGGTCAAGTTTCATTCTTCTGCCTATGGTTATCCAGTTTGGCTAGCACCACTTAATGAAAAGACTCTTCTTTCCCCATTGTATGTTCTTGGCACCTTTGTCTAAAATAAGTTGGCTGTAAATGGGTGGATTTATACCTGGGTTCTGTATTCCATTTTATTGGTCTATGTGTCTGTTTTTATGCCAGTATCATGATGATTTTGTTAATATAGCTTTGTAGTATATTTTGGAGTCAGGTAATGTGATGCATCCAGCTTCTTTTTTTCCTGTTGAACATCGCTTTTGCTATTTGGAGTCTTTTCTGGTTCCATATAAATTTTAGAATTTTTTTCTAATTCTGTGAAAAATATCATTAGTATTTTTATAGGAATTACATAGAATCTTTAAATTGCTTTTGGTAAAATTATAATTTTAAGAATATTAATCCTTTCAATCAACGAGCATGGAATACCTTTTCATGTGTTTTGTGTCTTCTTCAGTTTATTTCATCAGTGTTTTAATGTTTTCCTTGGACAGGCTTTTCACTTCCTTGGTTAAACTGATTCCAAGATATTTTATACTTTTTTGTAGCTATTGTAAATGGGATAGCTTCCTTTATTTCTTTTTCAGATTATTCTCTGTTGGCATGTATAATTGTGGATTTTTGAATGTTGATTTTGTATTTTGTAAACTTATTGATTCTTTTTGTCAGTTTAACAGGTTTTTTTAGTGGGGTCTTTAAGTTTTTTTCTAAACGTAAGATCACATAATTTGTGAACAAGGCGAATTTGGCTTTTTTATTTCCAGTTTGCATGACTTTTATTTATTTCTCTTGCCTAAATGTTCTGGCCAGGACTTCAAGTGTTATGTTGAATAAAAGTGGGGAAAGTGGGCATTTTTGTCTTGTTCCAGATCTTAGAGAAAAGACTTTTAAATGTTCACCATTTAATACAGTGTTAGCTGTGAGTTTGTCATAATGCCTTTTATTATTTTGAGATATGTTTCTTCTATGCCCAGTTTGTTGTGGTTTTCTCATTTATCGTAAAGAGATGTTGAACTATATGGAATGCTTTTGTAGCATCTATTGAAATGATCATATGATTTTTGTTCTTAGTCGAGTTAATTTGTTACATCACATTTATTGATTGGTGTATGTTAAGCCATCCTTGCATCCCTGAGATAAATCCCAGTGATTATGGTAAATGGTTTGTCTAATGTGTTGTTGAATTCAGTTTGCTAGCATTTTGTTGAAGATTTTTGCATCTATATTCACATCAGCAGTGATAACGGGCTGTAGTTGTTTTTTTGTTTGTTTGTTTTTTTACTGGTTTTAGTATGAATGTAATCCTGGCCTGATAGGATGAGTTTAGAGGTATTCCCTCCTCTTCAAATTTTTTGAAGAGTTTTAGTATAATTGGTATTAGTTCTTCTTTAAATGTTTGGTAGAATTTAACAAGGAAGCAGTCACGTCCTGAGATTTTCTGGAATGGGAGATTTTTATTATGACTTCAAATCTGTTACTCATTATTAGTTTGTTGAGGTTTTCTATTTCTTCATGGTTTAGTTTTAATAGGTTGTATGTATCCTGAAATTCATCCATTTTTGTAGGTTTTTCAATTTGTTGATGTATAGTTATTAATAACATTCTCTAATAATTCTTTGTATTTCTGTGGTCTCCATTTTTTTCTGATTTTTATGTATATGTGTCTTCTCTCTTTTGTTTTTAGTTTGTCCAGCTTATTAATCTTATGTATTTTTCTAGTGTCAATTTCATTGATTTCTGTTCTAGTTTTTGTTACTTTTTTCTTTGTATTAATTTGGGGCTTGGCTTCTTCTTGATTTTCTAGTTTCAAAAGGTTCATTGTTTGTTGCCATAATCTTTCCACTTAGTACTGTTTTGTTGTATTACATCAATTTTGGTATGCTGTATTTTCATTTTCATTTATTTCAAGATTTTAAAAACTGCTTCATTGACATTTGTCATTTAGGAGCATGTAGTTTAATTCCCATGTGTTTGTGTGTTTTCTCAGATTCTCTTGCTATTGATTTCCCCTTTGATTCCACTTTGGTCAGAAAATATCTTTGCTATGATTTTGACTTTTTGAATTTATTGACACTTTTTTTGTGGCTGAAGGTATGGTCTATTCTGGAAAATGTTTCACATGATGATAAAAATAATGTGTATTCTGCAGCAGTTGGGTGAAAACTTCTTTAGATGTCAGATGGGCCTATTTGGTCTAGTGTATAGCTTAACTCTGATGTTTCTTTGTTTATTTTCTGTCTGGATGATCTGCCTATTACTGAGAGTGTAGTGTTGAGGTCCTCTACTGTTAATTTATTGCATTCTATCTCTTGCTTTAGATTTATTAATGTTTCATTTATATACTTGGGAGCTCCAGTGTTGGGGGCATAGATATGTATAATTGTTACATTGTTATACTCTTTGCTGAATTTAGCCCTTTGTCATTATATAGTGACTTTATTTGTATTTTTTTAGTCTTTCATTTGTAGGCTACTTTATTTTATATAAATACAGTGACTTCTACCATTTTTGGGTTTCCAGTTGCATGGAATATATTTTTCCACCTCTTCAATTTTAGTCTGTGTGTATCTTTAGGTAAAGTGGATTTCTTGTAGGCAGCATATAGTTGGATTTGTCTATCCATTCAGCCACTCTATGCCTTTTAATTGGAGAATCAAGTTCCATTTATATTCATTGTTATTATTGATAAGTATTTAAAAATGTCATTTTGTTGCTTGTTTTCTGGTTATTTTGTAATTATCTCTTCCTTTCTTACCTTCTTTCTTAGTGGTTAAGTGATTTTCTCTGGTAGTATTTTTAAAATAGTTGCTCTTTATTTTCAGTGAATCTATGATAGGTTTTTGCATTGTGGTTACTATGTGGCTTACATAAAATATTTTGTAGATATAAAACTTTATTTTAAAGAGATGAAAGCTTACTAAGAAAGAATAGAAAAAATAGAAGTAAATACATTTTAGAAAAAAATCTATACTTTAATTGCATTAGTCTATCGACTTTGTGTTGTGATATATGTATATATATATCAATATACATATTTTATATTATTTATATCTTAATATATTGCTGTAGGTATTATTGTTTTTGATGAATGTTGGGCTTCAAACTAGACTTATGAGTAGATTGCACATGACAATTATAGTATTCATATCTTCTGGGTTGTTCTTGAACTTAGTTTTACCAGTGGATTTTATACCTTCAAACATTTTCTTTTTATGCATTAATGTATTTTCTTCTGGACTGAGGAACTCCTGTTAGTTCTTGTAAGATGGGTCTGGTGGTGATGAATTCTCTCAATTTTAGTTTGTTTGGGAAAGAGTTTATCTCCCCTTCATATTTGAAGGATAGCTTTGCCAAATTTAGTATTGTATGTAAGTTTTTTTTTTTTCCTTCAGCACTTTAATAATGTCATCTCCCTCCCTTCTGGCCTGTATGGTTTTGTTGAGACGTCTTTTGCCAGACATATTGAAGCTCCTTCGTATGGTATTTGCTTCTTTTCTCTTCCTACCTTTAGGATCTTCTTTCTTGATCTTTGAGAGTTTAATTATTACATGCCTTGGTATAGTCTTATTTGAATCAAATCTGTAACATTCCTATACCTGGATATTTATATGTTTCTCAAGTTTGGGGAAGTTTTCTATTATCATTTCTTTGAATCAACTTTATATCCCATACTCTTGCTCAACTCCCTCTTGAACACCAATAATTCTTAGAATTGGTCCTTTGAAAAAATTTCCTGTATATTATAGATAATCTTTTTTCCTTTTTATTCTTTTCTTTTTTCTTCTTGAACTGTGCATTTTCAAGAACCTCTTTGAGCTCAGTGATTCTTTGCTCTGCTTGATCCATTTTGCACTTGAGAGCCTCTAGTGAATTTTTCAGTTCAGCAAATGTATTTCTCAGTTCCAATATTTCCGTTTAATTTTTTAAAATTATTCTAATCTCTTTGTTAAATTTATTTGACAAATTTAAAAATTGCTTTTCTGTGTTACCTTGGCAATCCCTGAATTTTCTTAAAATTACTATTTTAAATTCTTGGCCAGTGAGTTCACACATTTTGCCACCTTACTAGGATTCGTCAGTCATTCCTTGCTTCATGCATTTGAGGAGATCGTGTTTTTTTTTTGTTTGCTATTGTTTCTTTTGGATGTATGTCTATGTCTTTGCAATAAAGATTTAATTTTTTATCCCAGTCTTCCTGTCTGGCTTGTTTTGGGTTTTTTTGGATATGTTTGCTTAGAGATTCTTTACAATTTCCCTGTTGAAACTGCATGTTGTGTCATGGGGATTTGTTGGGCAAATTATTTTGTCACCCAGGTATTAAACCCATTAATTATTTTTTTGTGATCCTCTCCCTCCTCCCATCTTCCACCCTGCCAAAGGCTCCATTGTGTGTCATTCCCCTCTATGTGTCCATGTGTTCTCACTATTTAGCTCTCACTTATAAGTGAGGGCATGTGATACTTGGTGTTCTGTTCCTGTGTTAGTTTGCTAAGGATGATACATTTTTTAAATGCTTTTTTTCCCTCCATTATGTTGCTGCTTCCTTTAATGAACTAGATGGAACTTTAAGCTCAGGTTTGCCTCAGTTCCTGTAAACAAACAGAATGCCTGCTCTCCTGAATGGGGGAGGTCCAGAAAAGGATATCATGTCCCAGTGATATGGGAAGGTTATCTAGTGGTTATTGGCCAAGGACCACCCTCCTCCAGCAAGGTGCTACAGCAAATCAGCCACTCTGATTTGGCATCTCCTTTGGCTGAGTTACAGAGCAGAGTTTCTGAAGCTCAGAATCATAATCCTGCCTCCTCCCCTTTGTCTATGGCTATTCTCAGGGATATTTATTTCTTCTGGCACTCCGGATGCTTCCCATTGCTCAAAGCAGGAACAAACCTCATGCCGGGGAATCGAAGATGGTAGGGAAACGAGTTGTTTCCCTTGATCTCACTTTTCAGTATAGAATCTATGCTCTGGGGGAAATTTTCTGTGTGCTTAGTGCTGAGCAGGTTTGGGAAAGTCACATCATGGATATGGAAATCAAGTTCTCTTACCATCTGCTTGAAATATTTTTACTTCTCTGTGTTCCTGGGAACTATCCTTACATTTGAGTTCTTGGATATTGCTGGTGATAATACTGGTGCGGTATATTTGTTTTCTGTGGAGTAGAAAGAAACTAGCTTGCTTCTACATTAATATTTTGGAACTGGAAGGCTCCACATCCTCAATGTAATATTTTAAAATTTATTTTTGTTGTTTTACTATTTCTTCTTTGATAACATTTAATTTTTCCATTTCTTAATTTTGTGAAATAAAACATACCTAGGTAATGAGGAAAAGTGCATGAATGTAATGCCTAAAATTATTAGGTTTAATAGGAACATTGACACTTCAGAAGCTTCTTGCATGTCCCATTTTAATCACAATTCTTTCTCTTACTGTAAACATTAAAATAGGTATTGGCCTAATTTTATTTTAAATATTTCTTTGGAATCTTTATACTTTTATAAAAACATGAATGAAATCTCTGTATCATATAATGTAGTATTATCTGTTAAAGTCCTCAATATAAACAGAATAATTAAAACTTTTTTTGCAACTGTTTTTGTATGTGGTTATCAAAATTTCATTTTCATTTTTCAGTATTCATTTGTTTGAATACACAACAATTTATCTGATTCACTTTGGATAGTCTCTTGTGTTCATTTTACTTTAAAATTTTTATGAAATGATAGACAAATATTTTTATATGTATCCTTGTTCAAAATGTGCATTATTTTCTCTAGAGCTTTGCATCTCCGTCGTCTGTGTAGAAGTATCAGCATCACCTGAAACCTTGTTAGAAATGTACTAAGAATCTATCCAGAGGATATTTGAATCTCAGCTTAAACAAGAACCTTAAGTAATAAATATATAGATTAAATATGAGGAACTCTGCTCTGATACACTCATAGCAGTGAAATTGCTCACTGATAGAATACACATATATTCTATAATAGTTGATAATGACAATCTGTTTCACAAAGAGGTTGGATTTAATACTCCCACCGGAAGTGAATGAGTTTCTCTTGTACTACATTCTCTTCAGCATCTTTAATTCTAATAATTTTCAACTTTTGTTAGGCAGGTGAGATATTGATATCTCCCTCTGGTTTATATTTCACTTTTTTTTTGTCTTGGAGTCCATGATATTTTTAATTGCAAAGCCAAATTTGTTCAAATCTGTATGTTTATCTTATAACTGCATGTTAGTGTAACTTTATCTTTTTGCGTGTTATTATTTTTATTTATTTTTGAAGATGTGATTTGAATTGTTTGGTTTTCAAATTCCTTACCTATGATGATCTCTCTGTGATGAATAGCTGCTTAATAAAAGAACAGAATCTATAAAATCAAAACTATATTATAGATAAAGGATTAACAAAACATTTTTGAGATATGAGCATGTATAAAATATAAGAATTTGTGGACCTAATTTAGAAATATAACTTTTCTAAATTTCCTTTTTTTTTCCACTTATTTTTATCTTTGTGAGAGGTAAGGTAGTAAACAGAAATAGCAAATAAAATTGGCATTAGTTCACAGCTACTCATGGTCAAAGAAGTTCTCATAAGCAGGCATTTCACCTAAGTTAGACCTTAAATCAAGCATAGATATTATAGATGAAGTTATTCTGAGTTGTTTCATAGAAAAAGCCACTGCAAGACCTTTTAGATCACATTTAAGTGCTTAGTAATAGTCTATGCATTTTAAAACTTAATTACAAAACATACTTTTTGTATACTTTAAAATACTTAATATTGGAAACAAAGGTCCAAAGATTTGGTTTACTAAAGTGCAAAAAAAAAAAATCATCAGTCAATTGAAGTGTTTTATTCTTTAATCGCCCTTTCAGAAGGATATGCTGACTTATAAAGTTATTGACTGTGACTTCCTTAAATTAAAACATTAAAAGCCACCTTAGCTGATAGAACTGAACCAGAAATAGCAGGCTGCTCATCAAAAATACCATTCTCTAACACTAGTAAATGAAATCTAGGGCAAGGACAATCATATAAATGCTAAAACAGGTTATGACAATTATGTAGGAAACAGGAGGGCTCTCTCGTGAATATTTAAATTGTAAAATACTTCAGTTCTCAAGAACTCTCAAACCTTCTGTTTTCCAACTGCTACCTATCTATATCTATACCATATATATGTATATATTTTATATATGTATGTGAGGTAGAATTCTGATTTTTTTTTTCACATAAACTACAGAACTGACTGCTGGAGAGGAGTGTGCAGCAGAGACAGCTGAGTGAAGAACATGGTTCAATAAATTAAGCCTTAGAAATTTTACTAGGTAGGGTGGCTCCTGCCTATAATCCCAGCACTTGGGAAGCTAAGGCAGGCAGATCACCTGAGGTTGGGAGTTTGAGACCAACCTGACCAACATGGAGAAACCCTATCTCTACTAAAAATACAAAATTATCTGGGTATGGTGGCGCATGCTTGTAATCCCAGCTACTTGGGAGTCTGAGGCAGCAGAATCGCTTGAACCCAGGAGGCAGAGGTTGTGGTGAGCCGAGATCGCGCCATTGCCCTCCAGCCTGGGCAACAAGAGTGAAACTCTGTCTCAAAAAAAAAAAAAAAAAAAAAAGCCAGGCATGGTGACATGTGCCTGTGGTCCCAGCTACTGGGGAGGCTGAGGTGAGAGGATTGCTTGAGCCCAGGAGGCAGAGGCTGCAGTGTGCCGAGATTGTGCCCCTGCACTCCAGCCTTGGCGACAGCCCCGGACCTAATCTCAAAACAAAAAAACAAAACAAAACAACGAAAACAAAAAGGAAATATCCAAGTGAATAATTTTCATAATTTGTTTTGCAAGTCTGTGTAGGTAGAATTCTCTCTTTAATGTCACGTGGTGGTGAAATGAACAGAAATGGACAATTTTTGAATTTTGGCAAATATGAACCTATAATATTGGGTTAACAACATCAACCATTCCAATATAGCATTTCTCTAACAAACGGTGGGATAAGAAAAGTGATAATGATGTTTCAGTTATTCTCATTATGCCTATTTCTGAGTTCAATGTCAAGTTAAATCTTGCTTGATGTGGGCATTTCTCTCCTGAGAATTGTTTCTAAATGAGGCTTCCAATATTTTTTTTTCTTGCAGATTCATTATGATGCCTGGCCAGCACCTGTTTAAAAATCTCACATTAATAGAGAAAGATTTTATGTATCACTAAACTTAGAATCCCTTCCAGTTCAACAGACTCCAAAAATATCTGCCACATTTGTATTAAGGTTATGTGTAGGACTCTGATCTTAATATCCCTATGTTCCATGCTTTTAGATAAAAAGTTTTTGTGGGATTTTAGATTTTTGTTTTGATTTAAAATGTTTTCTTTCACCATTTTGCCTGACCCATTCTGCTACATGTGATAATATGTATTACGAATATTTACTTCCTTTTCTAAAGAGGAGATGAATAAAATTGGGGCATTATCCCTTGTCAGCACCTGCAGAGCTGGCCAGATTTCTCAAGCCAAGAGAAGGGTTGAACACTGAAGCAGGGCAGATACACATGCATTGAGTGCACTAACCAAGCAGTTAAGTACAGAAGATGAACTGCCAAAGCCAAGCTGCTGATCCATGAGAAAAGAGGTGTGGAGTCCTAGGACTGAACAATTCAGTTTGTAAGATTTGTCATTACATCAGAAGTGGGTGTTTATGGGCCAGGCGCGGTAGCTTATGCCTGTAATCCCAGCACTTTGGGAGGCAGAGGTGGGCGGATCACCTGAGGTCGGGAGTTCGAGACCAGCCTGGCCAATATAGTGAAACCCCATCTCTACTAAAAATACAAAAATTAGCCAAGCATGGTGGCACAAGCCTGTAGTCCTAGCTGCTGGGGAGGCTGAGGCAGGAGAATTGCTTGAATCCAGGAGGTGGAGGTTGCAGTGAGCCAACGTCGGCCCACTGCACTCCAGCCTAGGTGATAGAGGCAGAACTTGTCAAAAAAAAAAAAAAAAAAGAAAAGTAACTGTCTATGAAAGAATAGAGAGACCAGCATTATTATTAGCAATATTAATAAACAAGTAAATTGGCCAATAGTAATTCAGAAACCACAAACTGATCAGTAGTACAAATAGCTAAGGGTGGAGGTATGTTGCAATGTACACATGGAATGGTGAGTTGAGAAGCACTTTCTAAATTCTAATTGAAAGGCAGACATGCTCTAGTGTGAAGTCAAACATCCAATCACTTTGTAACAGTGGTGCTCACACTTAAACTGCATATTGATATCACCTGGGAAAATTAGAGATAATCCTGAGCCTTGGTGCTAATTAGGTCAAGGACACAGCCTCTGTGTCAAGACTTTTAATTCTCTACTTCATTACACAACCAAGGTTAAAATCACTTTTTTATGGTGATCTCTCATCATCCAGAAATAAGAAATGGTAGTTAAAGATAATTTTGACGTTCTCTTCATCTTGTTTCCTTATTAGATTTAGAAGTCTAATTTTTCATTTATAGATTAAAAATCCAGTGCTAGCTATTAAACATATTGTTTATCACTAATTATGTGAAAAATGGTTCTGTTAATTGAATTTATACAGAATCTGGAGTCAAATAACGTGGATTTGAGAGCAGCTTTTGCTGCAAAATTTTGGGCAAGTCATTTACCATTTTGCCTTTGTTTCCTAATAGGGAAAGGATGCTGAGAATAATACCGAGCCTGACTTCCTTATGGGGTAATTGTTGAATTTTATAAAATATATGCCTGTAAAAGTGCTACATAATCTGCAGACTTCCATGAAACATGTGTTATGATTACTGTTTATACCAACATCATCTTTTTCTTTTTTGAGACGGAGTCTCGCTCAGTCGCCCAGGCTGGAGTGCAGTGGCACGATCTCGGCTCACTGCAAGCTCCGCCTCCCAGGTTCACACCATTCTCCTGCCTCAGCCTCTCCAAGTAGCTGGGACTACAGGCGCCCGCCACCACGCCCGGCTAATTTTTTGTATTTTTAGTAGAGACGGGGTTTCACCATGGTCTCGATTTCCCGACCTCATGATCCGCCCGCCTCGGCCTCCCAAAGTGCTGGGATTACAAGCGTGAGCCACCGTGCCCAGCCTATACCAACATCATCTTTATGACTAATCAGCTTTTATTTTGAAATTGGAATTACTTTGATTTTCTCTAAAAATATTAATCACTATTATAGTAATTTGAGAAGGACTTTCACTCTTTTTGCCCAGGCTGGAGTGCAATGGTGCAGTCTCAGCTCACTGCAACCTCTGCCTCCTGATTTCAAGTGATTGTCCTGCCTCAGCCTCCCAAGTAGCTGGGATTACAGGTGCGCACCACCACGCCCGGCTAATTTTGTATTTTTTTTTTTTTTTCAGTAGAGACGGGGTTTCACGATGTTGACCAGGCTGGTTTCGAACTCCTGACCTCGTGATTCGCCTGCCTCAGCCTCCCAAATTGCTGGGATTACAGGCCTGAGCCACTGTGCCCAGCCAGAATTTTTTTTTTAAAAAACATCTAGTTTAGTGCATTTTATAAAAAGAAAGTTATATTTGTAAGGAAAGCTCATATTTTAAACATCAAATGTGTGAGTTAAAATTCACATGCAATAATATTCACAGCAATAAAGTTATGGAGCATTTTTTGCTGTGTTTACTCAGATTGTATACCTGAAATATGTAACCAACCTGTATTAATTTTCTTTCTCCTTCTATTTCTATCTGTCCAGAAAATTTTTTCTATTGCATTTTTTCCCGTCCCCAAGCAACCACTGATTAGAGATGCTTAGTTTTCTCTATTTTAGAATTTATAGAAATGGAAATATATAGTATGCATTGATTTGTATCTGGCTTATTTTGCTCAGCATAATGTCTGTAAATTCATCTATGTTGTGGTATGCATGAATAGTTTGCTCCATTTTATTATTATATATTATTCTATTGTACGAATAAACCAGAATAGTCTTTCAATTCACCTTTCAATGAATATTTAGATTGTTTTCAAGTTTTTTTTTCTATTTTGCATTAGGCTATTATGAACAATCATTTGCAGGTCTTTGTGGACATATGTTTTTCTTGTCTCTTATAAATGCCTTTCGAAATTTCCGGGTTATGTGTTACATGCATATTTAAGCTTTAAAACAAACTACCAAACTGTCAAAATAGTTGTGCCATTTTATATTCCTATCCGCAATATATTAGAGCTCCACGTGCTGTGTGTCTCTTAAAGGTTTTCCAATATTAGAGAAGTTGTATTATGAATTTATAAGAATTCTTTATATATTCTCAATATAAATCCTTTGATATATAATGGATATAATTATTTTCATTTTATGGCTTGCCTTTTTACTTTGCTGAAAATGTTTTTATAAGATGAGAGAAATTTTCTTTTTTATCAAATAAAATTTGTGAGAAAGATTTTAAGTAAGAATTTAAAAGGGTTTAGTAGCTACAAAGTGATTCAGATTTTCTATTTCACCTTCAGGTGTGGTAAACTGTTCTCAAGGATTTCACCTGTCATATTAAGTTGTAGCATTTATTGACATAAAGTTGTTCAGAGTGTTTCTTCATCTTCTTTTATGTCTGGAGAAATTGTTGTGACAAACACACTTCAGATACTGGCAAATTTTGTATCTGTTCTTTTTTATTATTCTTGGCTGTGGATTATGATTTTACTAAGAGTTCTTTATTTTTTATGTATTATTTATTTCATTTATGTCTACTCTTATGTTCATTACTTTTCCTCTATTTAGACAACTAAATTTAAGTTTTTTCTGATATGTATATTAAAATCTAAAAATTTTGCACTAAGCACTACTTTCTATATCTCACACATTTCAAAATATTGTGTCTACTTTCATATAATTTATGTTGTGTTTTATAATCAGTTTGACATTTTTAATACCTTTGTGATTTCTTTTATGACTCATATCTTTAGAAGTGTGTCATTTAATTTCCAAATGAGGGAACTTTTAGATATCTGTTTCTGATTTCTAATTAAATATCTTTTCAGTCAAAAGTTACACTATAATAAGATTGTACTTCTTTTTTTTTTTTTTTTTTTTTTTTGAGACGGAGTCTCGCTCTTTCACCCAGGCTGGAGTGCAGTGGCTCAATCTCGGCTCACTGCAAGCTCCGCCTCCCGGGTTCACGCCATTCTCCTGCCTCAGCCTCTCCGAGTAGCTGGGACTACAGGCGCCCGCCACCACGCCCGGCTAATTTTTTGTATTTTTTAGTAGAGACGGGGTTTCACCGTGGTCTCGATCTCCTGACCTCGTGATCCGCCCGCCTCGGCCTCCCAAAGTGCTGGGATTACAAGCGTGAGCCACCGCGCCCGGCCGATTGTACTTCTTTTAAACAAACAAACAAACAAAGCTTGTTTTTGGTAAAAGTTCTGTGTGCACTTAAATACATTGTGTAATTGGCAGCTATTAGGTATATTATTACTTAAAAGTTAATTTGAGCAATTTGGTTGTATTTTTCATATAATTTATATACTAATTTTTTTCCTATTTGTTCTATCAATTACTGAGAAAGTTGCATTAAAATGCCTGTGTATCTAGATTTGAGAAAATTGAATTATTATAAGAAACCCTGGATATAATTTTAAAGAGTTGGAAAACATTAAATGCCATTTGAATGTGCATGTATTGGGTTTTAGTTATAGAAAAAAGTATGTTTAAATGGTTAGGTCCAATAACAATAGTGCATATATGTGTATACACACACACACATACACACACACACACACATATATATATTCTCTAGGGTAACACAGTATGGATAGATATATATATAATCCATATATGTCTATTCTATAATATATATATATCATATATATGTCTCATATATACATCATATATATATATATATATATATATATATATGTCTTATTATAGGCATGAGTGGTGGCTCATGCCTGAAATTCTTGCACTTTGAGAGGCCGAAGCAGGCGGATCACCTGAGGTCAGAAGTTCAAGACCAGCCTGACCAACATGGTGAAACCCCATCTTTACTAAAAATACAAAACTATTAGCCAGGTTCAGTGGCGGGCAACTGTGGTCCCAGCTGCTCGGAAGGCTGAGGCAGAAGAATTGCTTGAACCTAGGAGGGGGAGGTTGCAGTGAGCAGTGATGATGCCACTGCACCCCTGCCTGAGTGACAAAGTGAAACTCTGTCTCAAAAATAATAATGATTATAAATAAAAAGAATAAGAAATCTCAAATCTTCAACATAGTTCAAATTTAGCATGCTTTGATGAAGTGGGAGGTACAGCTAGTCACCATATTCTTTTGCTCTTCATATAAAATCCAAACTCCTGCCACCTCTTGACCCCATCTCCTACCATCTTCTCCTCCCTCACCCTGTTCAAACCACACTGCTCTCCTGGCTTTTCCTGAACACTCTTGGCTTCAGCCTTCCCCTGCCCCGGATTCTCTGCTCTTCCTGGTCCCTCTACTGAGATCATCACACTAGACCCCCACCATTACCACCTGATCCTAGATTATTCTGTCTATTTGTTCACTTGTATATTATTCATCTTCCCTCCTAGGATGTCAGCCTTCAGATGGGCAGGAAAAGTGTCTGCCTGGCTCACTCTTGAATCCCCGCCATCTAGTACACAGCCTGGTGCACAGCAGGCACCAAATACATTATTTCTTTGATTGAAGGAATACATGAGGACGATTTCCAACAAGAGTGGCTAAAATCAAAGTGTAATTCTTACTACTAAACTAAGCACCATCTCAACTTGATATGGGGAATCATTGGCAGATGGGGATGGAGGTTGAACAGAAATTAGAGCCAACAAGATCTTAAGGAAGCTATGTTAATAGTGCAACAAAGCAAATAAAGTGTTAAATTAAGGTAGGAAATGGAGAATAAAAAATGTGACACATGTTATATTTGCAAAATAATATTAGACTGGCTTAATGATAAATAACTGAGGCAGATGTGTTCCAAGTATTGATATTGAGGAACAGGTTTTTAATGCATACTACTGTAACAGATTCCAGACTACTTAGAGAAGAGGGAAAAGCAGGTTATGGGAGCCAATGCTAACAAGGTAGCAGCTCATTAAGTTTGTGGTATCTGTTGCAGCTATTGAATAAGATTCCAATTAGGCAACCCCTTCTCACTGAGCAGTAAATGTGGGGGTGTAGATATGGATTGAAGACGGAACAAAATTCAGGAAGATTTTATACACACACACACACTATATATATATTCAAAGATACGCCTCTGTGTATATGGCTCTATATGTTTACATATATGGATATTTATATGTACTATATATAATAAACATTTTTGTGTATATATATACACACGCATGTATATGTATGTATATGTCACTGAGGACACTGGGCTCATCCAGTATTAGAGAATTTTCAGAAAGAGATGAGTAGGCTAGGATAGAGTTCAGTTGTGAAATCTAAGAGCAGAGGACCTTCAAAACGAAGAGGACCAATAGGAGACAAATTCTACATTGTCAAGTAAGAAGAAGGGTAAAATGAGGCCTCTGGTATTGCATTTAAAATCTGATTGGTTATCTCATTAGGCAGTCATTATTTGAGGAAATAAGCCTTCTTCACCATGTATTTCAATCTTCTTGTTTCATTAGTTCTCTTGTCAGTTAGCAGAGCAAGCTCCTCAATGTATAAGGGAATTCCTTAGCAAGCGACCACTGCAGCTACCGAAGTGTGTTTGAAAAGCCTTGGCCACTGTGTCAGAGAAGAGTGCCTACAAATTGCAGAATGGAGTAAGACATAAGCAGGACAACATTACATTTATGCATGATGCTTTTTTACATGGTATTGATAAACAGTAAAATGGGTGCATGTATGTGTGCATTTGTGTGTGTGTATTTTATAACCATGCAAGTATATAGCACACAGTTTATAAAAGCCATCATGCAGTTCCCTTGGCCTTTGGTAATTTACCCTAAATAATAAATGTTGACAGGCTACATTTACGAAGTAATAAAATGAAGCAATAGCTTAGATATTAATTAGTCAAACTTTTATAAATAAGATATGTAAAGGTCAGAACATTTTATTAAAACATAGTTAATAAATTATCAGGACTAAGATGCTGGATTTTTTCCACTTTTATTTCATTGCTTTTTATTTTAATTATGTTAAATATAGCCTGAGAGGAAAGCAATTGAATCCCTGATGCCACTCCAAATAGTTTCTGATAAACTAAACACAGCTAAGTGTTATTTAAAAACATTTAAAATGATATTTATATTTACTAAGTGACACCTGAAATCAGATAATTTGTTAGGAGGCAGAGCAAAATAGCCTAGGGAATAGTAGATATCTGTCTCCAAGGAAATATCAGCCACAGGAATGAAACTAAAGAATCAAACTGTGATTTTAATTGAAAGTGAAACAAGAACTTATAGCTTTTATATTATTTAGTATCATTGAGCCATCTTGGTAGGGTTTTATTTCAGTCCCATAACTATCTATTTGTTGTGTAATTTCAGAAACAGATTCCACGGCAATTTAGATTAAGGGAAATTATGTGTTGAAGGTAACTACCTGGATATTTTAGGATGTTAAACATACCTGAACAAAACTATTTTTCCCTTAAAATACCCAACATGTGCATTTTTTAGAGTTTTCCATTAAAATATATGCATATATAAAATTAAAGTATTTCTACACATTTAACATAATTACCTTGCTCTAATTATTAAATGCTAAATTTCAACATTCCAAATTTTAAAAATTGCTCATTCTAAAAAAAGATCAATGTTAGGTATCTACATTGCATTTTGGAATATGTATGAGATTAATACTCTGTTATCTGATTCATTCACTCTATCTCCAAATTCTTCCAAAGAGTATTTGAATTAGCATACATAAAAGGAGATGGAACAGTAAATGAAATTAAATGAAAATGATTTAATGCAGAAAAATAAGAAAATAAATGAAACATATGTGCCAAGGGTGACAAATAATATTCAGATACATGAGATGTCTATGAAAATATATAAACAACTTGCACATCCTAGTAAGGATATGAGATTAATATTCTTAATGCATGTAGAGTTTCATTTTTACTTTTTCCTCCGCTTCACATATAGGAAATGGAGGCCCCTGTGGCAGAGTAATAGAAAAGGATTTAAATTACAGCAAGCTTGACACCAAAACCACTGCTTCTCCCTCTGTAATATGGTGAGTGCTCCTCTCCCCTGACTCCTCTCAGTAGCTTTAACGTGACTTCTCTTAATACATAATACCTACTAATTCATAAAGTTCAGTGTTTATTAATGTCACATTTGTTGAAGACATTTTTGGAAACTCATTTTAACCCCTCCATTATCTTGGAGTATTAGGACCTCAGAAAATTGAAGCTAAGAACTTGAAAATGACATGCTAAACATCATGTGGCTAGATAATAATTGAAGAATATTTCTCAAACTTTGAATCCTGAGGAAAGCAGCTTATTAACTGAGGCAAAATCACAAATACCATCAATCTGATAGTCAGCTGGCATATTCGATGTATGAAGCCACTTGATACCATATGGTTGCAGGTGTTCAGTGAAACACACAGGCATGTAGATCAGAAAATGCCTACTCTTGTAAAGCTGACTTCAAACATTTGTTGCATGAAATGGTGGCAGAGACAGTAGAAAGAAAAAGGAAGACAGGTGGTCATTCTAGTTGAATTTAAATAATACAGATAAGACTATTTGTCTGCAGAATGATATCTGAAAGGCTCACGCCTGTAATCCCAGCACTTTGGGAGGCCGAGATGGGTGGATCACGAGGTCAGGAGATCGAGACCATCCTGGCTAACACCGGTGAAACCCCGTCTCTACTAAAAATACAAAAAATCAGCCGGGTGTAGTGGTGGGCAACTGTAGTCCCAGCTACTCCTCGGGAGGCTGAGGCAGGAGAATGGTGTGAACCTGGGAGGCAGAGCTGGCAGTGAGCCGAGATCACGCCACTGCACTCCAGCCTGGGCGACAGAGGGAGACTCAGTCTCAAAAATAATTAATTAATTAATTAATAATAATGCCTAGCTACCTATATCTAAATAGCTATTACCCACTCCCTCTCGTTCTTCCACAGTATAGAAAATTAACAGAAACAGTTCAGAACATTTTACTGAATCATCTGGTTGACAAAAGCCAAAGAAATTCATCTAGTAAGCCAGAGATTAAAAACTAGTATCTTTTGAACCCTGTTGTACAAGATCAGCTACCTTGTTTGTGAAGCCTGGTACAAAATGAAAATGCAGGCTCTCTCATTCAAAAATTATTAAGAAGTTCAAAAAGATGACAGCAGAGCCTTAAACTGGTCCCAAACCCTGGGTGACTGTTCGAGCTGTATGCCCGTATAGCTTTCCCTGCTCTTGGATGAAGTTTTCTATTATTAACCAGGTTTCCATTACACACACATCCACGCACTCCTTTTTCGACACATTATCCACCTTGTGGAAGTGACATATTTAGTGTTCAGAGGTTGCACATTTTGAGACATACACTTTAATTTTTTAAATGCCCTTTATTGAATTATAAAACCAATTTGCTAATTAAAGAGAGTAAAACTGCATCCAAATTGGCCATGTACAAGGCACAGCATTAAGAAAGTAATTATAGATCTCTATTCCCCCAATTACTCTCATTCAACCTCTTGAACCACATCAAAGTTGCTTTAATTCATCATCATCTTACAACCTAGGCACAGAGATTTCTTCAATTGGAGATGTCTCTTCCTTTGCCAAGGCCACTGCTTTATTTGTGGTCCCTTCTCATTACTCCTCAGCAGAGATGAACACAATTGTAAAGTCTCCAATTTCTGGAAACATTCCTCTTACTACTATTCTTTTCAAGATAGTTTTGGACTCCACTCAGTGACTAAATTTTTGTACGTTTTTGAGTAAAAAAGGCTTCTTAAAGAAGAAAACTCAAGAAAATTCAATCTACCATTAACTCTTTTTGAGGTAGGAACAGAGAATAGTGCATACAATCTGTGTAATGATTCCTTACAAGTTTCATTTTCAACAGTGTAATGCTTATTTTTATGTGTCAATTTGACTGGCCAAGGAATGCACATTTTAAGCATTATTTCTACATGTCTATAAGGGTGTTTCTCGATGATACGATCATTTAAATAGGTGGACTTTGTAAAGTAGATTGCCCTCCCCATTTCAAGTGGAAATCATCTAATCCAGTAAGGGCCTGAATAGCACAAAAGGCAGAGGAATTCATCTGTTTGCTTGAGTTGGGGCGTGGATATTCCCCTGCCTTCTGTACTCTTGGTTCTCTGCCCTTCAGACCCAGACTGAAATATCTACTGTTGGCTTTTCTGGTTTTCAGGCCTTTGGCTCAGACTGAATTTCACCATCAGCTTTTATGGGTCTCCAGCTTGCAGGCAACAGATTGTGGAACTTTTAACCTCCTTAGTTATGTGAGCCAATTGCTGATAAATCTTTTCATATATGTATCCTGCAGGATCTGTTTCTCTAGACAACCCTAATATTATAGAAGTAGCTAATGAATACGGTAAGATGAAATTATCATGGTCCTGAGTTTTAATATACTTACAAAAATAAATAACATATAAAAATAATGGAGATAAAGCTCCCTTTCTGGCTAGGATGCAAAAAGCTAGAAAGTGCATCAATCTCATCTTAACATCAAGAGAAACTCAAATAAAAATGCTATCTCTCTTCAACATGGCAGTGTTTTCTACATAAAAATAAAAAGTCACCAATAGACCAGTAGAACTAATAAATGAGCTTATTAAGTTAATAGGATACAAGGTTAATATACAAAAGTAATTTTATATTAGCAATGAAAAACTAGAAATTGAATTTTTAAGAACTATTTAAAATAGCTGCAAAAGACTTAAAATATCTAGGTATAAATCCAACACAGTATTTGCAAGATATGTTGCTGGAAACTAAAAAACACAGATGAATAAAAACAAACCTATTAAAATGAAAATGTATGATGGGGTTATGGATTGGAGAAAATATTGTTAGAATGCCAATTCTCCTTAAATGGATCTATGAACTCAAATTTGATTGTGTTGATTTTCTTTATTGTTTTCCTATATTTGTTTTCATCTATTTCCTCCTAACATTAATAAATTTCTTCTGCTTGTCTTTGGTTTAGGTTGCTCTTGATTTCCTACTTTTTATAAATAATTTAAAAATTATATTTTATTATATTTTTTAACTTTTAAGTTCAAGTTAATGTGCAAGTTTGTTAGACAGGTAAACTCATGTCATGGCGGTTTGTTGTACAGATTATTTCATTACCCAGGTACTAAGCCTAGTAATCAGTTATTTTTTTTGATCCTCTCCCTTCTTCCACCCTCCACCCTTCAGTAGGTCTCTATATCTGTTGTTCCCCTATATGTGTCTATGGGTTCTTATTATTTAGCTAAAACTTATAAGTGAGAATATGTGTTATTTGGTTTTCTGTTCCTGCATTAGTTTGCTATGTATAATGGCCTCCAGCTGCATCCATGCTCCTACAAAGGACATGATCTCATTCTTTTTATGGTTGCATAGTATTCTATGGCATATATTTACTGTATTTTCTTTTTTTGTCACTCTGTCAAAGATCAGATGGTTGTCGGTGTGTGTTTTTATTTCTGGGCTCTCTATTCTGTTCCATTGGTCTATGTGTCTGTTTTGGTTACTATAGTCCTGTTTGGCTGTTTTGGTTACTATAGTCCTGTAGTATAGTTTGAAGTTGTGTAGCATGATGCCTCCAGCTTTGTTATTTTTGCTTAGGATTGCCTTAGCTATTTGATGGTTCCATATGAACTTTAAAATAGTTTTTTCTAGTTATTTTACAACAGTTTTTTCTAGTTATGTGAGGAATGTAATTAGTAGCTTGATATGAATAGCATTGAAACTATCAATTGCTTTGGGGAATGTGGCAATTTTAACAATATTAGTTCTTCATATCCATGAGCACGGAAGATTTTTCCATTTGTTTATGCCATCTCTAATTTCTTTCAGCAGTGTTTTGTAGCTCTCTTTATAGAGATCTTTCACCTTCCTGGTTAGCTGTATTGTGAGATAGTTTATTCTTTTTGTGGCAATTCTAAATAGGATTAAATTCCTAATTTGGCTCTCGGCTTGATGGTTTTTGGTTTATGAGAATGCTAGTGATTTTTGTACACTGATTTTGTATCCTGAGATATTGCTGAAGTTGTTTATCAGCTTAAGGAGCTTTTGGGCCAAGACTATGGGGTTTTCTAGATTCTATATAGAATCATAGTCTGCAAACAGGGATACTTTGACTTCCTCTTTTCCTATTTGGGTGCCCTTTATTTCTTTCCCCTGCCTGATTGATCTGGCCAGGACTTTCAATTTCATGTTGAATAGGAGTGTTGAGATAGGACAAAGATGGCAGTTTTCAAAGGGAATGATTCCAGCTTTTGTCCATTCAGTACGACATTGGCTGTGGGTTTGTCATAGATGACTGTTATTATTTTGAGGTATTTTCAAGCTACCAATTACATTCCTCACATAACTAGAAAAAACTATTTTAAAATAACTAGAAAAAGCTATTTTAAAATTCATATGGAACAAAAGAGCCCAAATAGCTAAGGCAATCCTAAGCAAAAATAACAAAGCTGGAGGCATCATGCTACACAACTTCAATATTTAGTTTATTGAGAGTTTTTAACATGGTGTTAAATTTTATTGAAACCATTTTCTGTGTTTATTGAGATAAGCATATGATTTTCTTCTTCAGTTCTGTTTATGTGATTAATCACATTTACTGATTTGCAGATATTGAACCAATCTTTCATCCCAGGGATAAAGCCTACTTGACTGTGGTGAATGAGCTTTTTGACGTGCTCCTGGATTTGGCTTGTCAGTATTTTATTGCAGATTTTTGCATCAATGTTCATCAAACATATTGGTCTGAAGTTTTCTTTCTTTGTTATGTCTCTGCCAGGTTTTGGTATCAGGATGATGCTGGTCTCATAGAGTAAGTTAGGGAGGAGTCTCTTCTCCTCAAATTTTTGGAATAGTTTCAGTAGAAATGGTACCAGCTCCTCTTTGTACCTCTCGGAGAATTTGGCTGTGAATTTGTTTGGTCCTGAATTTTTTTTTTTGGTTGGTAAGCTATTTATTACTTATTTAATTTTGGAGCTTGTTATTGGTCTTTTCAGATATCCAATTTCTTCCTGGTTCAGCATGGGTAGGGTGTGTGTGTTCAGGAATTCATTTATTTCTTCTAAATTTTCTAGATCATGTGCATAGCAGTGTTCATAGTATTGTTTGGTGGTTATTTGTGTTTCTGTGAGGTCAGTGGTAATATCCCCATTGTCATTTCTAATTATGTTTATTTAGATATTGTCTCTTTTCTTCTCCATTGGTCTAGCTAGTGGTCTATTTTATTAATTTTTTTCAAAAAACTAACTCCCAGATTCATCAACCTTTTAAATGGTTATTTATGTCTCAGACTTCTTAAGTTCAGCTCTGATTTTGGTTATTTCTTGTCTTCTTTTAGCTTTGGGGTTGGTTTTCTCTTGGTTCTGAAGTTTAGTTTCAAAGAACACCTTGATTTCTACCTTAATTTCATTTTTTTACCCAGAAGTCATTCAGTAGCAAGTTACTTAATTTCCATGTTATTGTACGGTTTTGAGCAAATTTCTCAGTCTCAATGTATAATTTGTTTGTGCTGTGGTCTGAGAAAGGGGTTTTTATGATTTTAGTTCTTAAGCATTTGCTGAAGACTGTTTTGTGTCTAATTATGTGGTTAATTTTAGAGTATTTGCCATGTGGCAGTGAGAAGAATGTATATTCTCTTGTTTTGGGGTGGAGAGTTCTGTAGATGTCTATCAGGTCCATTTAATCCAGTGTTGAGTTTAGGTCCTGAATATCTTTGTTAATTATCTGCCTTAATTATCTGTCTAATACTATTAGTGTGGTGCTTAAGTTTCCCACTATCATTATGTAGGAGTCTAAGTCTCTTTGAAGTTCTTGCTTTATGAATCTGGATGCTCCTGTATAGGGTGCATATATATTTAGGATAGTTAGGTCTTGTTATTGAATTGAACCCTTTACCATAATGCAATGTCCTTCTTTGTCTTTTTTTATATTTGTTGGTTTAAAGACTGTTTTGTCTGAAATTAGGATTGCAACCCCTACTTTTCTCTGTTTTCCATTTGTTTGGTAGCTTTTTTTCATCCCTTTATTTTGAACATATGGGTGTCATTATATGTGAGATGAGTCTCTCAAAGACAGCATAACCTTGGGTCTTCGTTTTTTATCGAGCTTGCCAGTCTGTGCCTTTTAATTGAGACACTTAGCCTGTTTACATTCAAGGTTAGTATTGATATGTGTGGATTTGATCTTGTCATCATGATGTTAGCTGGTTGTTATGCAGAATTGTTTGCGTGGTTGCTTTATAGTGTCATTAGTCTGCATACTTAAATATGTTTTTGTAGTGGCTGGTAATGGTCTTTTTCATATTTAGTGCTTCCTTTAGGAGGTGTTGTAAAGTAGGTCTGGTGGTAACAAATTAACTCAGCATTTGCTTCTCTGAAAAGGATCTTATTTCTCCTTTGCTTATGAAGCTTAGTTTGGCCACCTATGAAATTCTTGTTTGGAATTTCTTTTCTTTAAGACTGCTGAATATTGGCTCCCGAACTCTTCTTGCTTGTAGGGTTCCTGCTGAGAGGTCTGATGTAGTCTGATGGACTTTCCTTTGTAGGTGACCTAACCTTTCTCTCTAGCTGCCTTTAACATTTTTTTTTTCATTTCAACTTTGGGAACCTGATGATTATGTATTTGGGGATGATCTTCCTGGAAAGCATCTTACTAGAATTTTGTGCATTTCCTGAATTGGAATGTTGGCTTCTCTACTTAGGTTCAGGAAGTTCTCACGGATAATATACTGAAATATGTTTTTCAAGTTGCTTCCATCCTCCCCATCTTTCTTAGGGATACCAATGAGTCATAGATTTGGTCTCTTTACATAATTCCATATTTCTCAGAGGTTTTGTTCATTCCTTTTCATTCTTTTTTCTCTATTCTTTCTGACTGTGTTATTTCAGAATGCCCATCTTCAATCTCTGAGATTCTTTTCTCAGCTTGGTTTATTCTGCTGTTAATATTTGTAATTACATTATGAAATTTTTGTAGTGTGTTTTTCAGCTCAGGTAAGTTATGTTCTTTTTTACGTTGGCTATTTTGTCTGTCAGCTCTCATATTGTTTTATTGTGATTCTCAGCTTCCCTGGATTGGGTTTCAAAATACTCCTACATCTCAATGATCTTTATTCCTATATATATTCTGAATTCTGTTTCTGTCATTTCAGCCATCTCAGCCTGGTTTAGAACCCTTGCTGAAGAGGTAGCACAGTCATTTGGAGGAAAGACAGCACTCTGGCTTTTTAGTTGTGAGAGTTATTACACTGGTTCTTTCTTATCTTTGTGAGCTGGTATTCTTTCCATTTTGAAGTTGGTGTCCTTGGATAAGTTTTCTTTTATCCTATTGGATGACCTTGGGGGTTTGATTGTGGTAAAAGGGGGGTTCAGCTGACTGGCTTTGTTTCTGGAAGTTATTAGGGGGCCAACACTCACCTTCCAACTCCTGGACTGTGTGCACTAACTCTGGGGGAATTATATCGGGCTCCAACTTTGTTCTCTTGCTCCTCAAGTTTAGGAATATACTGTGCTGGTTGCAGCAAGGTGCTCTCATAACACTGCCATATGGACATGGCAATGGGATCTGTCCTCGTTTGCACATGCCAGCAGCAGTTGTGGTGATGGCAGCAGTGCAAGAGAGTGCATGATTGTCAGCTGCCAGCAGAGTGCTAGCTGGTGCTGCATTCCTGTAGGCATTCACAGAAGTGGCACGGGCAGCACAGTTGGGAAGAACAGGGGCTCCCTGCTGGTGACTGTGTACCTGGTTGTGCTGGTGGTGGTGTTAGCAAAGAAGCAGGGCACTGGCGGGTACAGGTCTCTGTGCACACTCTGTGGTTGCTCAGGGTGAGGGAGAGTCCACTGTTCTCCATGCCTAGTTTCACTCTGGTGGCACTGTTGGCATAGGGGTAGGATGCTGGTGAGGATGATGCTGGAGGGCTCTGTGCCCCCAAAGCTTCAACTGCAATGGCCATATGGCGGGGGAGAAGGGTTCATGTGCACTCCCGCCAGCAGGCAGGGCACATGTGCACAAACGTGCTGGCAGGACAGGGAAGGTAAAATCCACATGAAATTGCAAAGCAATGTGGAATGTGGCCACGGGCCCAGAAGAAGCAGTGGGGAAAGGAAGTGGGCAGGCTGATGGATGGCCATGTGGGCTGACCCACTGGAGCTCTCTGTTGGTCAGGCATGGTCTACCAGTGCAGGAGCTATGATGTGAGCCCCCAGGGCACCTGAGGCTGCACTTCAAGGCATGGCCAGACTGGGGTCCTGGGAGAGGCAAGCAGAGCAAGGGGTGCTCAGGTAGGACTGGCCTGATCTGATCTTATAAGTAAGACTTCCTGGCAGAGTTCAGGTCTGACAGTTCCCCTAGGGCCAGTCTCCTATGGGAGCAAGTTGAGCCCGGAGAGATGGGTGTCACTGTCTGTGCTCTGCTGTAGATGCTCTTGTACCAAACTCTTTGGGCTCTTCATAGGTTGGTGTGCTGCCCCTACCACTTACTTCTCTAAGAAGCTCTACCTGCCAACTCAAGTGTCTGTGAGGGATGAGGGGTCACCTCTTGCTGAGACTCCAGGGGCCCATGGTGAGAGTGGGTTGCTCCTTGCCAGTTCAACTCATTCATTCCCTCAGAGTAACTGGGGCCCAGGAATGACTCCTGGTGTTCACTAGCCCAGTGCAGGGTTCCCATCTTCTTTCCTCTTCAGTCAAGCTTCTGTGTATTCCCTCCAACCACTCTTAGTGCTTTTCCTCTGAAGATCTGTTAGGAGTGTGCCAGTTGTCCCAGTCGCTACCCTCGGTAGTGGCTGTTCACCTTGCTGCATCTAGTCAGCCATCTTTCCCAAATCCCCCATTTTCTACTTTTTCTACCTTTTAATGTGGAAAGTTAACTTCTTGATTTGAAGTATTTATTCTTTTTTGATATAGACATTCAGAGCTACAAATATCTCTGTGAGAACTGCTTTAATTGCCTCTCAAAAGCTTTGGATTTTTTATTACTTTCATTTATCTCAAAATATTTTCTGATTTCCCTTATAATTTCTTCTTTGACTCATTATTCATCAGTGTTTTGATTAATTTTGGCATATTAGTAAGTTTCTTAAGTATTCTTCTATTATTTCTAATTTTATCTACCAGGGTCAGAAAAATAAGTTTTATGATTTGAATTCATTTATGTTTACTGGGAATTGTTTATGGCTTAATGTATGATATATCATATAGAAAATTCCGTGTACACCTGAGAATAATGTGCATTAGATGTTGTTGGGTAAAGTGTTCTATATGTTAGGTCTAGTTGATTTATAGTGTTGTTAACATCTTCCATTCTGTTATTGATTTTCTGCCTAGGTGTCCTATCTATTATTGAAAGTAGGGTATTAAAATCTCCAACTATTATTGCACAATCATCTATTTCTCTCTTCAATTCTGTCAGTTTTTTCCTCACATATTTTGTGGCTTTGATAGGTACACATATATTTATTTAGATATTATGACTTCCAGGTAAATTGATTTATTATTAAATATCCTTCTTTGCATCTATTAAAATTTTTTGTCTTCAAGTTTATTGTGTCTGATATTAGTATAATCCTATTAACTGTCTTTGGTTATTGTTTGTAGGGTGTATATTTCTCATCCCATTACTTTTAACTTATTTGTGTCTTTGTATCTAAAGTGCATAAATTATAGCCAGGATACAGCTGGAGCATCTTTTTTCATAATCTAGTCAGCCAATGACTGACTTCTGATTAGAAGGTTTAATCCATTTACTGTAATCACTAATAAAGTATCAATTACATCGGCTATTTGCTGTTTTGCTTTTGGCCTCATGTTTTTTTGTTTCCCTATATGCCCATTACTGCCTTCTTTTAGTTAAATATGTTTTTTTGCAGTGTGCCATTTTAATTCTCCTGTCATTTCTTTTACCATATATTTTAATGATTGCCATGGAGATTACCATTAACAATTTATAACAATCTAGTTTTAGTTAATACCAACTTCATTTTAATTGTAGCAGGAACTTCAATCCTTCTTTTTTTGTGTTATTATTGCCATGGAAATTATATACGTATTCATTATCAGCCCATCAACATAATTTTATAATTATTGGTTTATGCAGATTGAGTTCAATCTGATAAGAAAAGAAATGAATTACAAAAAATTACTTAATTATCTTTAAATTTATGTATGTAGTTTACATTTTTACCAATGGTATTAATTTATTTTGTATGGATACAAGTTACTGTCCAGCATCCTTCATTTTACCCTGAAGTTGTCTCTTTATTATTTACTGTAAGGAAAGTCTGCCATGGACAAATTCTTTTAAATTTGTGTATATGAAATTATCTTAATTTCTCCCTTTAAAATATGAATTTTATAACAGTTGTAGATTTATAGAAAACTGTGAAGATGGTACATAAATTTCCCATATACTTACACGCAGTTTTTCATATTACTATCTGATAGTAGTAAAGTACACTTCTAAAATGTGCTCCAATTGGCATGTTCATAATGTTATTCACATGATTGTAATGGAATCACAGATTGGGGGCAGAAAAGAACAGAGATAAAATGTCATTTTTATCACATTTTATCAAGGGAACCTATTATTAACATGACTTACCACTATTAATGTTAACAATAATCATGTGTCTGAGAGTATTTGTCAAGCTTCTCCACTATGAAGTTACTTCGCCCCAACATTCTACCTTTCTATACTCTACTTTTTGGAAAGAAGTCTCTATGTGTAGCCTATAATTAGGGAGTGGGAAATTAGGCTCTACTTCTGTGAGAGTGGAGTATCTACCTAACTTATGTGGAAATCTAGTGCATACGATATTTAATACTTCCATTTACTTATTTTTTAATCATTTTTCTATCACTATGTCCTAAAGTTTGTTTATTTGATAATTCAATACTAATTTAGTTGTTTTGTCACTCAAATTGTTCCAACTTTGGCTATTGGGAACTTTTTCAGTTGACTCCCATGTCCCTTTGGCATAATCTATTGTGTGTGTGTGTGTGTGAGTGTGTGTGGGTTAAACACTTCTCAGCTCTCTGATATTAGAAAATGTTTTATTTAGCTTCATCTTGTATAGCTATTGCCCCAGTTCTAGTATTATCCATTTCTCCAAGTAGTCTCTTTTGTTGCTGAAGAATAACTTTGCTGGGCTTAGAAGTATTGGTTTACCGTCATTTTCTTTGAACATTTTAAATAGGTAATTCCTCAGCCTTTTGTACTTCATGATATCTGATTTTAAGAACCTATTCACCTTATTAGACTTTCCTTGTATGTAACAAGTTACTTCTATCTTCCTACTTTCAAAATTCTCTATCTTTGGCTATTGACAATTTTTTAATGATATATCTATGTGTGGATTTCTTTGGTTGTATTCTATTTGGAGTTTATTGTGCCTCTTGGAAGGACACACAAGTGTTTTTTAGCAAATGTTGGAAGTTTGGGGGAACCATTAATTCAAGTACCTTTTCTGTTGCTTTCTCTCTCTCCTCTTCTTCTGAGACTTTCATTATGTGTCTCTTGAGATGCTCAGTGCTGTCTCATATGTCTCTAACATTCTTCTTTTTTCTTCATTCTGCTCTTCAGATTGTATGATCTCAATTGACCTATATTCAAGTTCAAGATTATTTCTTCTGTTTGCTCAAATCTGCCATTGAGCTCCATTAGTGAATTTTTCATATCAGTTGTTTTACAGTCCAATTTCAGAATTTCTATTTTTTATGACTATACCTCTTTAATAATTCTATCTGGGGAAACATGATTCCAATACATTCATTTTAAAATTTTATAAGTAAAATTTTATAAGTACAACATCTGGGCTTCCAAGGGACATTTTCTTTATTTTTATTTTCATTTTTATTTTTGAGACGGAGTCTTGCTCTGTCGCCCAGGCTGGAATGCAGTGGTGCGATCTTGGCTCGCTGCAAGCCCCGCCTCCTGGGTTCACGCCATTCTCCTACCTCAGCCTCCCAAGGGACATTTTCTATTAAATAATTTTACTCCATGTATGGATTATATTTCCTGTTTCTTTGCAGGCCTCACTTTTAAATTTTTTTAAACGATATCTTTTAAATGATATAATTTGAAAAGCATATTTCACTGAATATTATGTTGTTGCTTTCTATTGCTTTCATTTTTGTTTTGTTTGTTTAATGACTTTCATTAATTAATTCTGTAAAGTCTTTTTTATTTGTGGGTCAATACAATCTCTGCTTGGCTAGTTTTGTGGTCAGTTAGGGATTGGACAGGGGTAAGTCTGACCAAGCCCAATCAAGTGATATGGACTAAAGGTGTTGGCTGTGAGAAGATAAATGCCTTAAATGCCTTGAACCAACAAATCTCTCATCCTTCACTAATAGGTTCTTAGTCCATATTAGAGAACCCCTTCAATACATAGGCAATTTATAACTCTGTCTTAGATTTCAGTTTCTACTTTCAGAAACCCTCAAGATCAGAGACAGGTGAAATATTAGGACAATGCCAGGACTCACCTAGGTATTTTTGAATCCCTGTTCATGTGGATGGACATCTAATTTCCCAGGAATCTGTTGGAGCTTTTCAAAGCCTTCTATACATATCCGATTCCTCAGCTTTTCTTTTTAAGTGTTTTAATCACTTTCTTGTTTACTCTGTATCCTTGCTTCCGGCAGCTATGATGTTAAATATTCGTTTCTACTTGTTTCAGCAAATGCATAGGGTAAAAAACTCTTCACAGGAAGTGAATTTTGTCATGTAAGATACGAATGAGCTATGTGAGCGGAGGATCCTAGGGAACTGCCAGATAGGTCAAATTATGACAAAATCTGGGAATTGGGCTTTTGAGTGACTGCTCTCTCCAGTATCTACTAGGCTGATTTTAAAAAATAGTTTCTGTAGTTTCAAGATTGTTGCAGAAGGCAAGAAATAACTAAAATCAGAGCAGAACTGAACTGTGCACATGTACCCTAAAACTTAAAGTATAATAATAATAATAATAATAATAATAATAATAATAATAATAATAGTAAATAGTTTCTGTAGTTTCAAGATTGTTGTTTTTTTGAGTATCATGAGACTGAGGAGATTGGAATAATAGCACAATAATAGCACAGGTGAAATACCATGAAGTTCATTTGCTCTTACCAAGATTCACCCATTTGCTCTTGAATAAATGTTCCTTGGGTTTTTGCAAAACTTTGGTTAATTCGTAGTGTTCTAACAATATTGGGTTTCCCATTTATTTCCTGTGTTCTCATTGATCTTATGGAGGAGTGGATTTTCAAAGGTCCTTGCTCTCCTATTTGGAATGTGCTCACTCCTGATATATTTTAATTATTTGATACATATTTCTTGAATATGTTAATAAATCTTATTAAGACTACGGAAACAGTATGCCAGCTCTTATGCAATGCCTCAGAACAGATAAGTACATCTTTGTAAAAAACTAGCCCTAAGGTTCTAAAATTTATTCCCTGAGTACCATATTCTCCACGATACTATACTCTTTTGTTCATTTGATATTCATCCACACATTTATCCTGTATTGCTCTTTAACAGAGCTGCAAACTCATGGAAAATCACAGGAGCTGCAAACTCATGGAAAATAATGTCTGAGTCAGTAACAATTCAGAATTTTAATTCCTATTATTAATATATCTTAGAAATCCCTTTATATTCATGAAAACCAATTAAAGCTTCTCAGGTCTTTTATTGCTTAAATCATATTATGTTATAAGTTCAGTTCCTTCTGTATTATTGTTCCAACTATCTCAGGATAATTTGACCCATATTATTTTTGGAATGCATCCTTTAAGAAGTGAACTGGGGTTAGTCTGACCAAGCCCCATCAAGTGATATGATCTGAGGGTGTTGGTTGTGAGAAGATAAAGCTAGATAGTAGCGTTGAGGTTTGTGTAAGAAGGTGATAACTACTTTGAGAGATACTTAGGAGTGAGTCTGAGTAAAACATTTTAGTGAGCATAAAGGGAAAAATCTAGAAAATCAAGTATAAGTATTAATACGGAAAGAGTATTTGTTCTAAAAAATCAAGCATATATTGTTTCTCTCTCTCTCATCCTCCCACCCTCCCTCCCTCTCTCTCCCCCTCTCACCCTCCCTCCCTCTCTCTCCCTCTCTCCCTCTCTCTTTGTGTGTGTGTAGCATGGTTGACAAATATTTTGAAAAATATAAATGTTCCTGTCTCTTTTGAATTTCTGTATTCACGACATTCTCTCTGATACATCCAAAGAATACAACTCTTATGGATAGGGATGGATTTTGTTTCACTAGCGATTCAACCAGAACTAAAATATTAGTTTTCAGCTTCTGATACCTAAAATTGGATTCTTCATTAAGAGAATACCTTGAAAACTAGGTTTTGTAAAGAGAAATATGAGATTTTTCAACTATATACTATATAGTACTTCTATAATAAGAAATAAGAATGTATGACTCAGATCATGGTGTTTAAGATAACCCCCAAAATAGCAAAAAATTACAGAAAGAAAAAGAGAAAATACAAAGACTACCTCTTAAATATCTGTCAGATTATGGAGATAAAAAGTAAAACAAAGGAAGACAGAATGGTAGTTAAACACCAAGGCAATTTTTTCCTCCTCTTCAATTTATGCTTGAAACCTGGAGGGAAAGACAACTTTAAAAATATACCAATGAATGTGAAAAATCTAAAGATGGAAGAGATATTGCCCTCCCTTCTGGAAGTTCTCAATGTAGTAACATTATAATTCCAAAGTAGCATTTAAAACATAAATATAAATCCATAAGGAAAGCATAATTCAATGGAAGGGGACACTGAGTTTAGTTTTCCTAAGGCATTATTGTTTCTATTTAGCGTTTACTAAATCTGGAAGTTTCTATATGCTCGTGAAATACAAATTTTAAAAGTTATCTGAAAATATGTCTAAGACATTTGCTAGAATATAATCACATAAAAGAGTAAGGATCAGACTACTTGTAGCTGAAGTCTTCAGGTTAGAAATCTTGGGCTAGGATTATATGAGCATTATGGCTAGTCCTTTATGCATGTTGTAGCAGCATAAATAGCTGAGGTCAACCAGACCAGCCAGGGAAAGGTACTGGGATCTAACGAAAGTAAGAAAGACCTGGAGTTGGTTGTACTAGCTGCAGGCTTCAACAGCAAATGCCAAGTGATGGTACCTGTTATCCCTCAGCTGCACCAGATTAGGGAGAAGACCATCCCGACCAATCTTTAAGTAACACCTAAGGGAACCTATAGGGTACAGCCTAACACATGAGATGCTGTCTTACTCCACTACTATAAACCTCTCTCAAAGACTGAGACACTGTTTGGGTAAGAAATATTAAAGGGAGTCCAAATTTAAAAAAAAAGAGAAAGAGAGAGAGAGAGATCATATACCTGAAGGGACTGTGTTATCTGAAAACAACTAAACTAGCTCTGACCAGAAGTTAACCTTGAAAATACTGAAGGTTTAACATAGGTGTGGGCAAGGACTTCATGTCTAAAACACCAAAAGCCAAAATTGACAAATGGGATCTAATTAAACTAAAGAGCTTCTGCACAGCAAAAGAAACTACCATCAGAGTGAAAAGACAACCTACAGAATGGGAGAAAATTTTTGCAACCTACTCATCTGACAAAGGGCTAATATCCAGAATCTACAATGAACTCAAACAAATTTACAAGAAAAAAAACAAACAATCCCATCAAAAAGTGGGCGAAGGAGATGAACAGACACTTCTTAAAAGAAGACATTTGGCTGGGTGCGGTGGCTCACGCCTGTATCAAAAAAAAAAAAAAAAAAAAAAAATAAAACATTATTCACCAAAAAAACATGAAAAATCTATCATCACTGGACACCAGAGAAATCAACCATCTCACACCAGTTAGAATGGCCATCATTAAAAAGTCAGGAAACAACAGGTGCTGGAGAGGATGTGGAGAAATAGGAACACTTTTACATTGTTGGTGGGACTGTAAACTAGTTCAACCATTGTGGAAGTCAGTGTGGTGATTCCTCAGGGATCTAGAACTAGAAATACCATTTGACCCAGCCATCCCATTACTGGGTATATACCCAAAGGACTATAAATCATGCTGCTATAAAGGCACATGCACACATATGTTTATTGTGGCACTATTCACAATAGCAAAGACTTGCAACCAACCCAAATGTCCAACAACGATAGACTGGATTAAGAAAATGTGGGACATATACACCATGGAATACTATGCAGCCATAAAAAATGATGAGTTCATGTCATTTGTAGGGACATGGATGAAACTGGAAACCATCATTCTCAGTAAACTATCACAAGGACAAAAAATCAAACACCTCATGTTCTCACTCATAGGTGGGAATTGAACAATGAGAACTCATGGACACAGGAAGGGGAACATCACACTCCGGGGACTGTTGTGGGTTGGGGGGAGGGGGGAGGGACAACATTAGGAGATATACCTAATGATAAATGACGAGTTAATGAGTGCAGCAAACCAACACGGCACATGGATACATATGTAACAAACCTGCACATTGTGCACATGTACCCTAAAACCTAAAGTATAATAATAATAATAAAAAAATCATTAGACATAGCTAGTGAAATTCTGACTCTCCATCAAGCAAGGTAAAGCTAGCTTTATATGTAGGTAATAAGTTCTTTGCAGTATTTCTTTATTTTATGTCTTTTAAATGAAAAACAATCAATTAGGAAAGCTATATTGTAAATATTTGTAAAATAGAATGAGTTTAAAAAGATTTACCCCACTGCTACCATTCGTATAAAACTTTTATTAATTAAAAAAAGAAAATACTGAAGGTTTAAACTACAAATATTTTAATTACCTGAATGGTAGAAGGCACTGAGATATTACTTGGAAAACCTAAATTAGTATCACTACCCAGCATTGTAAAACAGTTAATGGGGGAAAATATCAGTATAGCTTCAGAACATAAAGAGCTACATTTTCTCTGTACTTTTAAATGTAATAAAAATAAGCTTAGGCAACACAGCAAGATGTCATCTCTACATTAAAAAAAAAAAAAAGTCAGCCAGGCATCGTGGTGCATGCATGCCTGTGGTCCCAACTACTAAGGATGGGGAAGTCAGAGAATCACTTGAGCCCAAGAGGTCAAGGTTATAGGGAGCTAGGATCACCTACTCCAGACTGGGAGACCCTGTCTCTTTAAAAAAAAAAAAAAAAAGAACCAAAAAAAAAGCAGTAATAAAAATAAATTTGTCATGTTACTAGAAGCAGGAGATTAAATAAAGGAGCATCAAATGAAAAGGGAATCAGTGTTGTGTGGATATGTAATGAAATGGACAAAGACTTAAAGAAAACCAGGGGGAGTCCATGAGCAGCTCAGGAACCTTCTGTCTTTTTTCAGATGTGAGTGTTGATGCGACTTTAAATAGAAGATTGCAATCTTTTAAAAGGAATTCTATCAATTGCCTTTGTCACGATTTCAACAAGGTTATTCTTTATCCCTTATTTTGTTGTTATTCTGATTTTCTAGGACTTAATGCCCCTCCTAATTTAGAGCTAACAGTTTGCAAATGACCTCCAGATGCCTTTACTGGGATATGAGGCATATGTTTTTTCTCTTGCTCAAGAATATTGAATATATTATTCATTATCTGAATCTTCTGGTTTAAAATTAATTAATTTATTTATTGTAGAGAATGAAGAGAGGAGAAATAGTTACAAGACAGAATAAGAGATAAATTAATTTGCAATTCTTTCCTCTCTGTTTCTTCTCTCACTTTCTCCTCTCTCCTATTTTTGTCTTTATTCTTGTGAACTTCTTATCCTCGTGTCTATTCCCGTTTAAATTCCGTAGGTCCTGAGATCATTAAACTGGCTATTGTTATAACACTTACTTCAAATAGTTTATGACAGTATATAAATTGATGCTGAGCATTTTCAAAATGCTTATTATTAAGCAGTAAAATAGAAATGTATTAATCATATAAATTATATTATTGAGATCACTGTGGTTATATGCAGTATGTTAGGATTTTATATGTGCTATTTTATAAGTTTACACAAATACCATCTAAGGTAAATATTATTAGTTTCATATTATAGATGCAGACATTAAAGCACGTAGAGCTAAGACAAGAATTCAAAGGTTATATTAAAAGAAAGAAAGACTCAAGATTTGAATTCAAGTCTTTCCAATTCAAAAATCCTACAGTCTTTCCATTTGATGCTACTACATCATTCATTTATTTACGTATTCACTTTTTGTTTTTCTTCTTTCATCTCTTAAGCTCCTATTTGACGACAGGCACTCTATTAGGCACTATATTTGGTGCTGAGTCACATACAAAGATAAATGACATATGATCTCCGTCTTCAAATAGCGTAAAGTCTAGTGGAGAAGAAAGAGATTCAGATGGAATTGAATGTATTAAACAGTATTCAGATGAATCAGAAAATGCTTTACGAATAAAGGGAGACTTTAAAAAATTACTTTAAAAATGCTACATAAATGTCAGTTTGCTGACATGACCATTTACCTCTTTCAAGCCCCCAAATCTAATTTTGACTTGCTGGCTCCTTGCTGCTAAAGGCACTAAGAGAAAAATAGGAAAGAAGATGGGAGCCTTGAAAGGTTTAAAATACTTTTCTTAAAAGTCATCTTCTTGCAGATTGGCAGTGTGAAAAACTCAATGGGCTCTCTCCCTACAGAAATAACTATTTAACTTTTTAAAAATGATATAAAATAACCATTTAGACTCTGGAGATTGTCCTAAGGGCATATAACCAGTGGAGGAACATTCATTCAAGAATATCTATGAAATATCATTAAGAGCATTGAGAATCTGTGGCATTTGAGCCACAACTTGCTCCCACTCCCTCCATGGCTTTATGTGATAAAAACTCTTATGTAGACACTGTGCTCTGGGTGAGTGCAAACAAGAAAGCAGAAACTCCTTCTTACTTTAGCTCCTAGTATAGGAATATGGCTCCACCTGGGACAGACAGTTCATCAAATACCATCTCAAAGCCCTGTGTTTCAGAAGCCCTATTCCCAATAGGTGCACCTGAGAGAATAAGGTCCCTTAGCCTACCCAGCTTCCATATGTAAGTAAGTACTATGCTTTAGGTGTGATATGCCAAGAATACTATGTCTCAATTGTCCCACCCCAGCTCACTCTTTCTCTGCCCTTATGGAGCAAGCTAAGAAGCCTGGAAGCTACTATTCATCTCAGTATGAGTGCCCACTCATGGAATGAAGGTGTTACTCCTGGAAAATTGGCATGCTGTCCCCTACCACAGCAGTGGTGCAGTAGGGGACGGAGGTTATGCCCAGAAAGAGACAGGCAGGTCATAAGAATGGAAATTCTACAACTGCCCAAGGGGACTGACTTCATTCACTTATGTATTTATTATTTAAGTGTTTATTCACAAAGTTTATGCCTAATGTCATTGTTTAATGAAATCAAAATTTGGTGATATCCAATAATAGGGCTTGGTATTTTCATGATACCAATAGTAATAAGCAAATAGCATGGCTACTGAGAAAAGTAACAGAGATAATTAAGGAAGGAGAAAGTCAAGAAGGGATCCCAGGATGTCAGCATAAAAAAAAAAAGCAGAATAAGGACTTCTAAAATATTGCTCCCCTGAAAATAAAATAACAAAACAACTGAAGAAAAATATCAGAATCAAATTTTCAAAACTCAAAATTAAACAAAAGCTTGCAGTAACCTAAGGAGCACTTATTCGAGGAAAATGAATGGATCTTGGTGAGAACAGTGAGCTTTGTGGCTTTCTAATTTACATTACTCCCATCCCTACTCCCCAGCTCAGCAGTCTTCCAAAACAGCAATACCTATCCCAGTACCAGAGAGAGGAGAATAAAGTTGGATCTATTTCAAAGCCTTATTTCCAAGGAGCAGCCATTATTTAACCTATTTGGTAATTTCCTGGAAGAAAAAAAAGGTTTGTCATTATTTCACCTGACTTAAAATTCATATAATGTTAAAAGCCACACTTGGGGGTAGATGGGGAAAGAAAGTATCATTTTGTAAACATTTACAGGCAAGTGTTTAACATACTTCTGCCTGCCTGGAGTGATACATAACAATTGAGGTGAACAATAAACCAACCAAAAAGCTTAAAAGAAAAAGTTGAAGAATGAGACATCTGTAAGGGCACTGAAAAACTCTGACACATTCTTGGAAATTTAGAATACCATATTCATGCATAGTGGTGTGCACATCCTCAGGAAAGCCTTTGGAAGACCCTAATATCTCAAGCCTCTGGCTGAACTTGAAGCTCTGTACAAGAAGAAAATAAAGGCAATGGTAGAGTTTTAAACTGCATAGCTGAGTATTAAAGGTGTGCTCCAACATGCACATCCACCAAGAGCCCCTTTGCAAAGACTGAAAATATTTTTGGTTTTCTGTGTTTAAGTAAATAGTTACCCAATTATTAGCTGTCAAGCTAATGGAGCATATATAGATTTCAGTATCCACCCACAGCAAAGAACACTTTACAAAATTTGCTCAGAAAAATCATCAAATAAGCAAACAATAAGAACTATAAGTAACAACAAAAAACAAACCCTGGGGGAAGGGAAAATTCCATTTCTAGATTTGCCACATTGTGTGTTTTCAATGTCCAGTTTTCAAAAAAAAACTTGTAAGATATGCAAAGAAATAAAATGGTATGGTCCACACACGTGGAAAAATAGAAATCAATTGAAACCATTCCTGTAGAAACATCACCACAGAACTTACTACACAAAAAGTTTCAATTAGGTATTATAAATAAGTCCAAAGAAGAAAATGTAGAAATGACATCTTATCAAATAGAGAATTCCAATAAAGAGATAGAAACCATTAAATATAAATTATGGAGTTGAAAGGTGTAATAACTAAAATGAAATATTCATTAGAGGGGTACGGCAACAGATTTGAACAGGCAGAAGAAAAAAATCAGTGAACTTGAAAGCTGGTCAATAGTGATTACCCAGTCTAAAGAGTAGAATGGAAAAAGAATGAATAAAAATGAACACAGCCTCAAATATCTGTGGGTACCATCAAGTATTTCAAAATACACATAATAGGACTTCTAGAAAAAAAGACAATAGAGAAAGGAAAAAAAATGGAGGAAATAATACCTAAAAAAATCCCAGATTTGAAGAGAAAATATTCATCTACACATCCAGAACCTCAAATAAAATAAACCCAAAGAGATCCACACTTAGACACATCACAATCAAGTGGTCAAAAGCTAAAGATAAAGAATCTTGAAAGAAAGAAGTGACACATCCAGTCATACATACAAGCAATCCTCTATAAGATTAACAGCTGATTACTCATGAGGAAACTCTGATCATCTGGAGGCCTTCTAGAAGAAAGTGGGATGGCATATTTAAAGGGCTAAAAAGGCTGGGGGTGATGGCATGCCTATAATTCCAGCACTTTGGGAGGCTGAGGTGGGTGGGTCACCTGAGGTTAGGAGTTCAAGACCAGTCTGGCCAACATGGTGAAACCCCATCTCTACTAAAAATACAAAAAAATTAGCCAGATGTGGTGGCGCAGCTACTCAGGAGGCTAAGGGAGGAGGATTGCTTGAATCTGGGAGGCAGAGGTTGCAGTGAGCTGAGATCACACCACTGCACTCTAGCCTGGGCGACATAGTTATCTCTGCAATGTAGTTTGCTTTATTTCAGAATGTCTTTCTTTTATATGATTGCACTAACCGTGATGACCTATGAACATAGTAATTGTAGTTTAAGCCCAGAGGCTAGATTTAATAAACGAAAGCCTGAGAGAAATTTTAGAGAAGAAACAATAGGGACCCTCTTTAGAAGGCGAGTGCTTGGTAAGTGATGCTCTTCATGATTTATTACTGGTAAGTACCTGAACTTGTATCATTGAACTTGAGGATAACACTTGGTCAAGTGTAAGGGACATCCAAAACAGAAAAAAAAAAAAAAAAAAAAAAAATTAAAGGAAAACTTATCAAAGTCTATCAATTAGTTCTTCATACATATCTGTTATGATGAATTCAGCATAGCCTTTTGTTGCCTTGGGGACAACATGGCATCAGTATCATTGACTTAGGAGAACTTAACTGAATTGTAAAGCTTGGAGGCTTCTGGTGAGTTTTTTTTTTTTTTTTTTTCATTGAGCCCTTTTTCCTAACTACAGTGAAGTTACTAAATTAGGTAACTGTGGGAAATGCTCATTTCATTTAATAATATCATACTCAAATAATATTTTCATTAACGTTTTTATTTTCAAGTCTATGATATGTCTTTAGATCACAGGGTACCATGAAATCTCAAGATGAACATCCATGAAAATTTAAATGTTCTAATCAGTGTCACTGCATGAACATAGAACAACAGTCTTCCTCAACCCTTTGGATTCAAAACTTTACTTTTACTCAGCTTTATCCTATCTGTCATGTTCCCCAAACTCAATACTGTACTTTGCTCCTTCCAATTTTCTTATTTTGTGTGACACTTCGGTAATGGTCTGTCTTTGACCATGGTCTGTTTTTTGACCATGGATGTAAGAACCACTTTAAAGACTGCCCATAGCAATAATATATTGAGGATGATTATGTGTCAGGTCCCACGATAGACACTGAAATGATGAGGCGAACATGACATACACAATTCCTGAGCCTCTAGACAGAGATAAAGATAAACATACAGGTATATTTAATGTTGTCAATAACTGAACCCAATGTAGATAATACAGGAATTGAGAACATGTAGGAAAGGCACATATTGAAATTTCATGGATGGAGGAATGGCAAAAGCTTTGCAATTATGAAAGCCTCCTGTTGAAAATGACATTGAATTTGAGTCTGAGGTATAAATAGTAATTAGCCAAATAAAAGAAGTCATAATAAAGACATAAACACAGGGAGTAACATGCCTGGATGCCTCAAAGTAAGAGAAAATATAAGATGGGAAAAGAACTGAGTACATGTTCATGTGGCTGCAGAATAGTATGTTTGGGGGTGGAGAGAGATGAATACAATGGCTTTCAAGGAAATATAAAGGTAAACAGAAGCAAAATCCAATTTTTTAAAACAAAAATCACTCTTTAGCATTTCAACAAAACATCTTATTGCTAACAGACTCGCTTATGCTACGTGTCACAATCTTTCTTCTTCAAATCATAGCTACCACATTTAGTTTTAACTCTAAGATAATAAGGCAGTCCCATTCTCACTCTCTACACAAAGCAAAGCTTGAAAAAGTAAAAACACAGGTCTTCATGTAACAAGATAACAAAGAAGAACACAAAATTGGCAAGTGCCGTGTGTTACCATAAAATATTACCCACTCTTTAACCATCATTAACATGAGTTCCCTGAAGAGCAGATGTTGTGAAAATGATTTTTTTATGGTTTACTGTTAAATCATATCATAGATTCAATCTCAGGTAACAATTTTCAACAAGTTGAAGGAATAGAAAGTTCTACTACATGAAAAGCTCTTCTAGCAACTTTATATGTATGTTTATATATCTAATATAGTATGAAATCAAATATAAGACATCACTTGTTCTTTAATTTAATCCAAAATTGTCTTCAGGTATTCTTATATGGCCAGTTTAGTTATAGAACTAAATAAATATTTAGACACACTCTTCCAGGACCACTTTTTAAAACTTTTATCTTAGTTTGAGTAGGACAGGTGCAGGTTTGTTACACAGGTAAATTGCATGTCATGGGGGTTTGGTGTACAGATTAATTCGTCACCCAGTAAGCATAGTACCTGATAGGTAGTTTTCAGTCCTCATGCTCTTCCCACCCTCCACCCTCCAGTAGTCCCTTCTTTGTGCCCATGTGTAGCAATGTTTAGCTCCCACTTATAAGTGAGAACATGTGGTATCTGGTTTTCAGTTCCTGCGTTAGTTCACATAGGATAATAGCCTTCAGTTCCATCCATGTTGCTGCAGTGGACATGATCTCTTCCTTTCACAGCTGTATAATAGTCTTTGGTGTATATGTGCCACATTTTATTTATCCAGTCCGTGGGCATCTAGGTTGATTCCATGTCTTTGCTATAGTGAATAGCGCTGTGATGAACATAAGTGTGCATGTGTCTTTATGGTAGAATGATTGATATTCCTCTTTGTATATACCCAATAATGGAATTACGGGCTCAAAAGGTAGTTCTGTTTCAAGTTCTTTGAGAAATCGCCAAACTGCTTTCCACAGTGGCTATATTAATTTGCATTCCCACTAGCAGTGTATAAGCATTCCCCTTTATCTGTAACCTTGCCAGCTTCTGTTACTTTTTTTGCTTTTTTTGACTAATAGCCATTCTGACTACTGTGAGATGGTATCTCATTATGGTTTTGATTTACATTTCTCTAACGATTAGTGATGATCATTTTCTTCATACTCTTTTTGCCTGCATCAATGTCTTCTTTTGGATAATGTCTATCCAAACCCTTTGCCCACTTTTTAATGGTGTCGGATTTTTTGTTAATTTGTTTAAGTTCCTTGTTAATTTGTTTAAGTTCTTTATAGATTCTAGAGATTAGACCTTTGTCAGATGTATGGTTTGCAGATATTTTCTCCTATTCTGTAGGTTGTGTGTTTACTTCATCGACAGTTTCTTATGCTGTGTAGAAGCTCTTTAGTTTAATTAGGTCCCATTTGTCAATTTTTGTTTTTGTTGCAATTGCTTTTGGTGTCTTTGTCATATAATCTTTGCCAGAGTCTATGTCCAGAATGGTATTACTTAGGTTTTCTATGAGAGTGTTTATGGCTTTTGGTTTTACACTTAAAACTTTATCACAAATTGATTTTTGTATGTAGTGTAAAGAAGGGGTCCAATTTTAATCTTCTGCATATGGCTATCTGGTTATCCCAGCATCATTTATTGAAGAGGAAGTCTATTCCCTATTGCTTGTTTTTGTCTGCTTTGTTGAAGATCAGGTGTGTGTAGATATGTGGGTTTAGTTTTGGGCTCTCTATCCTGTTCCATTAGTCTATGAATGTACTGAAATTTGTTTTATGTGTCTGTTTTTGTAACAACACCATGCTGTTTTGGTTACTGTAGACTTGCAGTATAGTTTGAAGTCAGGTAGCTTTGTTCTACTGCTTAAGAATGCTTTGGCTATTTGGGTTATTTTTTGGTTCCACATGAATCTTATAATAGTTTTTTTTTCTAATTCCATGAAGAATGTCATTAGTAGTTTGATAGGGATAGAATTAAATATATAGATTGCTTTTGGCAGTATGGCCATTTTAACAATATTGATTTTTCCTATCCATGTGCATGGAATGTTATTCCATCTGTTTGTGTTACCTATGATTTCTTTCAGCAGTGTTTTATAATACTCATTTTAGAGCTCTTAAACTCCCTGGTTAGCTGTATTCCTAGGTATTTTTTGTGGCTATTAGAATGAGATTTTATTCTTGATTTGGCACTCAGATTTGATTTTGTTGGTATATAGAAATGCTACTGATATTTGAACATTGCTTCTGTATCTCTGTATCCTGAAACTTTGCCAGAGTTGTTTATCAGATCTAGGCATTTGGGGCAGTGACTATGGAGTTTTCAGATATGAAATCATATTGTCTGCAAACAGAGATAGTTTGACTTTCTCTATTCCTATTTTGATGTCTTGTATTTCTTTCTCTTGCCTGATTGCTCTGTCCAGGACTTCCAATACTATGTTGAATAGGAGTGGTGAGAGAGGACATCCTTGTCTCAGGCCAATTCTCAAGGGAAATGCTTCCAGCTTTTGTACATTCAGTATGATGTTGGCTGTGGGTTTGTCATAGATGGCTCTCATTATTTTGAGATATGTTCTTTCAGTGCTTAGTTTGTTTAGGGTTTTTAACATGTAAGAATGTTGAATTTTATCAAAAGTGTTTTATGCATCTATTGAGATGATCCTGTGCTTTTTGTTTTTAGTTCTGTTTATGTGATGGATCTTATATATTGATTTGCATATGTTGAATCAAACTTGCATCCAGGGATAATGCCTACTTGATTGTGGTAGATTAGCTTTTTGATGTGCTGCTTGGTTCAGTTTGCTAGTATTTTTTTTTTTTTGATGATTTTTGCACCTATGTCCATCAAGGATATTAGCCTGAAGTTCTCTATTTTCATTGTGTCTCTGTGCTGTTTTGGTATCAGAAAGAGGCTGGCCTTCTAGAATGAGTTAGGAAGGAGTCCCTCCTCCTCAATTTTTAAGAACAGTTTCAGTATTAATGGTGCCAGCTCTTCTTTGTACAGCTGGTAAAATTTGGTGTGAATCCATCTGGTCCTGGGCTTTTTCTGCTTTGCAAGCGTTTTTGTTACAGATTCAACTTCAGAGCTCCTTTTTTGGTCTACTTAGGGTTTCAGTTTCTTCCTGGTTCAATCTTGAGAGGTTGTATGTCTCAAGTAATTTGTCCATTTCTTGTAGGTTTTCTAGTTTGTGTGCATAGAGGTGTTCATAATAATCTCTGAGGGTTTTTTTTTTAATTTCTGTGTTGTCAGTGGTAATGTCCTCTTTGTCATTTTTGATTGCATTTATTTGGATCTTCTCACCTATTTTTTAAAATTATAGTCTAGTTAGTAGTTTATCAATCTCTTATTTCTTCTTTCATAGAACCAACTTCTGGTTTTGTTAATCTTTTGTCTGGTTTTTATGTCTCAATTTCATTTAGTTCAGCTCTGGTTTTGGTTATTTCTTGTCTTCTGCTAGTTTTGGGGTTTGCTTGCTCTTGTTTTTCTAGTTCTTCTACATGTGGTGTTAGATTGTCAACTTGAGATCTTTCTAACTTTTTGATGTGGGTGTTTAGTGCCCTAAACTTTCCTCTTAATGCTGCTTTAGCCATGTCCTAGAGAATCTGGTATGTTGTATCTTTTTTCTCATAAGCTTCAAATAATTTCTTGATTTCCGTCTTAATTCTAATTTTTGCTAAAAATACATTCAAGAGCAAGTCATTTAATTTCTATTCATTATTGTGTGGTTTTGATCCTTCTTAGCATTGATTTCTATTTTTATTGTGCTGAGGTGTGAGAATGCCGTTGGTAAGATTTCGAGTTTTTTGAATTTACTGATATTTGTTTTATGGCAAATTGTGTATTTAATTTTACAGTATGTGCCATGTGCAGATGGGAAGAATGTATATTCTGTTCATTTTAGGTGAAGAGTTCTGTAGTTGTATGTTAGTTTTGGTCAAGTGTTGAATTCAGGTCCTGAATATCTTTGTTAGTTTTCTATCTTGATGATCTAGCTAATACTGTCAGTGTGATGCTGAAGTCGCCCACTATTACTGTGTGGTTATCTAAGTCTCTTTTAAGGTCTCTAAGAACTTGCTTATGAATCTGGATGCTTCTGTGTTGGGTGCATGTATATTTAGTATAGTTAAGTCTGCTTATTGAATTGAACCATTTATCATTATGTAATGCCCTTCTTTGTCTTTTTTTGGTCATTGTTGGTTTAAAGTCTGTTTCGTCAGAAATTAGAATAGCAACCGCAAATTTCTTTTTCTTTTCCATTTGCTTGGTACATTTTTCTCCACCCTTTTACTTTGAGCCCATGAGTGTCATCGCACATGCAATGGGTCTCTTGAAGACAGCATACAATTGAGTCTTGCTTCTTTATATAACTTGCCACTCTGTAACTTCAACTGGGGCATTTAGCCTATTTACATTCCAGGCTAATATTAATATGTGAGGATTTGATTTTGTCATCATGTTGTTAGCTGGTTATTATGCAGACTTGATTTTGTAGTTGCTTTATGGTGTCAATGGTCTTTGTACTTAAGTGTGTTTTTGGGTGGCTGGTAATGGTCTTTTATTTCTATATTTAGCACTTCCGTAAGGATCTCTCTCTCTTTTTGTTTTTTGAGACAGAGTCTTATTCTGTTGCCCAGGCTGGAGTACAGTGGCACAATCTCGGCTCACTGCAATCTCCACCTTCTGGGTTCAAGTGATTCATCTGCCTCAGTCTCCCGAGTAGCTGGAATTACAGGCATGTGCCACCACATCTGTCTAATTTTATTTTTTTTTTAGTAGAGATGGGTTTTCACCATGTTGGCCAGGCTGGTCTCAAACTCCTGACCTCAGGTGATCCACCTGCCTTGGCCTCCCAAAGTGCTAGGATTAAAGGCATGAGCCATCTCTTATAAGGTATGTTTGCTGATAACAAATTCCCTTAGCATATGCATCTCTGAAATATATCTCATTTCTGCTTTGCTTATGAAGCTTAGTTTTGCTGGTTTGAAATTACTGATTGGAGTTTCTTTTCTTTTTGTTATTTTTTAGAATGCTGAATATAGGCCCCAGTCTCTTCTGGCTTGTAAAGTTTCTGCTGAAAGGTCCACTGTTAGCCTGATGAGGTTCCTTTTGTAAGTGACCCTCCCCTTCTCTCTAGTTGCCTTTAATATTTTTTCTTTCATTTCAGTGGAAGATCTGATGACTATATATCTTTGAGATGGTCATCTTGTATAGGATCTCACAGGGGTTCTCTGCATTTCCTGAATTTGAGTATTGACTTTTCTAGCAAGGGTGAGGAAACTTTCATGGATTATATCCACTACTATATTTTCCAAATTGAGCAATTTGGAAAATTTCTCACACTCTCTTTAATGAGTCCCTTTTATGACTCATTGGGATACAAACAAGTCATAAATTTGATGTCTTTATATGATCCCACATATCTCAGGAGTTTTGCTCATTGTTTTTACTTTTTAAAATTTTTTTTTGCCTGAGATAATTCAGAGATCCAGTTTTCAAACTCTGAGATTCTTTTCTCAGTATTCTATATTCTGCTGTTAATTCTTGCAACTGTATTATGAAATGTTTGTATTGAGTGAGCTAAAAAACTCACTACAAGAGTTTCATAATACAATCACAACCAGTTTGGTTCTTCCTTAAAATCGTCTTTTCCTCTTTCAGCTCATATATCATTTTATTTTATTTCTTAGAGTCCTTGGATTGGGTTTTGACTTTCTCCTGAATCTGATAATCTTTATTCCTATCCATATTCTGAATTCTATGTCTGTCATTTCAGCCATTTCAGCCTAGTAAAGAACTACTGTGGGACTAGCGAAGTCATTTGGAGGTAAGAAGACAGTCTGGCTTCTTGAGCTGCCAGATTTCTATGCTGGCTCTTTCTCATCTGTGTGGACTTACGATCCCTTAATGTTTGAAGTTGATGTCCTTTGGAATTTTTTGCTTTTATCTTCCTTGATGCCCATGGAGGTTTGTCTGTGGTGTAAGGAGGGTTCAGGAGACTGGCTTCAATTCTGAAAGATTTCAGCAGATCAGGGCTCAGGTCTGCACTCCTTGCCTGTGTGCTCTAACTCTAGGGGGCTTGTATAAAGGTCCTTACTTGGTTTTCTGGCCCCTCAGAGTTAGAAACCTGCTGCGCTGGAGGGGCCTAGGTGTTCCCAGTCTGCGGACCTCATCCCTCCAAAGGAGGGTGCTGGCCAAAGCGCTTCATCAGGTGGTGGCAATGGGTTCCATGCTCACTCACTCATGCTAGCAGCCATGACAGTGCATGGGGTGCACCTGTCTTGGCTGGGATGGATCACTGGCTGGGGTAGGGCACTTAGATTTTGCATGCACTGTATACTGGCAAAATATTTGGGGTTGTATTTTAGGCTATAATCCAATACATGGTGCTTAAGAGTATTAGCCAGTAGATAGTCTATTACTCTTCTGCATAGCTCTTTTGTGTTTTGGTGCAGTTGGCAGTATTGCTCTGTGGTGTAGATAGAGAAAGATGATCCCCTCACCTAGCCTGCTCCTGGACTTGAAGAAATCCGCTCTAATCACTGGCTCCATGCGCACATCTCTTTTGTTGGGTGTTCTGGTCCACCAGGTTCCCTCAAGCAGCGATCATGGTTGGCAGACAAGCTGTATCCTCTACCACCCTGTGAACCTGGGCATCTCACCTGTTTCAGTAACCTGAGAATGAGGGCTCTGCCCAAACCAGGAAGTCCCGCTCAACTAAAACGTGGGGTTAGGCGAGGGTTGCCTAATGTGCTATCTGAGTGTTTCTGGGAGGGAACACGGTGTTGCACATGCCCACAGAGTTAAGGCTGTAGTGAGATAACTGGACTGGAAGTTCTAACAGGTGTGACCCATCTGGCTATGAGAGGCAGGATCGGGTGAATATGCCCACTCTGCTGTCTGGGTGAGCAACAGAAGTGAGACCACTGGGCTAGAAGCTCTGGAAGGTGTGGCCCACCTGGCTATTAGTGGTGGGGTGAGTGACATACATCCTGCCATTTGGGTGTTTTCTGGGGCAACAGGAAGCTGTGGCAGAAGCCTTCTGTCACCACTAAGCTGGAAGCTGGCCCCGAGCCCCTTGTCTGACGAGGGAGCTATAGCAATCTTACTGTTCTCAGGCTCCACAACTGCAGCCTCTACTGGGGCTATTGCACTGGTCCCAATCTGTTCCAGGGACCAACGCTTGTAGAAGTCCCCTTGGACTTGACAGTTGCCAACCCAGAAAGTCTCTATGGCTCTCTGCCTCAGTTCAGAAACATGAGGGAGACGTGTGTGTGTGCCAGGGTGTTTCTCCCATTCCCAGATTTGCACAGGTCCTGTGGAGAGTGCGAATCCCCCAGGGAGTTCTCATTTACTCACAATTAACCTTGTTTCACGGTTTTGGGAGCTTCTTCTGGCTCCATATTGATCCCAAATAGGCTGCTGCCCAGCTTTGCTCCTCTCTGCCCTCTGTGTCCCTTTGCTGTCTTGACGGATCTCAATGTGGTTTCTTAGACAATTGGCTTGTAGGGTCAGTGTTCACTAGCCCTTTGTTTCTTCTCCGTGAGAGTAGCACACATGAGCTGCTTCTAGTCTGCCATCTGCATCCAATACCTCTGTGCTCATTTTATAAACTGTTGTCTGAAGGAAGTTTGCTTTTGATGGGAGGGGGCAGCCCTATTTATTTGAATTACTTCTTTCAAAATGATGAACTTTGGTTTTATATATTCAAATAAATATTTTTTTTCTCCTTTCTGCAACACTTTAAAAATATTTTATTGACTTTCGAGCATTTGGGGAAGTGGTAGAAATTAATAAGAAATTATTTTAAGTCTTTGGTTCAGTTACTGCTATGTTTTTTAAGAATAATATGTGGACTAGTAAACTTAAAAAGACACAATTGGTTTCTAAGGCAGAGTCAAGTTACTCAGTTTTATAACTTAAATTCCTGTGGATGTATCTGGCAGGGGCTAATAAAGCTTACTTTTACTATTTAATTTACTCCACAGACAAATTCAATGTGTGTATTTTACTGGTATAAATGGAGTTAACTTCTCTATATATGATCATTAGCATCTTAAAGCTGGGTTATTCTATTAAAAAACAAATTTCACATTAAGTATTTAAGTAGCATGGTTAGTTAAAATGAAAGGTTGTTTACAGTTTGGTTTTTTTTTTTTTTTTTTTTTGCAAAATTAGTAACTTCTGAAAGTGAGAAATACCTATAGAATTTTTTTTTAATCCAAACATTTTCATGGCCCATAAAGTAATGCCCTCATCTTCAAAAAAAAAAAAAAAAAAGTAATAATTCATTGCCAAAGTGGACCTCCTCTGATTCCTTTATTTTTCACATTCTCTTTATTGAGGTAGCTGACAATTTCTAGTCTCTAAAATAGGGCTCATTATTTCCAATATTCTCCCAGAAGACTTAAAAATATTCTTGATTTCAGAAAAAGAGATCAGAGATCACCTCCCAAAGTATTCCCCAGAACAGTAATTTAACTAGAACACATTTCTCCCCTAAAATACCTGGGAGGCAATATGCTTTAGTAGAGAAACACTAGTCTAGTTGTCAGGGGATGTGAGATATTATTTCAGGTTGAGAGCTATAGAATTTGTTTCTTCATCTGAATCTTTTTTTTTTTTCTGGTTTTTACCCTCATACGTTTTATTCAAGGAAGAGATTATTCCTAATTGTCAAAATAAGTTTGAAATGGTCCAGTAGAAATATCCACAAATATTTTAGCTTTTAGATAGGTGAATTTGAACAGATAGATGCTTAGTCTTTTTTTTTATCTTAACATGATTAAAAACTTTCTGAGATTTCAGAGTAACTATTTTCTGCTGCTCTGAGGCTTTCATTTCAGGATTAGCTTTTCTGGTCTAATTAATCATAGACACACAAGGAGTGTAGTTAATAACTATACTATGTGATTTTTTTTGCAAACAATTAAAAAATACCTTTTTAAAGTAGAGAAGAAATTTGTTAAAAGGACTTATTTTTAAAAATCACTTAATTCATGGGAAGATCAAGGGACAGTCTCAGAAGAGAAGAAAGAGTACATGGAGGCAAAAGTCATGCCGCAAAACTAGCCTGCCGAGGAAAACAGTAGCACCAGAGGAAACTAAAACAGCAGGTTGCTCCACTATGACTGCTTTTCTTGAAACTACATTTGGTGGCCACAACTTCTGCCTCTTTCTGATTCAACCGTCTCTGCTTCTTTCATCACTGGCTTCCAATTTGGAATCTTGGACAGACACAGACAGGTATCTATTTCTTTCTGAGTGGTGCTTGAAGGTCTCCTGATGAAATTGTAATTTTTGCAAACCATGAAACTGTCATTTTCTTCTCAATAGAGGAACAGTCCTGTTGCATGAAAACATCCAAAAATACATTTTGTCTTCATTTCTGGGCTGCTAGTGACCCATTAGGGTACAAACTACATGATGATGATGAAGTGACAATAGTTTGTAAGTCACTGAATGGTGTTTATATTATAATCTGACTTATATTTTGTATAGTTAATATGAAAAACATTTAAGTATGGTAAAGCAATTTAAGTTATAGGATGAATAATGTAAATAATACATTTCAAAGGCTTATTTTCAATTGACAAATAATAATTGTATATATTTATGGGGTACAATGTGATGTTTTTATACATGTAGGTATTGTGGAATGACCAAATCAGGCTAATTAATATATCCATTGCCTCAAGTTATCAAATTTTGCGTGGTAAAAACATTTAAAATCATTTCCTAGCTATTTGAAATATTTGATATATTATTTTTAACTGTAGTCACCATGCTACACACTAGAACACCAGAAAACATTCCTCCTATCTAACTGAAGGTTTGTACCCATTGACTAATGTCTCTTCTGCCTATATCCACTCTCCATCTTGGCCTCTGGTAACCATCATTCTACTCTACACTTCTATGAGTATCACTTTCTCAGATTCCACATATAAGTGAGATCATACAGTATTTGTCTCTCTGTGCCTGGCTTATTTTACTTAATATAATGCCCTCTAAGTTATTCATGTTATCACAAAGAACAAAATGTTCTTTGTTTTAAAAAGATGAATAATATTTATTGTACATATATCACACTTTAAAAATCTGATCATCACTCATTGATAAACACTTAGGTTATTTCCACATGTTGGCATTTGTGAATAAAGCTGTAATGAACATGGGAGTGCAGACATCTCTTTGACATACTGATCTCAGTTCCTTTGGGTATATACCCAGTAGTGAGTATCATATGGTAGTTCTATTTTTAGATATCTGAGAAACCTCTGTACTGTTGTCCATATGGCTGTACTAATTTAGAATCCCATCAACAGTGTATAAGGGTTCCCTTTTCTACACATCCCTGCCACCACTTGTTTTCTTTGATCTTTAATATAATAGCCAGTCTAATACGTATATCATTGTGGTTTTAATTTGCATTTCTCTGATGATTATAGATGTTGATATTTCTTTCATATATCTGTTGGTCATGTTTATGTCTTCTTTTGAGGGATGTCTACTCATTAATGCCAATTAATGTCTTGCCAATTAATATGGTTATTTGTTTTATCTTTATTGAGTAGTTTGAGTATCTCATACATTTTGGAATATTAGCCTCTTATCTGATCTATGCTTGGCAAATATTTTATCCCCATCTGTGGGTTGTATTTTACTCTATAAATCATTTTCTTTTCTGTGCAGAAGAGTTTTAGTTTGATGCAATCCCATTTATCTATTTCAGTTTCCAATGCCTGTGCTTTTCGGGTTATATTCATGAAATTACTGCCCAGACCAATATTAAGAAGCCTTTCTCCTATGTTTTCTTCTAATAGTTTTAGAGTTCCAGGTCTTATATTTATAACTTATTAGTCCATTTTTACATTGCTGTAAAAAATACCCCAAACTGGGTAATGTATAAGTAAATTAGGTTTAATTGGCTCACAGTTTTGCAGGCTGTACAAGCATGACTCCAGCATCTGCTTCTGGGAAGGGCGTCAGGAAGGTTACAATCATAGCGGGAGGGAAGTGGAGATGGTGTATAACATGGCAAGAGCAGGAGCAAGGCAGGGGTGGGGTGCCACATTCTTATAAAAAATCAGATCTTTCAGGAATATGGAGCAAGAACTCACTCATCATGAGGACAGCCACAAGCCACTCACAAGGGATCTACCCACATGACCCAAACACCTCCTGCCAGGCCCTACCTCTAATACAGGGAATTACATTTCAACATGAGATTTGGAAAGAACTAACATCCAAACTATATCAATTCTTTAGTCCATTTTTAATTGATTTTTATATAAGGAGTGAGATAAGGCTCCATTTTCATCACCTATATGTGAATACCAAATTTTCCCCAACCTCCTTTTTTTTTTTTAAAGAGAGTGTCCTTCCCATTGTGTGTTATTTGTACCTTTTTCAAAAATCAATTGACTGTAGATGTGTGGGTTTATTTCTGGGCTTTCTATCCTATTCTATTGGTTGATGTGTCTGTTTTTATGCCAGTATCATGCTGTTTTGATTACTATAATTTTGTAACAGATTTTGAAATACCATAAACTGATACCTCAAGCTTTGTTCATAGGAACAAATTTCAGTGAATCTGAAGATCACGTTAGGTAGTATGGACATTTTAATGATATTAATTATTATAATTCATGAAAACAGGATAGGAAAGATACATCCTGGCTCAATAAACATAATAATTCCATGAGCAATAGCAGCCTTAGAAGAGAAAATGCTGCTCACCTATTTTTCATGTTGACTAGATAATAAATGGTATTCTTCTTCCTTAAGTTTTGCCATAATAACTTATTTGAATTGATATTGAGGTCAAATATAAAAATAGCATATTACTTTTCATTCTGATTGTAATTATATCTTATTAGATGGTAAAATGTCTACCTTTTAGAGACAATTTATTTACTATTTGTTGCCTTTAATAATGAGATGATTTTTCTACAATCAGATAATAATATATGTCATGTGCACAGGTAAAAATTAAGGCATGACATGACTATTATTGGTACTTTTTAATAAATAATATAACATCTTTTCTACAGCAGAGCATTAGGAAAAGGAATGGAAGGCTGAAGGACAAGAACACTGGAAGATTAAATAGGATTAAAAGGGACTTCCTATTTTTCTATATCCAAGACAAATAGAAAGAGATATAATAAGGAATTATAGAAAAAGAAATTGAATTTCTCTTCTACTAATTCGACTTTTTGAAAAAGATAGTGCCTTGATCAGAAATAGGCTAGATGAGTGATTGCCACCATATAATTCATTTTCTTGGATAGATGTTAAGAAAACCAGTCAAGACATAGCACCTAAAGGAAAAAAGGGAGAAAATGATTTTGAAAATATTCAGAAGAAGAAAGAGAAGTCCTAAGCTTTGATTTTTGGAGTAACTTATCATTGAGGTCACTTCTGCTCCACTACGGAAATAAAGTACCAATGGATTTAGAAAACAGATTTTGCAGGCTGAAGTCACTTAAAATTTTTAAGTGTCTAAATATGCAGTTTACTTTATTATATAGACTTTTCTGTTATTCAGAGTTTATAAAATGCTTTATAAAAAGGGGTTTATTTTCTTTTCAGTTCTTCCCAGAAATGCTGAGAAAACAAAAATATGAAAACTAAAGCAATGGAAATTCCACAAAATTAATTTGCTGAGTGTTTTTCAAACTTATAAATATAGGTTTGTGACATTTGCATTAATGCTTTTGAGATTAAGAGGAGACTTCCAACTACAGTTAGAAACCATTACACTTTGAGAACATTGATTGAGAGGTGATAAAACGTGATGTGTGTTATCAAAGAGCAGAGCCTTCTCATGTGGAAATGCTGGGACAGCAAGAGTAGGAGAACAGACTAACCACTAGATTCAGGGTTAGGCCTTCAGAAAGCAACCGATATCCCCCAACCTGCAGAAGTCTGTTTTCTTGTGTTACTCAGTGAACCGGTATCTTGTATTTTCCTGGTATTCTTAGGTGGCCATTATTGCTGTTGTTCCAGCTGTGATACCGAAAAGAAATAGCAAAGTTTTTGCCTTCAGAAAGCTCTCAGTGACAACCAGGTCAGCTAAAAGACATAATGACGTGATGTGCATTTGCCTTTCCTTTTCTATTAGTGTCTGTGTTAGACTCCATCCCGCTATCATCTGGTTCACTACAGAACTTAAAACTACTTAGATTTGAATCCCTTAAATTCTCATTATCTATATATTTTATTGTCTTATTAAAGAATGTTGTTGTCAACAGGTTTTACCTTTGACTAAGGAGTAAACTGGCGTTTAAATGCAGCATTGCAAGTCCTTAAATTAACATTCTAAATATTATTCTACCAATTAGCAAACCAGAATATTTCATTTTATAGAAAATTTTTGTATTGTATTTCTTCTTATACTCTAAAAAACAACAACAGCAACCCAAACCTGAGTTAGTAGCCAAATTTTTGGCTACTCTTGTTGAAGTGCAGAAAAAATCCCAGAGACTGCAAGACTGTTCCAAGGAAAGTCATAAAGTATCCTGTCTCTGTTTTATAGAAAACAAGGGCCAGTAAGTTTAACAATTCTTGGTATAAAATTTAGGGAGTAATTATGTCCTTTATTACTATTTGGGGTATAATGAGATGCACAGAAGTACTATGTATAATTTTGTATTTAAGTCTGTGACTTAGTTATAAAAAGTACTCTTCTGTTACATTTTCCTCTGGAGTCTATTGTCCTTCTATGATAAAGCAAATAAAGCCTATTATACTTTAACAATGAGTATCCTAAGGTTTTCTAAAGTCCAAATGATTAGAAAATCTAACAAAGGGAAAAATTTCAGCAGACCTTGGAAAAAATGCAGTAGTATGAAAAAGATTATATTAAGAAGAATTGGAGTTTAATATCACATTAAGCTTTGGCAACACAACTAGGGATTTACAGAAAGATAAACCAACTCTGGGCATAACAAAGCAGCACTATTTTTTTTTCTATTTACAAAATCGCTATATTGTAGTTCATCTCTTATTTGAAATCAGACTGACCAAGCTGGAAATATGGAACATATCCTCCAATTGAAACAGAATACATTTTTATTCTACTTAAAAGATACTACTGAAACATAATAGCACAAGGATAATCTCCTTTGAGAGAGGAGCAGTTATAAATACTGAGAATAGTTAACAGCTACAGTTATGTATTATACAAGGTGGAGATTAGTAGACAGATCTCTGGGCATAGCGTTGGAAGATTAGATTCTGTTGGTGTGTCAGGAATTATTTTATTTTGTGACCTTGAGCAAGCTGCTTAAGCTCATTGTCTTGTAATTTTCCATAAGCATAATGAGTATAGCATTGCTTCTTCCTCCATTCCGAAGATTGATTGGAATGCTCTTTCAGAAAAGTGATGGCTTACTAATCTCATTACTATTATTTTTAATATTTCATGTCTTCCCCCTAGAATACTTACGAAAATACTTCAACAAAGCTTTCAAGGAAAGTTATACACTAATATTCTGTGGTTATCACAAATGATAAGAGTTGATGTTCACCTTAGTACTTGTATAATAGAATCAGTCATGAATGTTCTATACAGCAATTTTGCTCATTAAATTAAACAGTTCGTTTCCCAAATTTTATGCTTCATAGAAATTGCTTTTCTGCCTAATGAGTCCTGTCGTCAACGGAGCAATTAACTTGTCCGTTGATATTCTGAGAATTGATCTGTCATAGCATTAGGTTTTCTTCTGATAGATTAAATATTGTTGGTTAAAAAATCTACAGTTCTGTAATTATGTTTCCTCCTAAAGAATCAATAACAGGGGTGACTTGACCACTTAATTATATGGAGAGCTTTCCATAAAGTATCTTATGTCATGTTATTTTCCTTTACAAAGAACAAAACATTGTCTATTTAATATTATAATAAGTATCAGTTTTAGAATATTCTTAACATTAAACAATTTGAATCATATATGCCTTGCTGCCAGAAAGGATGAAACTAAAAGATACTAGCCTTGAAACTTCATGGTTGGCCACGGGAATAGCGCCAATCTTATTCTTTGTTCTTCTCATTCTTATTCTTAAATTTGCTTGAAACATAAATAAAATTACAGTGTATATTTCTGGGCTCTAGACTATTTATACGCAAATTGTCCAACTTGTTCTAGATGGAAAAAATGGTTCCTTAATAATTCTAATTTCAGAATTTGAAGTACTAGACTTCTAAATGAAATTCAGATCTCTTCTTAATTTCTTCAAATAATTAATTGTATTTAATTGCATGTATTTAGCCTTTTTTTGGAATTACTCATCTTTATTTCCCCAATGTGTAGAACATTATCTGAGAATAGATAACTAGTAATTATTTGAGAGAAGAATGAATAAACATGTATTCACAAGTTTATTTACAACTAGAATGTTCTAGAGTCACAAAGAACTTTCTTTACAATTTTCTTCATATTATTGTTGTATTTCAAATTCCTAGGATGCCTGCCAATTAATGTACTATATTAAAATGTGTCATATAGCTTTCTAAAATTTAAAGATATCCACAAGAGAATTATTTATCAATTTCCATCGCTGCTAAACTGCATGCTAATATTTCATGAGCACCTACTATGTCCCAGAGATTTTTGTAGACATTACTTTATTTATGTATATATGTATTTTATGTACATATGTATGTATGTGTGTGTGTATATATATGTGTGTGTGTGTATATATTTTGTATATTTGGTTGTTAATCCTCATAGCAACCAGGTATATTGTACAAAACGCTACTATTTTTCTTCAGTGAGAAGGAGGAAATTTGGTCAAATCAATGGCAGGTAAGTGGCATAGACCAAGTTAAACTTAAGGACCATTTTGCTACAAATCCAGGGCTATTTTCATGTTCTTTGACTGCCCTGGTTTTCTTCCTTCTTCCTTTAGGGTTATGAAATAATCTATACTGGCAATTTCTGCAAGTTTGACAAGTCATCTGTCTTTTAAAATTGGGGCAAGACAAAAACATTTAAAAAACTCTTTGTGAAGAGGTATGGATAAAACTAAATTGGATTTTAATAAATTTGTAACCCAATCTTAACACACTGATATAGGCCCTGGGAGCAGAACTGGAAGCCTGACCAGCATGTACAGTTTAGCAGCCCGAAGGCTTTGTACTTTAACAAATGTCTATTTGGATCCAGATAAATGACAGTGAAAGGAAAGGTAAACAGCGTCTCCTGAATTTAGAGATCAGGGCAGATCACACAGTAAGCCTCCCACTGGCTCCTGCCCCACATCTTATACAAATAAAAATATAACGAACTTTAAGAGAAACCTCACATGTATGTGTGGAGACTGAGATATAATAGCCTATTAGTTAATGGCATGCTTTTTGGAGACACACAGTCAGCTCCTGGGATACAAGTTGAATCCCATGGTGTCTTAGTGTCCTCATCTGTAAAATGAAGATAATAATAGTAACTCCCTGTAAGGTGGTAGGTGTTCATTTTAGTTTATTCTCTTTCTGACTTAATGCTCCTGAATTCTCATGATAAGTACAAAGTAAGTCACAAATGTAAGCCAAGAGAATATGTAAGGAATGAGCCAGCAAGATACCATATTTGACTAAGAAATAGTGCAAAGGGTTTATGAACTTATTTTTGTGGTAACAAACATAATAAGTACAAGCGGGCAAGGGAAAGCCTTCTCTCTGCTTGGCTTCTGATAATAATGACATTTATGAGAGAGCTGTTAGTTAAGGGAGTCAAATGAGGTAATATACAATGGATGACTCATTTTAATATTAATATTTTAATCATGATCCTAATACTGTTGTGATATACATGTTGTAGGGTTGTTTGGGAATTCAATGAGATAATATTCCTAAGTCCCTTAGCACAGTGCCAGGTAAAAGTAACAATCATATTACTTTATGATGTTAATGGTATTAAATAAGATTAATGATATTAAAAATGATATTAATCTACTTCTGATATATGCACAGTGTATGACTAGTTTCTCAATATCTACCAGTTCTTCTATGTTTAACTTTTTAATTCCTCAAATTAGTAGCTTACTGTTGGTTGTCCTCAAGATACCTGATATGTCAGGTAGAAATAGCTGATCATTATGAGAGGAAAGCAATTAATTTGTTTAACATTTAGTAAAGTGGTTATAAGAGTGTCACTATTGGGAGCATTTAGCTTATATGGATATAAAAATAGATCCAGAACTCTACATTTGAAAATGAGAGGTCATCCCTGCTGTAAAACTTTACACTTCCTAATGATGGAAAAGATCTTGGGCTCTCAGATCAGATTTGTGCCACCAGGTTCCTTCCCATTATTCAGGTCTCTGCTTAAATGTCACCTTCTCTAGAGTCTTTTCTGGGTAAATCTATGCAAAATATGCCACTTCACTCCCTCTTCACTAGTTTATATTCTTTATAGTATTATTAGTATCTGAAATGTTATTATTAATATGTGTGTTTATTTTCTGTTTTGCCTTCTAAATATTAGCTCCGGAGGCGTTGGTCTTTATCTCTTTTACCCTTCACTGTATCTTCCGTGTATTAGACTGTAGTTGACACAAGTGAAGGTTATTTGTATTTGTTATTATATTTGTTATATTTATATTTGTTAATTTATGATTATATTTGTTAATTTTTGATTAACAAAAATTATTTGTATTTATATTTATATTTCATTATATTTATATATATTTAGTATTTATATTTCTTTATGTTTGTTAGTGTATGATTAAATGAACGATTTTCAGCTTTAGGACAGTTTCAATGCTACATGACTTAGGGCAGGTGTATAATATCTTCTGAGGCTGTTCTAACATTTAGTTTAAAAATAAGAATGCCTCACAAGTGACTTATAAGCATCACATAAAATTAAATTGTGTGAACTGCGGTATCTTTCCCTTAGTAGGCCCTCAATATATGTTTTTTGCTATGGACACATAAACTATATATTTAACAAAATAATTCAGTGAGGTAGACGATATTATTTTATTAGACACATGCACATTTATGTATACATTTAAGACATAGAAAAATCAAGGCTAAAAGGCAGCAAGCTAGTTGTTGATCATCACACAGTCAAAAGTGATTGCATCTCAATTTTAAACCTATGCACTCTTAACTTGAACCTCTTAACTTGCTTGCTGAGGCAAAGGGGTGACTATAGCTTCTATTTACCTACAAACTGGAAAAGGTAGTAGATAATACAAATGACTGTGGAACTCCACTAAGCTCACCAGTTCATTTCACTTTGATGGCCAATAGTCATTAAGTAGAATGGATTTAAAGCAATGACGTAGAAATCAAAGGCAGTGTATAACCTATTACAAATCTCTTGAGCCATCTCACCGGTCAACAATTTTTAAACATTCTTTTGATTTTGAAGTTGCTGTGTCATAAAATAACATTTTGGAAATTGTAGAGAAAAATAATTTAGAGTGTATATAAGCTTCAAAACTTTAAATTTCACTGTAATTACTAGAGAGGAGCAATGGTAACTTCGCAAAATCCAATTACTTTTTTTTTCAGTCCAGGGATTAGAGAAACAGAGCTTTTAAGGTGAAAATGGTTTATTTGTGCCTTCTTTGCAAGTAAATTTCTCCTCTTTCCATATCCCATTTTGATCCTTCCCTTTGTACTTTTCAGTGCCACTCATATTTTCACCCTTAATTACCAATTAACATGTAAATAATTGTATGATGATGAAAATGATACTGTGGCTTTCCCTCTCTTTTTGGAGGCAGCCTTGCAGATAAATTGTGAGCAATCGATTCCTGTTGAAGTGAATAGATGGCCTAGTTTTGCTGCAATATTCAAGTTTTTCCCCCTCAGTCAATTCCCAGTGTTCCAGTGATTTATCTACCTTTGCTAAATTTGGTGTTCATGTTCTTTTTACCAGTGGCATGGAATTTTAATTAGCTTTTGATGAACTGTATAAGGATACTTTCTAAACTAGAAATGGAGAAAAATTACATTTTTTCCTGCCTTTACATGTCAAGATTTCTGCAAGCTAGTAGAAGCTAAAAGGCATTAATAGTTTGTTTGTTTTTCACTAAATATACATAGGGGTCAAAATGTGACAGTCTCTTGGTTATATCCTGAGAAACTATAAATTCTAGTGGTTTTCTAAATGTAATAGAACGTGTTGAGGAAGAAGTAAATGCCTATTTATAATTATTTTTATAATCCTAAAATAATTTTAAACATATAGAAAGTATGCAAAACTTAAACAAGAGGACTGAATATTCATTGTACAGATTTATTCATTTTTTAACATTTTCCATGTTTGGTTTACTATTCTCTATTTAAAATCATATAATAGTTTTATAAACCTAAAATATTTCAGCATGCATTTTCTAAGACTAAGATTGTTTGATTACACATCCACAATACAGTTGTCAAATTCAAGAAATTTAATATCAATACACTTTTTTCTACTCTATGTTGAATATGCCAATTTTATCAATTGTCCCAGTGATATTCCTTATAGTTACTTATTTTCCAGTACAAGATCTAACCTAGGGTTACAAATTGTATTTAGCTGTCATGTCTGTTTATTTTCTTTAATCTTGAGCAGTTCATATTTGTCTTTCATGTAATTGATACTTTCAAAAATAATATAACCAATTTTATCATATCTTATGCCTCAAGTTGGCTATTTCTGATATTTCCCAATAAATGGATTCAAGTTAGGCATTTGGGATGAGACATTCTATAAATGATATTGTATCTTTTTTTTGAGTATGACATCTGATAATATATGATTTTTACTTACTCTTATTGGAGATGTTGATATTGATTGCTTGGTGTAGTAATTATCCACTATTGTATAACCATGTGGCCACAAAATTATACGCTTAAAATGCATATACATTTACTATGGGACAGCTTCATTGGGCCAAGAGCCTCGGCATGGCTCAACTGAGCCCTTTCTTTCTGAATGTTACATTAGTGCAATCAAGGCATTGGTCAAGGCCGTAGAATTATTTCAAGGCTCAACTGCAAAAGGATCTTCCTTAAAGCTCATATGGTTATTGGAAGAATTCAGTCCCTTGCAGGCAAGAGGACTGAATGCCCCAATTTCTTGCTGCTTGAAGGTCTGAGGCCTCTCTCAGCTACATGGAACTCTCAATAGGGTAACCAATAACATAGCAGCTTGCTTCATCAAAACCAAGAAGGAAAGGTGTCTATTAGCAAGATGGATTACAACTTTATGTAATATAAAATCGTAAGTGGTGTTCATAACCTAGTTTACTCTATTTTATTGATTTAAATGGCAGATCCTGCCCATACTTGAAGAGATGGAGTTACACATAACTCATAACTATGAGGAGGAGGCTATAACTGGGAGCCATCTAAGAGTCTATTCACCACACTTTGTTATGGAAGAGTAGTCCCCCGTTATCCACTGAAGATATGTTCCAAGACCCCCAGTGGATGCCTGAAATGGATACAATGAAACCCTATATATAGATACTGTGTTTTTTTCCTTTACATTTATACCTATGGTAAAGTTTAATTTATAAACTAGACACAGTAAGACATTAAAAACATCTAATAATAAAACAGAAGAATTATAAAAATGTGCCAGGATGACTACTCTTGCACATGCAGCCCTTATTAAGTAAAACTTGAACACAAGTAAACGAACAGTTGATTTGATCACCAAGATGACTACTAAGTGACTAACAGGCAGACAGGCAGGTAGACTATACAGAACAGATATGCTGAACAAAACGGAGGATTCATCACCCAGGCAGGACAGAGCAGGATAAAGCAAGATTTCATTATACGACTCAGAAGGGCAATTAGTGTTTGTTTGTTTGTTTTTTGGAGACAGTGTCTCAGAGTGTCTCACTGTGTCACCTAGGCTGGATGCAATGGTGTGATCATAGCTCACTGCAGCCTCCAACTCCTGGGCTCAGGTGATCCTCCTGACTCAGCCTCCTGAGTAGCTAGGACTGCAGGCTCACACCATCACACCCAGCTAATTTAACTTTTGTGGAGAGAGGGTTTCACTATGTTACCCAGGCTGGTGTCTTGAACTCCTGGCCTGAAGCAATCCTCTGCCTCAGCCTCCCAAAGTGCTGGGATTAAAGGCATGAGCCATTGTGCCAATATGGATTGCTTATTTTTGGAATTTTTCTTTAATATTTTTGGACTACTCTTGACCACACTTAAATGAAACTGCAGAAACTGAAACCGCAGATAAAGGGCGCTATTGTATTTTCTGATTCCTCCACCATTTAGTTACTGTTCTCCTCCTGTCATTAATAAGGAGTTTGTGGGAGTGCTATTGGAGACTGTAGATATCCTGTTCCTCAATAACCTTTCCACCCTATGGTTTTATCATCTGTTGATAACTTTCACCAGAATGAAATTTACTGCATTCATTCTAAAATAGTAATTTTCCAATTTATAATCTATTTTGTATGTTTTAGTCAGTATTCTATTGTTAGAAAAGGATTTGTTTATAGCATACTTGTCTTTCTCTTTATTTATCTGCAATCAATACAGACTCAGAAATCATTTTATTTGGAATTTTAATCTATGTGTGTCAATAGGATCCTGTGTCAAATTACTATTAGAGTATATTTTACATAAGATACACTCAATTAGATGCATTGAATGGTTGATAAATTATCAGAAAAGCATACAACAGAATCAAAATATAGAATGTTTTTGTTATGCTCATATTTCTCTGTTGTCCTTTTGCATGATTGCTGAAAACTTCCATTCTATGAAAAATGTTTTTCTTTGTATCACTATATATTTTTGTCAATTCTAAAATTTTATACACATAAAATTACCCTGTAGTTATTTGTGTGTGCCTGGCTTCTTTTGCTTAGCTTAGTGTCTTTAATGATTCATATATAGTAATTTTTACTAGTAAATCAGTACTTTTTATTCCTGTGAATTTTATTCTATTTTATGAATGTGCAATTTGTTGATTAATTCTTTCTTGTTGGCATTTTGATTTTGGAAAATTTCGATTATTATGTGTAAACCTATTATGAATATTTGTATACAATGGGTGCAGTGGCACATTCCTGTAATACTAGCTACTCAGGAGGCTGAGGTGGGGGAATGGTTTGAGGCTAGGAGTTTGAAGCTGCAGTGAGCTATGAACATGCATGTTGATAGCCACTGCACTCCAGTCTGGGCAACACAGCAAGATCCTCTCTCAAAAAATGAATATTTGTACACAAGCCCTTGTGCAGACACATAGTTTCATTTCTCTTGGGGAAATATCTAGAAGTAAAATTAATTATTCTTACGGTAAGTATGTGTTTAATTTTATATGGAACTGCCAAACTATACTACAAAGTGGCTGAAACATTTTGCATCTCCACTGACAATGAGAGTTCAATTTTCTTCACATCCTCTCCAATACTAAGTACTGTCAATCTTTTTACACATTTTTGTGGTTTTGTGATGATATATCATTCTAGTTTCAATATGCATGTTCATGTTGAACTGACTATTGATGTTAGGTTCCTTTTTATGTGCTTATATTGGCCATTTGTATAACATCTTTAGTGGAGTTTTGTTTGAATATTTTGCCCATTTTTATTGGGTCGTTTTATGATTGAGTCACGAGTTTTTAATATATTACATATACATTTTCAGATAATGTATTATGATACTTCTTACCCAATCTGCATCTTGTCTTTTGTATTTTCCTTAGCAGTGTCTTTGAGAAAGTGGAAGTCTTTAATTTTGATGAAGTTAAAAGTTTTTTACTTTTTTCTTCTTTTACGATTTTTTACTTTTTGTCATGTCAAAGACAACTTTTCCTATCTTATATTGGCAACAATTTTCTCACATATATTCCACTAAAAGTTATATTGCTTTATATTTTACAATTCATTTTATGACCTATTTTAGGTTAATGTTTATGACATGAGTTAATGGCCAAAGTTCTTTTTTTTCCCAAATGAATATGCAGTTAATACAGCCTGGTTCATTAAAAAGTTTATCATTTTCCCCACTGAATTACCATGACATCTTTATAAAAATAAATTGAGACTATATGTGCAGTTCATTTATCTGTTCATATTATCTGTTCAATTTCATTGATCTTTGCACCTATCTTTATAGCAATATTACATTTAATTAAGTGCTTTTAAGTTAAAATAAGTTTTGGAATCAGATAACATATTCTATCTTTATTCTTCTTTTGTAAAAATCATTTTTGTTATTCTAAGTCTTTTGAATTTCCAAATAAACTGTAGAATAAACTTGTTTATCCCTGCAGGTGTACACACACACACACACACACACACACACACACACACACGGCCTGATTGAACTTGTATTGAATTTAAAAGACAGTTTGGTTAGAACTGCCTTTTTTTTCTTGTCTTCTCTCATCTTAAACTTGTATTTTAGGTTGTAACACAGGTAAACATGTGTCATGGAGGCTTGTTATACATATTATTTCTTATTTTGTTTTTCTTTCTTTGAGACAGAATCTTGTTCTATCACCCAGGCTGGAGTGCAGTGGCACAATCTCGGCTCACTGCAACCTCCGCCTCTTGGGTTCAAGTGATTCTCCTGCCTCAGGCTCCTGAGTAGCTGGGATTACAGGCATACGCCACCCTGCCCAGCTAATTTTTGTATTTTTAGTAGAGATGGGGTTTCACCATGTTGCCCAGGCTGGTCCTGAACTCCTGACCTCAGGTGTTCTGCCCACCTTGGCCTCCCAAAGTGCTGGAATTACAGGTGTGAGTCACCGTGCCTAGTCTGTACATATTATTTCATCACCCAGGTATTAAGCCCAGTACCCAATAACTATCTTTTCTGCTCCCTCCTTCCTCTCACCCTCCCCAGCTCAAGCAGACCCCAGTGTCTGTTGTTTCCTTTGTGTTCATAAGTTCTCATCATTTAGCTCCCACTTATAACTGAGAACATGTGGTATTTGGTTTCCTATTCTTGTGTTAGTTTGTTGAGGATAATAGCCTCCACCTCCGTCTATGTTCCCGCAGAAGACATGATCTCATTATTTTTTATGGCTGCAAAGTATTCCGTGATGTATATGTACCATAATTTCTTTATCCAATCTGTCATTGATGGACATTTCGGTTGATTCTGTGTCTTTGTGATACAGGAGTGCTGGGAAGGGAAGAGCCTGATCCCTTTAAATGATATGGAATGGAAGAACGGAAGCGCTGGGTAGAGAAACGTGGGCCCCTGGCCAGCGCTCCATCCCTACAGACCTAGGTGAGGACAGGCATTTCCTGCCCAAATGTTGCATTTCCCAAGACCACCTTGGCCTGCCACGCCTCCATCCTGGGCCTATAAAAACCCGAGAGAGCTGGACATCTTGAGAAACACGTGGGCCGAAGAAGACACGAGTAGCTGGTCGTGGAGAGCCCACCAGAGGAAGAGCATGAAGACAGGCACCCGCAGGCCAGAAGGCCACTGACCAGGGGAACAACTGGAGTTTGCCTGGAGTGGTCAGAGGAGAGTTGGGCCACTGTGTGGCAGGACTCCAGGGGAAAACCATCTCCCTTCTGGCTCCCCCATCTGCTGTGAGCCACTTCTACTCAATAAAACCTTGTACTCATTCTCCAAGCCCACGTGTGATCCAATTGTTCTGGTCCACCAAGGCAATAAACCCCGGGATACAGAAATCCCTCTGTCCTTGTGATAAGAAAGGAGGTCTAATTGAGCTGGTTAACGCAAGCTGCCTACAGATGGCAAGCTAAAAGAGTACCCTGTAATACACGCCCACTGGGGCTTCAACTATAAACATTTATGCCTAGACACTGCCGTGGGGTCGGAGCCCCACACCATCTTCCCTTCTGTATGCTCCCCTAGAGGTTTGAGCAGTGGGGCACTGACAATGCGAGGCAACCCCCATTGCATGCCCTGCAAAGGGGACAAGGGAACATTGCCCGTTTCATTTGCTGTTGTGAATAGTGCTGCAATGAATATTCACATGCATGTATCTTTATGGAAGAATGATTTATATTCCTCTGGGTGTATAATCAATAATGGAATGGCTGGGTCAAATGATAATTCTGTTTTTAGCTCTTTGAAGAATCGCCATACTGCTGTCAACAATGGTTGAACTAACTGACACTCCCACCAACAGTGTGTAAGTGTTCCCTTTTTCTTTGCAGCCTCTCCAGAATCTGTTATATTTTGACTTTTTTATAGTAGCCATTCTGACTGGTGTAAGATGACATCTCATTGTGGTTTTGATTTCATTTCTGTAATAATCAGTGATACTGAGCTTTTTTTCATATGCTTGTTGACTGCATGTATGTCTTATTTTAAGAAGTGTCTCTCCATGTCCTTTGCCCACCTTTTAATGGTGGTGTTATTCTCACTTAACAATTTTTTTTTTTTTGAGATAGAGTCTCTCTCTGTTGCCCAGGCTGGAGTGCAGTGGCACAATCTCTGCTGACTGCAACCTCCTCCTCCTGGGTTCAAGCGATTCTCCTGCCTCAGCTTCCCGAGTAGCTGGGATTACAGGCGCCCACCACCACGCCTGGCTAATTTTTGTAATTTTTAATAGAGACGGGGTTTCGCAATGTTGGTCAGGCTGGTCCTGGACTCCTGACCTCAAGTGATCTTCCCTCCTCAGCCTCCCAAAGAGCTGGGATTACAGGCGTGAGCCACCGTGCCTGGCCAACGATATGTATTTTGAGTCTTCCGATTCATGAACCTGATTGGTATGTTTTTCTATTAGACATTTGATTTCTCTCAACAAGGTTTTGTAGTTTTCAGTGCACATATCTGATAGATACTTTGTTGTATTTATCCACAAGTATTTTATACATCATATTTTTGTTGATGGTTTGTATTTAACCTCAATTTACAATTGTTCATTATTAGAATATAGAATTACAATTCTTGTGTGTGTACAACCTTGTATTCTGCTTAAATTCAATTAGTTTTATTATTTTTTTCTGTGTAGATTCCTTAAGACTGTCTAAATATATAATTATGTTGCCTAAAATAACTTTTTCTAATCTGTATGTTTTTATTATCTTTTCTAGTACCACTGTAAATACGGAGACTGCCAGGGTAATTTGATCCTGATCTTTTGGAGTCTTTATCATCTTTTTCAGTCTTCACCATCATGTATGATGTTAGATGTAGGTTTCACATATTTGCCCCTTATAAGTTTGAGTTAATATCCTTATATTATTACCAGTTTTTCTTTTTTTCTTTTTCTTTTTTATTTTTTTTTAGACGAAGTCTCACTCTGTCCCCAGACTGGAGTGCAATGGCATGATCTCGGCTCACTGCAACCTCTGCCTCCCAGGTTCAAGCAATTCTCCTGCCTCAGCCTCCTGAGTAGCTGGGACTACAGGCATGCACAACCATGCCTGGCTAATTTTTGTATTTTTAGTAGAGATGGGGTTTTACCACGTTGGCCAGGATGGTCTCTATCTCCTGACCTCATAATCCACTCGTCTCGGCCTCCCAAAGTGCTGGGATTACAGGCGTGAGCCACCGTGCCCTGCCATCATTACCAGTTTTTAAAGAATGTTTACCATTTATGAGGGTTGAAAATTTTGTCAATGTTACGTCTGCATCCATTGAAATAATCATATCATTTTTTATTATTTATGTGTTCATATGATGAATTGCATTAATCTATTTTTGAATATTGAATATTCCATTTCTGGGAAAAAACACACATATGGTCATGATGTATAATCATATATATATATAAAATCACTTAATTTTTTTAAGAATGTTTGCATTTATGTTGATGAGTACTAGTTTCTAGTACTCTAGTTTTCTTATGTTTTTTGCGTTATTATTAAGGTTAATGCTGGTTTCAAGGAATGAGTTTAAAAGTCTTCCTGCCTCATCTAATACTTGTGATAAATAGTAGAGAATTTGTTATATTTCTTCTTTAAATTGTTTTAGTATTTACTAGTGTTCTTTACTAGTGATTTATTTGTAGTGAGAATTTTAATTACAGGTTCTTAAGCTTTGAGAAATACTGGTTGTTCAGAGGATCTAGTTATGTTTGGAACAGTTTTGTAATTTTTTAATTTTGAAGAATTTGTAAATTTTATGTTGTTTATATGCTGGCTTAACCTTTTCATAACATTCTCTCATTGACTGTAATTGAGTCTAGTGTTTTCAATGATGTTCTTCTTTCATCCCTAATAAATCTGGCTAGAGTTGTATCCATTATATTGACCATTACAAAATAGCTTTTGATTTCATCGATTTTTCTATTATTTGTCCAGTTTACATTTTATTAATTTCTGCTTTTATGTTTATAATCATTCTTTTACTTTGTTTTTTAGTTGTTTTTATTTTTCTAGTATCCTATAGTAGTATCCTATATATTCATAAGTGATATTTACCTATTATTTTTTGTGCTATCTTTGTCATTTAATGTAGCAAATTTGTATTTTGTCTATAAAATGAATTTGGAATTTTTTGTAATGGTCTGAAGTTATTTAGAGGTAATACTACCTCTTCCTCAAACATTTGTTGAATGTCTCTGTAAAACCATCTAGTACTAGTGCTTTTCAGTGAAGTATCTGCTGTATAACTTTCTTTATTTCCACGTATGTGCAAATTGGTCTTCTTAGTCCTCTGTTGTGATTTATTTTGGAAAATATATTTGCCTAGGAAGTTATTCTGTTCATCTAGGTTTTCATATTTGTATAGCAGTATACCAAGTAGTAACTTATGATTTTTAAAATTTCTTATGTGTGGACATTTTTCATTTTCTAAATTTTTATATTGGTGCTCTCTCTTTATTAATCAAATTAGCTACTCATTTGTCTACTTTGTTCAGAAACCATGATTTCATTTATAATATGATCTACTACTTTTCTATTATTTGCTTTTTTGTTCTATAACGTATTATTTTCTTTATGGTGTTTTCTTTTTAATCACTTTTTTTTCTAGCATTTTTAGTTAGAAATCTAAGGTCACTACTTAAAATGTGTGACATTAGTTCTGTATTTTTTCATCATTATTTTCAGAAATTCTTATTTTTCATTTTAAAGTTAAAATTGACTCATTTCAACTTATTTTTTCCTTTCATTGAATCAACTCTGATTGTATTTAATCCCTTTTTAAAATATTTGATCCAAATCCACTCTTAATTTTTGAATTTTTGTATTCCATTTTTGTTTAACATTTGTTTTTGCTTGTTTGAGGATTTAGAAAGGTGTGTCACAATTGCCTTCCATTTTGAAGTTCTTTTGTTGTGAAAAACTTTATAATCAGTTTATTTTTATTCTCTCTATACTTAATACAGCAGCTTTATACAAAGTTAGTCTGAGGTTTTTCTATTTCTTGGTGTTTCATGAAGTCTTTCTAATTTAAGAGCACACACCTTGTTTGCTCCTTTTAGTAAATGTAGTTTCTTTAATGGTGAGATCACTAATAGTGGTGGTGGGGAAAAAAGAGGGGTTAGAATATCTTACAGTTTTTCCTTAGTCTAGGAGGGCTTCATTTTTCCCCTCTTAAATGTCTTTTTTTCTCGTCATTGCCATGTCTCCAATGGGCATTCTTTTCTTTATATATCTCTTTTTCTGCCAGAAGTAATGATTCTCTAAGGGTGCCACTTGTGATTTACATCCTTCTTATGTAGCTACTAGGTTGGTGCAAAAGTAATCGCAGTCTAGGACCATTAATTTTAAATCATTATAGTTAGGCTTAAACACATCTTTTTTAAACCAAATAAGAACATTTACAATCAACACATTTTTTCATCAATGAGAAATAAGTTTATTTCTGTGGCATAAAAATCCATGCTTCAGGATTCAATGAGCTCTTGGAAAGCATTTTCAGCATCCTGCTGGTTGTGGAAGGGTTTTCCCTGTCGAGATGGCTGAAGATGATAGCGGGTTGGTAAGAGGTCAGGTGAATACGGCAGATGAGGCAAAACTTCATAGCCCAATTCGTTCAATGTTTGAAGGGTTGGTTGTGAGATGTGCAATCGGGTGTTATCGTGGAGAATTGGGCCCTCTCTGCTGACCAATGCTGGCTGCAGACATTGCAGTTTTCAGTGCACCTCATTGATTTGCTGAGCATACTTCTCAGATGTAATGGTTTCACTAAGATTCAGAAAGCTGTAGTGGATCAAACCAGCAATAGACTATGAAACAATGACTGTGACTTTTTTGGTGCAAATTTTGCTTTGGAGAGTGCTTTGGAGCTTCTTGTTCGAACCACTGAGCTGGTCATTGCCAGTTGTTGTATAAAATCTATTTTTCTTTTCTTTTTTTATTTTTATTTTTTAGGGAGACATGGGCAAGATGTGCAGGTTTCTTACATGGTTTGTTACATAGGTAAACGTGTGCCATGGTGGTTTGTTTGCACCCATCAACCCATCACCTAGATATTAAGCCCAGCATGCATTAGCTTTTTGCCGTAATCCTCTCCCTCACATCCCACCCTCCCAAAATCCACTTTTCCTCCCATGTTACCGTCTGATTGAGAAATGGTTCATTGTTATTGTGTAGAATAAGAGAAAATGGCACTCCACAACAACAGTTTTTTTTTTAAGTTTTGCTCAGCTCATGAGGCACTCATTTATCAAGCTTTTTCACCATTCCAATTTGCTTCAAATGCTGAACGACCGTAGAATGGCAGACATTGAGTCCTTGGGCAATTTCTTGTGTAGTTGTAAAAGGATCAGCTTTGATGATTGCTCTCAATTGGTGATTGTCAACCTTCGATGGCAGCCACTACACTCCTCTTCAAGGCTTTCCTTTGCAAAACTTCTTGAACCAGCACTGCACTGTAAGTTTGTTAGCAGTTCCTGGGCCAAATGCATTGTTGGTGTTGCATATTGTCTCCACTGCTTTATGACCCATTTTGAACTCAAATAAGAAAATCGCTCAAAATTACTTTTTGTCTAATATCATTTCCATAGTCTAAAATAAATATGAAATAAACAGCAAGTAATAAGTCATTAGAAAAAAAGCAGGAAGTGTGCATTAAAATGATGTATAATATAACCATGTTTATTTAAGAATGTATTCCAATATCAAATGGCAAATTTCAACAATGCAAAAACTGCAATTACCTTTACACCAACCTAAGAGCATTGTGAATTATGAAGTCCCAGATGTGTGTTCAAGTGTTTGGAAGTTAGTTTTAGCCTTTCTGTTGGTGACTTTACCTGTACATTGTCTAAGTCCTTCATTCCCCTTGCCTCTTTTGCAGTCTCTAAGACTCTTCTCTGTCGTTCTTTGCACCCACAGGATGCACTGCCAAAATTTTGTGTTTATTTCTCTTAAATAATTTTAATTGCTAAAATCTCTGCATCGTGCTATTGCTAAACTGTAAAGCATATGCATTTTTATTTCATATTTCTTTTTTACTTTATTTATATTATGCATATCTGGGAAGACATGGAGAAATTCAGATTTAGGCAGCTGCTACTATCTCGGGGCAACCCTATTTATTCTTAGAGTAATTCAGCAGTGCTAAATGGTGGAATAATAGTGCAATCATAAAAGTGCAAAAGCTATCATGATTGATGATATACCTTGTTCCAAATAATATTATAAGAACTTTTCCGATTTTTTCCACTTAATTCTTACAATATTCTATAATAAACATCATTAATCTTTTCATTTTAAAGATGAGTAAACTAAGATTTCAATGGTAAATGACAGACCTGATATGTCAATGAAGCTCTACTTTTCTACAGAGTCAATGTTCCTTTGACAACATTTCAATGTACAGATAAAGTTATTAGTTTAGCTATGTAAATGGCTTGAACAAGCTTCTTAAATGATCTCAGTTTCTCAACTTTCTGAAAATAATAGTTAGATTATAAATACTAAATTTCCCCTCTTTGGTTGTTGAAAGGAATAAATTGATATAAATCACCTAGTTTGTTGCCCAGTAAACTATAGACACTTAAAGAATCACAGCTTTCAATTACTCAGCCACTGGATATAAGTTAGAATGCAGTGATCTGTGCCATGTGCTAAGCACTGGGGTAAAGTGTGATATGCCCATTGTCTGTGGTATGTTGGGAAAAATGTACCAAACAGAATCAAAGACAAAGACAGGGAGAGTGTTAGGACAAGTAACCTAACTAAAAGGGTGGGTTTGAGAGATGCAATTGCAACAAACCTAGGAAAATCAAACAAGAATGAGGATCACAAGCATAAGGTAGAAACTGTAGACTAGTTGCTTCCGCCTTTGTGTGACAAAACCTGGAAGTTAATGTTCAGGAGACTTATTTGGTTCCATTACTGAGGAGTGACTAAGAAGTTTTCCTCTTTTATTTTTATTTTTCAATTAAACTTGATGAGAATGTATAACTTCAGTTAAGGGACCTCATAGGTTTTGGGAATTTCATTTAATATGTTCACCATGGCAATAATTCAATGCCAGTACACATCACATGTTAACAATCCATGAAAGCCAATGTGATTTGTATTCCCTTTAGATAACTAGTTTAATTCATAGCTTATAATTTTTAAAGATAGAGGGCTACTTTTGACAGTTTAATTTTAAAACTATATTATGTGCATCTTTTACGATAAACACTAAACTAGAATTGGGTATACACTGTGCATTTGTAGAAATTCAGTTTTGTAATCAAGTTTCTAATTAAAGAAGACTTCTAAGAAGAGCTTATAAGAAATTAAGGTTTTGAAAAATACCATTTAATGGACTATTCAACTCTCACATTAATAAGCGTAGTGAGTTTTTAAGTACATATTATCTATGTTCCTGCACATGCCCATTTTGATCATTCCAGTTAAATGTAATTAAACTGAATAATGTATATAGCTCAGCACCATCTGCCAATTCCTGATGTTGATTCACAAGTTCTTAACATATCCTGAATAAAATCCAGAGGCTGGTAAAGTAAGAAGAGTACTGAAGTCAGCAAAACAAGGGTCAAATCCTGGCATTCCACTTTCTCCCTTAATGAAAAAGGCAATTCACTTAATCTCTTTGATCTTTTCCATCTTATTTAAAAATAATGATACTAACAAGAATCCCATGCTATTGTGAGACTCAAAAACAAAATACACATTATGAAATCTGGGTGAAGCATAATTTTAATAATTTATTTGAATATGCATACATGATTTCATCAAGGTATTTGCAAAAAAAAAAAAAAAGCTACATGCATTGACCTCATGTTTCTAATTTTAAGTTTCTTATGGGTTTAAATGCATCTTCCCAAAATTCCTATGTTAAGTCCCAATTCCCAGTACCTCAAATACCTAAGTATATTTGGAGATAGGGTCTTTAAAAAAGGTTATTGAGTTAAAATGAAACATTTAAAGTGGGGCCCTAATCCAATATGATTGATATCCTTATAAGAAGAGAGAGAGACAACAGGGGCTCATTTGCACAGAGGAACAATCATGTTTGTTGCAAAAAGCAAGCAACAAAAAAGAGCTACAGTTGTAAGATCAATACCTGCTTGTATATCTTTACTTATGTAAAACTGTTATCCCGACTAATAAGGCTTACCAATACTCTCTGTGACTAGCTTTCCTTTAGTCCAGCTTTCCCAGAAAAATCCCTGTAATTGTTCATTAAAAGTTGCGTTAAAGGGTGAATCATGCCATCACTATAACGAGAAGCTCTTGCCTTAACTGAACACTGACATGATGTAAAGTTCGTATGCGCACCTGGGAAAAAAACTAATGGAGAGAAAGCTGACTTACAAGCAACAAAAGCACTTTTTTTTTTTCCTGTCGCTCATCACCTGTTCAAAATCATGTGAGAGATTGCAACTCACTACAAAGGGTAAAGGCAATGCCCTCTTTTTGAGATATATTTGTTCACTACAATGCTTTTTAGCATCTGATTTCACTGTGGCTTTCCTGTGCTAGTTATTTTTTATACAATCTTTCATCATCTCCGAATCTGCAAGACTTTAAGTTCTAACGGGTTATAAGCATGGCTAGGTAAAATTAATTATTAACTCTTACTTTTTCTGGCTCCTCCATCAACTATCTAGTGCTTTTCCTAAGAAGATTTCATAATACTCATTTTATACATTAAACTATCTTGGGTAGTCATTCAAAGGTATTCATTTTGGTAACAGAGCAATTTCATTTTGCTTTTACTTTAAATTTTTCATAGAATTGCAAACCTCAAAAATAACATAAAACTATTTTTCTAAAACCTAAGGCTTAAAATTTAATAAGTTGTTGGCACGAATAGATTCTATATTAGGCTACGTACAAAGCACTCTTTTTTTAAATCTCTCATTGACACACTGCAAAGACTCAGATTCAAGAACGACTCAAGGAACAGTTTCATATTGCATACTAGACACACATACACACACACACACTCACAAACACACACATACACATCCCCAACACCACCATCATTGCCACAGACCACAAAACCTCTTCATTTATGGTACTGCCATGTCTTAGGGCTCCACACTCAAATCCCAGCACCTCCTTATCATCCTGTCTAACTTTGCTGTAGATTCCATCCATAATGTTTACCACCGCCATTTCTCAAACTCTTGATTCCATGTCTTCAAAGCCTGTCACCTAAATGGTGAACAGCTTTTTCCTTTTAATCTTTCTAATTCTTTAACATCGTGAAAATAACTATGGATATTTTTTGTTCATTTTGTTTAAAAGAAATTTTATGATAATGTGAAAACAAGGATGATAAATTTTAAGAAACATTGAGGACCTAAAAGGCTCATAAAGGCCAGGCGTGGTGGTTCACTCCTGTCATCCCAGCACTTTGGAAGGCCAAGGTGGGCTGATCACGTGAGGTCGGGAGTTCGAGACCAGCCTGACCAATATGGAGAAACCTTGTCTCTACTAAAAATAAAAAGTTAGCTGAGCGTGGTGGCACATGCCTGCATTCCCAGAGACTCGGGAGGCTGAGGCAGGAGAATCACTTGAACGCAGGAAGCAGAGGTTGCAGAGATCCGAGATCGCACCATTGCACTCCAGCCTGGGCAACAAGAGCAAAACTCCCTTTCAATTAAAAAAAAAAAAAAAAAAAAAAGCTCATAAAAGTATGACAGTCTTGTCTGTGACAACTTGGCTAAGCTAGTACTTGTCTAAATGGATCCACTGCAGTGGTTTTGAAGCACATTAATCTCAGCTGAAATTGCATTTCTGAGAATTTCTGTTCTTTCTCCTTTCTTCTAAGTTAATATTAGCCAAAAATAAAGAGGAAGAGAAAAAGGAAGAAAGTTGTGTGAGATAAGAGATGTGTAAATGAAGCAATAGACACTAGACTTGGAATGCATCATTGTTAGAGGCAATGAGATGTGCCAGTAGTTTCCAGTTTGTCCTAGTTTTTGCCTTTGCCATGTTCAATTTTTCTTACCAACTTTTGTGCATTGTGGCCAACAGCAGTGCAAAGCACATGTCCAAATGCTTGGATGTGAAATTATGGAGGCTTTCACTACACAGAGGTTGCAATTGCCTATAGAATTAGGTGACCAAAAAAATGCTGCAGTAGTGAAAATAATGACATAATTGAATATATGGCATATAATAGATCACTTCCAATTAGGTACATTGAAGAACTTGGAGAAATTAAATGAAAGCATAAGGCTTTTAATTCTCCTCAGACTTTGGTAAGGATCCAAAAGCTTCTATAACTGCCCTGAAAGAAACCATTGTCTGCTATAGCAACAGAACTGACTTTCTAAAGACTAAATACAAACTCCAGTCACAAACTTCTATAGGTCATTGAATTATTCCACAAATTATATTCGTAATCTTGCAGAGGATAATGTACAAGCTAAGGTATTGACTGGGAAGAAGCCCTGGAAACTTGCTATAATAGAGTCATTTGGACAATTTTTAAAATACATTCTTTTATTCTGTTGATATATAATGTTTTATGTATTTATGGAGTATCTATATTTTTTACATGCATAGAGTGTGTAATGATCAATCAGTGTATCTATCTCTTTCAGTAATTATCATTTCTATGTGTTGATAACACTTCAAGCTTAGGACTCTGAACCCTTCCACTGTGTCGACCCTCCTTTGCTAGCACAGGCAATCCTATCTCTAGATGTGAAAAAGTTAAGAAGTGCTTTTTGAATGAAAACATTCAATGGCTTCTGCTAAGCGAATTGCCTCTATGGGCTGCTGATCTTCCTGATCAGCACTTCCCATATCACTTCCCCATTGCTTCCAAGCTGGAAAAAAGTGTTAGACAACACTGATACCTCTAATATTGTGGAAAATTAAAAAAAAATACCCAATTGATTTAAGAATTTGGGTAAGAAAATATCCAGGCAGAATTTTGAAAGTTGCAACTGGTTTCTATGAGGTATCTAGCTACCACGTGCCTGTCATCTGATATAGGGAAATAAACTAATAATAAACACTTCAGTTTTCAATAGAATCTAGAAAATACATTTCCGTGTACGGACCTGCTGGGTTTAAGAATAAAACTATTTCACATATATCTCAACAAAATAAATAATCTAAGGCAAAATATCAAAGTCATAGCTCTACCAGGAAAATATGGTATCAGGGTTAATATCCCAAAGGTGTGGCTGTAGTGCTCTTTTGTAAGACCTCAGAAAGATTTAAGACGGTGCTTCATAAATCCTCTCAGCTAGAGACAAATTTTTTAAAGAATTTTATGAGTATGGCCTTAGACCCTCTCTTCTAGATGAAAGAGCTTCTAAAAGTCTTTAAAGTGTTATCCCTTAGCAACTTGACCCTTAGCTCAAGATAGAGAGACTTCTCTCAGAAAGATTGGTGGGCATGGCTTCTCTTTAACGAACTGAATTAAAATTTGATACACAGAAAGTTTGAAATCCTTCAAAGAAATGTATACAGCTTGAAAATAAGGGCAGAAAGTTCAGAATGCAGAGAAATCTTTGAGCCTCCAATTTCCTATAGGCAAGAACCAGCCTAGGAAACTAAATGGACCTTTTTTTTTTTTTTTTAATGGAAAATGGAAGAGTTTAGAGCCCAGTAGGCAGAGCTTTGTTGAGGAGAACCAGGGAATAAAACTGGAGACCCATCAATGGAACAGTGGCAATTGTCAACCTGGCTGGATTTTAGCATTGCAGCGGACCAGGCTCTGCTATATTCCTCTCATTTTTACATCTCAGTTGTTGTTGTTATTCTTTATTCAGTTCTCCTGTACTTGTTTCATAATTTTACGTTGTGTATGCAGGGGACAGATAACTTGTCATTCTAGTTCATAAGTCTTCAAATCAGGAGGAGCTCTAACGATCCAGGAAACCTCATTTACACCTTGAACTCATTTAAATAAAGATGTACTACTGTTGGTGGAAAATGTAAATTAGTACAGCCATTATGGAAAACAATATGAAAGTTTCTCAAAAGGATAAAGTTAGAACTACCACGTGATCTAGCAATCACACTTCTCGGTACACATGAAATCAGTATGTTGAAAGTATATGTGCAATTCCATGTTCATTACAGCATTAGTCACAAGATATATAATTAACCTAAGTATCCATAAACAGATGAATGGATCAAGAAGGTATATATATAGACCAAGAAGGTATATATATACACACACACATACATATACACATACATATACACACACATACACACACACACACACACACACGCAGACATTATTCATCCTTAAAAAGGAAAGAACTCCTGTCATTTATGACAACTTGGATAAAACTGGAAAATATTATGCCAAGTAAAATAAGCTAGGCACAGAAAGACAAATATTATGTGACCTCACTTATATGTGGAATTTAAAAGGTTGAACTCATAGAAGTAGAAATTAGAATGAGAGTTACCCGAGGCTGGAGGTGAGGAAAAGAAAGGAATGGGGAGGTGGTCAAAGGGTACAAAATTTGTTAGACAGGAAAAACAAGTTTTGAGGTCCATTGCACGTGGTGACTATTGTGGATAAGACTGTACTGTGTTTTTCAAAATAACTAAGACAGTAAATTTCAAATGTCTCATTACAAAAAATAATGTGATGGATATATTAATTAGCTTTATTGAAACATTTCACATTGTATACATATAACAATGCATCACATTGTACCCCAAAAATGTATACAATTATGATTTGTCAATTAAAAACTATAGTAATAAATTAAAGTAAATAAATGAACATGTTCTGAGCTTCTTGACTGAGCCTGATGCCACAGTAGAATGAGGCATGTGGGGTTCTTGGGCCTGAATATTTTTTATGTGAGCAGGTTACAAATCTCTGGGGACTAAAAGGTGAACTGTGGTAGCTAATCTCCAAAAATGATCTGTGGCTTGCAATGACCAACAGAATATGGTGGAATTGGCATAATGCCAGTCTTTGCCTTTAAGAGGACTAGCAGCTTCTGTTTCATCTGTCTTGGGTCTTTTGATTTTGGAAACTTATTGTCCATATGCAAAGTCTAGCTACCCTACTAGAGACACCACGTGCGAAGGCCCATGCAAACAACATGTGAAAAGGAGAGGTACTGCAATTATCTAGGAGGAGGGACCCAAACATTTCAGCATCTCATTTAAGCCCCAAGATAACGACATCATCAGCTGAAGCCTATAGGCAACTGTTTAAAAGACTTCAAGTGAGGCCACCAAAAGAACTGACCAAGCTGATCCTATCAAACAACAGAATCCTGATAGATAATGAAATGAATGATATATTAAGCCACTAAGTTTAAGGGTAGGTGGTTATATAAAAATAGATAATATGGTTTTTTTCTCACTTCTTATCTGCTGAGATGATAAAAGAAGTTCCTGAATTTATATTTTATTTTTGAAGTTACATCAACACCCTTCCCTGACCCTAAATCAACCTAGATAGTATACAGTTATGTGCCTCATCGTGATGATGTTTCACTCAGCTGTGGAATATATATATATGTATATACACATATATATGTATATGGAATATATAAATATGTGTGTGTGTATATATATGTGTGTATATACATATATAGAGATATATTCTTTTTCTTTTCTTTTTAGAGACAGGGTCTTGCTGTGTCACCTACACTGGAGTACAGTTGGGCAATCATGGTTCACTGCAGTCTCAAACTCTTCAGCTCAAGCAATCCTCTGCCTCAGCCTTTCGAGCAGCTAAAACTACAGGCACACAACACCATGCCTGGATAATTTTTAAAATTATTTGTGGAGATGAGATTTCACCATGTTGCCCAGGCTGGTTTTGAACTCCTGGCCTCAAGCTATCCTCCCACTTTGGCGTCTCAAAGTGCTGAAATTATAGGCATGAGCCACTGAGCCCGGGGAAGAAAACAGTTTTAAAGAGCTATAAAATGTGTGTGTGTTTTAAGCTAAATGTTATTTCAAAAGGGTCAAAAAGCTAAAAAAATTAAAAAGTTTATAAAGTGAAAAAAGTTACAATAAGTAAAGGTTAATATATTAGAGAAGAAAGAAATGTTTTTTTATAGAGCAGCCCAAATGAACAGTGTTATAAAGTCTAGACTAGTATACACTCATGCCCTCGACCTTCACTTTCATTTACCACCCACTCACTGACTTACCCAGAACAACTTCCAGTCTTGAAAGCTCCATTTATGTACGTGCCCTATAGAGGTTTTTTTTTTTATCTTTTATACTGTAGTTTTACTGTATAATTTGGCATTGTGTTACAATTGCCTACAGAATTCAGTACAGTAACATGCTATACAGGTTTGTAGCCTGGGAGAAACAGGCTATAATATACCGCCTAGGTGTGTGGCAGGTTATATCATCTGGGTTTATTTACATATACTCTATGATGTTTAAATAATGAAAAAACTGCCTAACAATATGTTTCTCAGAATACGACCCCAGTGTTAAGTGCTGCATGACTGGATATCATTTTCTCTACGGTGGTGAACATTTTCAGGATTAAAGTAAAATTCAAACACGAATAATGCTTCTTACTTCCACTGGATATTTTGAACCTCAGAGACACAAGCCTGGATGAGCCAGGTCATTAGGTCAAAGATTTGCTCTGAGTTGCTCTGAGATCATCACCTTTGGCTATACTGTGTAAAAGGGTAATGTTAACATTGTGTTGCGATTTCTTGAACATAAAGAACTTTTCTTTCTTATCCTATCAAAAAATATTTTTAGCATACATTATTTTAAAGTTTGAAATATTTGGAACATTTCAGAGCTTTTAATGAATCTTGTTAAAATTTTCTTCCAAAATATTGTGTCATTAATGTTAATTATTAAAACAGGGATGGCAAATGCGTGTTACTTTATTTCTTCTTTACCTCCATATATATGACAGACATTGTTAACTAACCATGCTATTATTTTCTGTTTAGCTTAGACCTCACTTTAGAAAACTTCACAACACATTTATCAGAGTAACTACAATTAGTAGACTAGATTTGGCATTGTAATTAAAAATTAATTTGCCATTCTTAAAGTAGAAGTATTTCCACTGATATCAGCAATTATAAAATTATGCATGTTGATATGGTTTGGCTCTGTGTCCACACCCAAATTGCATGTGGAATTGTAATTCCCAATGTTGGGAGAGGAATCTGGTGGGAGGTGATTGGATCATGGGGACGATTTCCCCCTTGCTGTTCTCATTAAGGTGACTGAATTCTCATGAGACCTAGTTGTTCAAAAGTGTGTAGCACTTTCCCTTTTGCTCTTTCTCTCCTGCCACCACGTGCTTACTTCCTTTTTGCCCTCCCACCATCATCATAAGTTTGCCGAGGCCTTCCTAGCCATGCCCCCTGTACTGTCTGCAGAACTGTGAGTCAATTAAACCTCTTTGCTTCATAAATTATCCAGTCTTGGGTAGTTCTTTATAACAATGTAAGAATGGACTAATACACATTTTTACAACAGTATTATTTCATACTGTTTTTGAAACTTCAGCAAATACCACAGAGTAAAAATAAAGAGACAAGGAAATAAGGAAACTAAAGAATCTACAGTAAGCAACAATATTATTGTCTCCATTATGCCCTGATACCTTGAGAATGAAATTTGAGCAGAAAGTTTAATTACAAGGCATTGTAAAAATAAATCTTTAGATGTCAATAGTTTTCTTTGTTACTTTAGTAAAAACAAGTATATTCTAATGATTTTACTATATAATAACATTAGCAAGATATGGATAGGAACCAAAGAAGAAATATTTAAAATTTTACTCCAACATACAGAAGAAAAATGGAATGAAGTAAAAACATATTAAGTATGTTTATGTGATGACCACATATCACAAAAATAGCAATGCTTTCAAATTAATTTGCTCTATTAACGTGATTATAGTAAAATAATAATGACTACTATTTGGGGTACCTAATATGTAATCCTAATTATTTTTTAGAATAATCATGAATTCTTGGTGTTTTAACAAACTGCATTTATTAAGATATTTTAATACGGACATAGGAATAGTCAGGCAGAGGACAATGCAGAATAGAAAACCTAAACACAGACCTACGGATGATAAATATGTCAGTTCGTATTTGTAAGGAAAGTGTGGGTTATTTGATAGCTGGCACAGGAATAATTGGTTAAGTATTGTGAAAATAATCTTGTATTTATACCTGGAACTCCATACTAAAATAATGCTAAGTAAATAATATATATTTTAAAAACCAACACAAAATCATAAAATGTAAAAAGGGACATATGAGGAAATTTATAGATAATTTTATGGGTAAAAACAGAGACAAATTTACTTCTATGTTAAGCACATTTCACTAAGTCTGTCAGCTCACAACAACTCTCTTTCCTCTTGTAAGGGCCTTTCTGGACTGAGTTCACAGAGATAGTAACTTAGCCACTTTTTTAAAGAATGATATATTCCTCAAGAGATATGTTTTCAAGGGATCAGTTTCTAGAAAACTGCTTGACAAACATAGGCAATATTTGCTGATTAATGCCACACGAAGCAAGACCGTGGATATTCTCCCAGGAATGGGAAAAGTTAATTCACAGCCTGTTGATCACTTCCTTCTTATAGCTAGAAAATGCAAAGACGATGAAGAGGCAAAAAACTGCCCCGAAAACTCTCAAGAGACACTTCATCCTCAAAGGTAAAGAAAATGCCAAGAGAAAATTCAGAACTAGAGGTTTAAATATCCAAATATGGAGAAATTACTTTAAAAAGTATAGCGTATTCATTAAATATATTACTGTTCATTCAATAAAGAGCATATTCTCAAAAAAATTAACGAGCAAAGTGGAAAAAAAATATCCATTGTGTAAAAAAAATCTAAGGGCAAAAGAACAACACACAATTGTTTATTTTCATGATTGATTTAGTAATGAGAGTCCAATAAAAACCCTGGTAAGTTATTGAATCAGAAGCAGTCTTCAGTTGGATAAGTGAAAAAATAACTTATACTTGGAAATATAAACTTTTAATCTTACAAGCATACACGCACACATGCATACAACTTTGAAACCACAATGAAACCATATACTGATTCATTAATTATAATAGGATATCACGTCTTTTTCAAAAACCAAGCCTTTATTTGAAAACAAAAATGTAATGAATATCATCACAGCTAAGTTTTTTCTTTGATTTTGCTGATTAGAATCCCGTATCATTTCCCATATAAAATGCAATCATAATACATATCCTATAACATAGAGTTTGTTATTTAAAACATAACATTAAATTAAAGGTACTTGCAAGGCATAGAGGAATCGCCTAGATTTTTATGGATGTTCTCCTTAACTGTTTCCTAAAATTAATGCTCTAAGTTTTCATATAAACCTTTTTTTAGAACATTTCATTGAACTTTTATAAAAATCATTCCTTCTTTTCGGGGGCATACTTTACTTTTTTACATAATAGCTAATTAAACTATATACTTGTATTAGGAAGTATAATTTTTTTAAAAATACCTCTTACTCTATAAACAAACATAGCTAACTTTGGAACATAGTCAACTTGTGGAACAGAAGTGTTCAGGTAAGTGGAAAGTAGCGCACTAGCCATGAGTGTTCAGTGTTTAGCATACTAGTCTTCAAGTGGAGTAGCTGATAGAATTGAGGCAGGAAACTCACAGGATTTGTTTTCTGGTTACAACCCTGCTGACCAAAATGAGATCTGGTTTTAGGAAGGATAGAGTGAAGAGACCCACAGGAACCAGCAGACGGTTAAAAAAAAAAAAAAAAAAAAGCCATTCCTAGCTGTCCTCATTACTCATTAGCATAAGACACCCCCACCAGCTCTATGACAGTTTACAAATTCTATAGCAGCGACCCAGAAGTTACCATCTCCTTCCATGGCAATAACCAGGAAGTCACCACTAACCTTCTAAATATCTGCCTACCAACTCCTTTTTCTGCTAAAACTTTCTGTTCTGTTAGACAACACAGATTATGATGAACTATTCAGCAAGGAAGTTTTTTCTTCTTATTCCTCATAGCTAACTGCTAGTAGGACCCTATGAGGGTAACTTTCCTGGAAAGTTCTAAATGAACTACCCCTCGATTTGCATTGGCCTGCCCCTTAATTTGCATGCAGTTGAAAATGAGTTTATGTGAATATAAATACAGTTGCTAACAGCCCATACTTTGCAGATATTGGGCACACTGCCTACGAGTTAGCTCTGTTCTTCAAGGAGCAGTACCATTCAATGAAATATTGCTATCACCATGGGCTCATCCTCAAATTCTTTCCTGGGTGAAGCCAAAAACTTTCCCTAGCTAAGCTCCAATTTTGAGGCTTGCCTGCCCTGCGTCGGTATCGGGTAACTTCTCTATTAGTTAGGTACGGATCTATCAGGAGAAATATAACGCTATAAAGCCAAAGCCATTTGTCTGTTTCTCGCCCACCAAATGCACACTGTTCAGGAATGCAGACTTAAATGTGTGTAACACTAGGTTTCTGAATAAACTTTATAAGAGTATAAGCAAGAAATTCCCTCACGAATAGTTATGAGGCAGGAGAATAGGGTCTACAGGCAGGGAACCTAAGGCCGGCTCATGCTGACTGGATATCAGAGGCCGCTCCGTTTTCAAATTCTCCTTTAGCTGTGTCAGTTGCTGCCAGGCAATTGAAAAATCGTAGTAACTCTGATTGCTTCTTCCCTGCAACCAATCAGACTGGTTGTGGGCCTACTCTTCCCCTCTGGCAACCAGTCAGACTGGTTGCAGGCCACTAGCGTGAACCAATGGGAAACCTCTAGAGAGTAAGCACCAGAAAGTCTGTAACTCATGCTCTTGAGCCCCTTGCTGGAGGCCACATGCACCATACGGTGTGTACTCTCATTTAAAAGAAATCTCTGCTTTGAATGCCTTGCTTCTGCATTTCGTCCAATTCTTTGTTCAAAACAACAAGAACCTGGACAACTAACCTCAACCAGCAACAGCTTTTTAAAATTTTATATCGTATAAATACTGTACATATGGAAAATGTGTAGAACCTAATTGCACATTTCACTGATATTATAAAATGAAAGCCATGTAATGATCCCCTGGCTCAAGAAATTACTATCACAACCTTACCAATGCAATGCCTCCCTCCCCACAAAGTTTACCACTGTCCTGATCTTCATGATCATTTGGGTTTTCTTTTATTAACTACTTTTCACAACTTTTTATTACAAGTTTTAAATTTTGAATAACAATTTATTTTTTCCTGTATTTAACATAAACGTGGAATTAGTGTATCTTCTTTTAATCATTACATATGTTAGACCCGAATGGTTACATGTAGTGTAGTAAGTAGTACTGTAACTTCTTGGCCTTTTTTTTTTTTTTTTTTTTTTTTTTTTGAGATAGAGTTTTACTCTTTTTGCCTAGGCTGGAGTGCAATGGCGCAATCTCAGCTCACTGCAACCTCCAACTCCTGGGTTCAAGTGATTCTCCTGCCTCAACCTCTCAAGTAGCTGGGATTACAGGCACGCTCCACCACACCTGGCTAATTTTGTATTTTTGGTAGAGAAGGGATTTCATCATGTTGGCCAGGCTGGTCTCGAACTCCCAACCTCACGTTATCTGCTCACCTCAGCCTTGCTGGGATTACAGACACGAGCCAATGCACCGGGCTGGCATTCTCTTTAGAATATGCATATGCTTATGGACTATTATTTTCAGATATAGAGCTATGATATAAACATGAAACAACAGAAGTCCCCTTCAAACTGTTGGTTTTATTTATATTTTGAGACATGTTCAAATACATATAAAGAGACACATTAGCTAAATAAAACAAATTTTAAGATGATTCTCTGAGTGTCCTCATCTTCCCATTTCAACTATTTGTTCGTTAAACTTATGAAATTTAACTAATATTTCTTATGCATAGCAATATGTTACTTCAATAATACAAAAGAATATTATGTGGCTAATAAATAGCTAATTATTTAAAAAATCAATGTAAGGTCTAGAAATTTTTTAAAAACTCATTGATATGACCGGTATTAATGTAATTCTCTCTGAATTTGTATGCTCAGGAGTATTCTTATCTCAAACTATTTTGAAGATATTACTTTATAACTGTTTACATATCTACACACTAAAAACATGTTTACTCTTAGTAAACATGAATGTATTTCAACTACAAGATTAAAATTTTACAAATGTCAAAATATAAAATCATCAATTAATATTGGTAATTTCTACAATATGTGTAGATGTTTACAATTCTTATTGGTTTTACATATTAGAAACTTTTTAAAACTATGCAACATTATTGTGAATTATTTAACATGATTTATTTGCCTAAGGATTTTATTAACCAAGCTTGACTTTAACCTTTACCTAATTACAAAATACTTAAATGACTGAACTTTATTCGTGTGACAAGCATTTACAAATCTGATTTTAAGACACATCAACCTTCCACATAGATTGCTGAACTTTATTGCAGAGATGAAATTTTTAACTAAATACAAACTACTGAAAATGTTTGTGGCAGTGTATGCCTATCAATATTTATTAGTTTTTTGAAACAGAAGGGTTGCTGTATTAATAGACTACCTCTGTAGCAATAGAAACTGACTCATATATTGAGTCAAGTTATGCAAATGGAATAAAAACATGTGTCTTAAAGTCTGTCTGTGAACTATTTAGCCACATTCTTAATTTCTTGATAATTTGTTATAGGTTTGTACAGGTGAAACTGAAAATTTGGGATTGGAGCTGGAGCAATTTAGCATTAATTCTGAATTCCATAATTAAAAACTGATATTAACCTAAAAAATTAAGTTAAAAATGCATTATGATGGCTTACCAAACAACTTAATGCAGTACAAAAATGGCAGGTTTAGCATCTTTAATTTCAAAACTGAAGTCCTGAAGAACTTTAAGGTCACTTCAGTTTCACCGCACTCTTGGCTTTAATTCTCAAACGTACATTACAGACAAACCCCTGCATTTCTCATGAAGCAAAATAAAAGAGTGCCTCTTCAGTTATTTTGTAAAAATGATTATAATTACTTCAAACTATAATGCCTCCTTAGGAAGTAAATTTTAAAATAATTGTAACCTAACACATCTTAAGTTATTATTTTTGCTAAATCTGAGAAATATAAATAATTTTTCATGGTTAAGTCACATAGAACTACTATATCTGTTATTAATATTTTCTTATTAAAGTCTAATTAATCATTTTGAGAAATTATAGTAGGGAGATTGTGGCTAGTTATTGCCACTCTGCACAAATACATAGCCAGCCAAAAATGAAGCACTAAATTCACATTAGTAAAATTATATCAAAATCGCCTCAAAATGATAAGAAAATTCATGAAAAAATGGCACACCTACATATAAATAAATTATGGAAAAATTACACGCAGGATTAAAATAAATGAGAGTTTTAACCTTTTGGCATTGTTGAGTTTACAGTAGAGAGATGCCTCACTATTCAATTGAAACCTACGTTTTTTTCAAATTTTTCAATATCTTAATTCTACATTCCATAAAACTTATAATAAAGGTACACATACCTTACCCACTCTTCTACAACACGAGTTAGTTCATCATTCTGTACATTTTAACATATTCTCCAAAGTAGAATATTGTTTAAAATGTCAAAAATTCAGAAAACCCTATAATCTGACAATGTGGGACCATGAAACACTGTGATACTAATTCTATTAATTATTAAATTAGAAACATGTTCGTGATGCACTGCTAATTTAAAAATTTAGGTTTACATAATCAGAGGAGTATGTTAACTATTATTCTAATTTGGGAATATGTTACTATGTGTTAGGATGTACATAGTAAAAGATACGAGGATACAGACATTACAGGGTTAACAATGGATATTTTTGTGATAAAATTTTATTTTACTCTTTATAAGTTTCTCTATTGTTGATTTGTCATTAATATGTATTAATTTTGGAATAAAAACATAAAGATAACTTCGTTTTTAAAAATTTCTGGAGTTTTTTTATTATAATTTCTGGTATGTTGATTCGAACATTATAAGCTCTGTCACACATGCACATAAATGTTCTTTATATAAATAAAAGTAATGTCTAATATATGGCTTCAATTTCACTAGCTTTCAGATTTTATTAAGGAGCATTTAAAAATTTTTGAATCTGCATTTTCAATATTGTACATGATTTTTCTTCTTTCTTAATTTTAATTTATTTACCCATTTATTTTGAATTATTTTTATCTTTCCCTCCACAAAACCCATTCATTTATGTTATCTATGACTTCTACTCTCCTGAGGAAAAAATAAATTTCCTGTATTTAATTTGTAAAATAATTTCCCTATAGTCTCCCATTTTTTTCTAGCATAAATCGATTCTATGGCAAAAGCTTAGAGTTGGTGTTGCTAACTCTGAGAGTCTATATACATTTTAAAATTGGTTGGGTTAATAAAACAAAATCAGAAAACACATACTTATGAGCTCAAAATTATCAGTATGATAAATGTGCAAATATCTATGGTTAATGTACAAGTAAACATATATTCTGATAATAAACGTGTAAAAAAAGCCATTGTATCAAATATAGCCTTGAAGTAAGGAGTTATATTTTATAAAGGATAAATAATAAAAAGCCTAAGGAAAATTCAAGAAGAAAGCTTCTGTCAGACACACAGAAAATTCCATTTTATAGTCTAGAGTGGTAAATCATATATTGCCTTAAACTGAGTTTTTTAGTTTTTTTTTTTTTTTTCTGATGGAGTCTTGCACTGTCACCAGGCTGGACTGCAGTGGTGCGATCTTGGCTCACTGCTACCTCCGCCTCCCAGGTTCAAGCGATTCTCCTGCCTCAGCCTCCCAAGTAGCTGGGATTACAGGTGCATGCCACCACGCCCAACTAATTTTTGTATTTTTAGTAGAGATGGGGTTTCATCATGTTGGCCAGGCTGGTCTTGAACTCCTGACTTCAGGTGATCCACACGCCTCACCTCCCAAAGTGCTGGGATTACAGGTATGTGAGCTAACATGCCTGGCCTAAACTGAGTTTTATAATACTTCATCTGGATTGCCTTTGTAATAAGCGTTTGTAAGTTTGTTATTTATCTTTCATATTTGGCTCAATATTTACATTTGTTGTTGTTATTGCTACTTTTTCCTAAAAGGCACTTGTGACAAAAATCTCTCAAATTATTCTCAATAAATGTTCTTGATTCTTGTGGCCTACAGTTTGAGCTACAGTTTTAACAAAGAAAATTTATGACCTAATGTTTATATTTGTCTTAAATGCCTTAATTTTATTAGTGCATTTATAATTTTCTTGCAATTCTTTCTTATATGACTACTCTCATCCTCTCTCCTCTCCCTTTTATTTCTAACAGTTAGTTTGTCATCTCATCTCATGCTCCTCTTTGAGCTTTCTGCTTCTATTCGATAAAAGTCACATCTTCTTGCATTCTGTTGAGGATAGAAATGGTGCCATGGAATTTTCTACTTGATGCTACAGTGAGGAGTTGTTAGAAGTCTGTTTTTGTATTAAGACTTTAAGGTATTTTTTTGTTTCCCATTGCGGCAATTTTTAATGACCTATTTATATTTTCTCTTTACTTTTTTTTCTTATTTGGCAGAATTCACTCGAGTTTGACAGCTGGCAAGGGTATGAACTGACTTCGAAGCCCTTCTGAAGCACTCAAATCTCTTTCAGAGACCTAGAATTAAGAGCAGATCAACTGACATTGGTTTATTCCTCCATTTGTTTAGAGTGGGCTTTTACTGAGAACAACTTTATTACCTCCTATTAGCAAATTCAGGATTTCTGGCAGTCTGACCTGATCTTCGGAGTATTTTCAGATTCCAGTATTCTTTTAGGGTACTGTAGGTCTCTTCCATTACTTAAAACATTTAAAATAAAGAAATATGTTTATCACAATGCAACTAATTATTAATATTCTAGTTTTGTTTTCTGATAGCTACATTTCCTGAGTATATGAGGGATAAGAGGATAACGGCAAAGGAGCACTTTGGTGTTCTCAAGAACCACCAGCCTCAGAGTAAAGTGATCATCTGTTCTCAGAACTTGAACTTACCATGCAGGAATAGTTAAGGGTGGGAAGCTGATCTGGTGAAAATAATAAACATTTTTGAGAAAGGAAGCACATATTTTGGGGTTGTATCATAGTAAGTTTCAAGATTGTGGCATTTCTATTTGGATCTATCAGTCGTGTTTTAGAAATTGCTCCAGGATTCTGGTTATGGGATTGCCAGATTTTACAAGAGTTTTCAGTTTTTATAAATATTTAAGGGTAAGCTTGGTTAATGGGAAACAATATTAGGAACTATTAGTCTCATGAGTAAACATTTATTTTAAATAAATAACGTTTTAAATAAACTTTATTTTAGAGGTTTTAGAATTAATTGTGAAAATAGTATACAGACTTCCTGTATAACCCTCACCCACATTCCATTATTATTTTCTTCCATTAGAATGGTATATTTGTTAGAATTAATGAATCAATATTGATATTTTATTATGAATAAAAATTCATACTTTAATCAGATTTTCTTTATCATCAGTTTTTCTATCCTGGAATCCCATCCAGGAAGTCATAATATATTTATTAGTCATGTCTCCCTACGCTCTTCTTGGGTGTGTCAATTTATCAGACTTTTCTTGTTTTTGATGATGATATGGTTTGGCTATGTCCCCACCCAAATCTCATCTTGAGGTGTAGTTCCCAGAATCCCCACTTGTTGTGGGGGGTATCAGGTAGAAATAATTGAATCATGGGGGCAGTTTCCCTCATCCTGTTCTCATGACAGTGAGTTAGTTCTTACAAGATCTGACGATTTTATAAGGGGCCTCCCCCTTCGCTGGGCACCCATTCTTCTTGCAGCCACCATGTGAAGAAGGACGTGTTTGCTTCCCCTTCCACCATAATTGTAAGTTTCCTGAGGCCTCCATAGCTATGCTGAACTATAAGTCAATTAAACCTCTTTCCTTTATAAATTACCAAGTACCGGGTTTGTCTTTATTAGCAGTGCAAGAATGGAATAGGACAATGATCTTGACAGTTTAAAGGAGTACTGGTCAGGTATTTTGTACAGTGTTCCCTAATTGGGGTTTGCTTACTGTTTATCTCATGATTATACAGGGTTCCTGTTTTTAGAAGAATATCACAGAGATCAACTGTCATTGTCATCACATCATATCAAAGGTGCACACCATCAATATGACCTATTCCTATTGATGTCAACCTTGATCACTTGTTTTAAGCTGGTGTTTGTCACCAGCTCCCCTGCAAAGTCAACTGCAAAGTCAACTTTTCATTTCTCCCTTTTCATATTGTATTTTTTAGACAAAAGTCATTATGAGCAGCTCACATTTAAAAAGTGGGAAATTATGCTCCACCTCCTTAAAGGTGGAGTACCTACATAAACTATTTGAAAAATTTTCACATAGGGAATTTGTATGTGCTTCTTCATTTATTTACTTATATCATCATTGATTCACAGGTATTGATTTTATATATTGGGTTATAATCCAATACTACTTATGTATTTTCTTTCTCAAATTGTTCCATCTCTAGCCATTGAATGCTCATTCAGTTAGGACTTGGATCCCCGTGACACACAACCAAGCTTTTTTTTTTTTTCAAGCACTCTCTTAACTTCTGTCAGTAAAAGATATTAGACTCAACTTGCAAAATTCCTGTCTCAGTCCTAGAATTAAAGATTCCTGGAAGGGGTCTTGATTTCCTTTACTGGAGAATGGTATTTTAAACCAAGATCTAGGCACTACATGTATCCACTGTTGCTGGGATATTATTGCTTCTATGCCATCTCAGGAGACAGAGCACCAAGAAATATGCTTCTTGCTAATCTACATACTCATATCCTCACACCCACCCACCCACATATTTATTTCTATATGTAAGCATATATATACACACACACATTTTACATATATATATGTTTTACATATATTATATATAATGTTATATATAATATATAAAATGTATGTTTTATATATAATATATAAATGTATGTTTTATATAACATATATAAATATATGTTATATAATTATATGTTATATTATATGACATAATAATTATATATTATTTTATATTATATTATATACAAATATAGTATATTTTATTACATATAATAATACATTATCTATATTATATATATACATATATAAAACTAAATGTTAGTTCATATTGACGTCTTTAACTCTAATCCGTTACTACATGGACGTTCTAGCCTACCCACCCTGCTTACAGTAAACTCTTACCCCAATAGTGAGAAACATGGTTCCCATAATTTACTTATTAAATAACACCTTGATTGCTTCCAGTTGTTCACAATTATGAGTAAAACTACTGTAACATGTGTGTAGATTTTGGTGTCAACATAAATATTCCAAACAGTTGGTTAAAAACCAAAGAGTGGAATTGCTGGATTGTACGGTGTAACTATTTTTAGCTTTATAAGAAACTGCCATACTGTCTTCCAAAGAGGCTGTAGCATTTTGCATTCCCACTAGCAATGATGAGAGTTCCTGTTGCTTTATAGCCTCACCAGCAGTTGGATTATCATTTCTTTTTAATTTTAGCTATTCTAAAGCTCTGTAGTAGTATTTCATTATTGTTTTATTTGCAATTCCCTAATAACAATGTTGAATGTCTTCTCATATGCTTAAGTGCCATTTGATATCTTTAACTAACCATCTCTTCAAGTCTTTTGTATATATGCATGCCATAATATTCTCCTATTTGTTGATCTTTTCTAAGACTCGATTTTTGGTTTTATTGACTTTCTGTATTATCTTTTGTTTCTCTATTTAATTTTCTTCTCTAATCTTTATTACATCCCTCTGTTGGATTTAGATTTAATTTGCACTTCCTTTTCCACATCTTAAGGTGAAATTCAAGTTATTATTTGAGATTTCTTCTGCTTAAATACAGATACTTATATCTTTAAATTTCTATCTAAACTCCACTGTAGACCCCATTTAATTTTTGTATGTTGTGTCTTCATTTACATTAATCTCAAAGTATTTTCTAATTAGCCTTTTACTTTTTAAAATTCATTGGTTATTTAGGATTGTGAGGTTTTTTCATTTTTAATTTTCACAAGTTTTGAGTTTCCCAAACTTTATTTTGTTATTTATTTCTAAATTCATCCCATTGTAGTCAGAACAAACTTTGTATTATTTTTATAAATTTAATTGAGGTTTAATGACCTAACATAATCTTTTTGAAGAATGTTTCATGCTATGAGAACTTGAAAAGAAAGTACATTCCACTATTGTTGAGCAGAGTGTTCTATAGATGCCTATTACTCTAGTTAGTTTCTAGTAATAAATATTTCATTTTAATTTTGATATCCTGCTTGGTTCTATATATTGTTAAAAGTAGGGTATATTGGAGTCCCCATCTATTATTGTCAACTTGTTTATTTCTCTCTTTAGATGTTAATTTTTACTTCATCATATTTGGGGGCTCTGTTGTTAGTTGCATATGTGCTTATAATTGTTAAGCCATTTATAAAATGTCTTTATTTCTAATAACTTTTGTTTCATTTTCTTTTAAGTATATTTTGTCATGCATTAATATAGCCACTCTGCGTCTCTTAGAAATGGTATCTGCATGATTTATCTCTTTTCATTCTTTTGAGATTTACTTCACATTTCATCTATTTGTATCTTTGAATCTTAATTTTATCTCCAGTAGAGAGTTAATAGTTGGACCTTCATTTTTATTCCAGTCTGAAAATTACTGCCTTTTGATAGGATTGTTTAATCTATTCACAGTTGAAGTTATTATTGACATAGTTGTGTTACATCTGTCATTTTGCTTTTTGTTTTTTATATGTGTCATGTCTCTTTTGTTCCTCTTGTTCCCCATTACTGCATTATTTTGCATTAATGACTATTTTCTAATGTAACATTTTAATTTCTTTAGTGATTTTTTACTAAATCTTTGAGCTATTTTCTTATCTGTTATTCTAGAACTTACCACATACACCTTAACTATCAGAATCAACTTTAGGTCATACAATTTAGATACTATGTCTTACTTAGTCTATTGTGATATTTGGGTCTTCCTAGGAATTTCATCTTTGTTGTTTAATTTGTTGGCATGTAATTTTTTATTGTTGTTTCATTAAGGTCTGTAGTGATATTTCCTCTTTTATCCTGATTAGCAATTACTATAGAATCATTAGTAGACTGCAAGTCTGAGTTAAGATTGATTTTTTTCTGGAAAAATATTAAATGCAAAAGCTATAATTATTTAATAATGAATAGAAGATGAAGGACAATAGTTGTTAGAATCCTCTTTCAAGATTGAGGGTCAAGCATTAGTTGGTTGTACCAAGCAGAAGGAAGGCTATTTTTAGTGAATTGCTCCTGAATAACTACAATTCACTATAGAACTGGAGGCAGGTAAAGAAAAATTGTTATATCTCTAAGGCAAATATTGAGAGAGATTGTTGATACCTAGGTAATGCATTTTAATAAAGTGACAACACTTTCTAATGAATTAGAAACATTTAAAATGATTGTATTTATGACTTCTGCTCTACTGCTTAGGATTATTATGAATTGCATTAAAAATGTCTGTTAGAAAAATTTGTATCTAAAAATGCTAGCCTCTTTAAACCTGATGGAAAAAATGTAAGGCTTTTTGAGGATCTATAGAGACCCCCCCTTAAAATTACTATATATGTATACACACTACCATGAATAATTGCTTAATAAAGCAGTTGATGGAAGTGGTTGTGATGTGTTGTATGCATTTGTGTATAACTCTGATGTGCTTATTTTAGTGTTGCGTACAAGGCCTATAGTTGGAATATTATACAAATACATCAAAATGTACCAAGTACTTAAAGATGGTGGGACAGATAGAGGAAATACAGTATTTTAATTATTTAAAACAACATTACATTGAATTATCAGGATTCATTTCAGCAAAAGTTTCCAATTTTATTTGAAATATAAAAGTTATTTTTGTAAGTTAAAGGTTGCAAAAAGCAGTGTGGACTTTTAACCTGTTCCTGAACTGCAATAAGAAACAGTTGGAAACATTAAGCTTAAAATAAAATTTAACTTACGAATTTATTATTCATCATATCAGTATGTGGTATATTAGCTTTAGCAGCATGATATAACTAAAACCTGGTGAAAAATCTTATTATTAATAAAAGTTTGGGAAGTTATACCATGAATTGAAGAACGTAGATCTTTCTTACAGAATTTTTCACAATTTTTTAATCTCTAAATTGCAATAGATTTAAAATTTATAGTTGGTTCATATAAACAATTTTAATATAATTGAAAATTTAACAAGTGAAAATCAAATGTATTGCAAGGTAATATTTATATTAAATCAAATACCAATTGCTTCCATACACAAAAAATAACACTAAAAATTGATGAAGTTTCAATCACCAGAGATTCTATAAAGTAGTATTTTAAATTGTATGCTTACTTGGCCTACAGTCTGGGTTAACTAAAAGTTCAATTTAACGTCCCTATATTATATTCCCTCTTTTAAGTCAAACAGCATGACATAACAGAAAAATAAGCTACTAAACTGTAAGAATTATTTTTGAGGAGAACAAATAAAATACAATTTGCTCTATGAAATAAATCAGTCATGGTAAAAGTAACAACGAAAGAAATAAGATGAAATCATACAAAAGTAAAAGCACGACATCTAGAATCAGTTTCATCTGGATTAAGCAAACTTTAATTTTTATATCCTTTAAATGATATAATAATATCTAACTAATGTGGCTATTATAAAGATTAAATTGGGTAATATTTTAGGTCTCTGGAATCTAATATTCAGCACATGAGATATATTATCTCTCAAACTTCTTCATATTCTAGTTTTCCTTTAAATACTACTACTAATAATAATGCATCTTAACATTTACTGTGCTACTACACATCTTATACTATTATTACTACATATTACGTATACGATTGGCAGTATACAGCAAACATAGAGGAAAAGTGATTCTTTCCCTATATATCACTCTAATGTCCTTAAGAAAGGGTTACATACATCCGTCACTGTAAAATAAACCACCTGATATTCTGCATTATGATATATAAGAATATTGTTATATATACAGCACTCATGATATGTCAGTCATATTACTGTGTACATGATAGATTATTTAATCTATGCCTTCCCCTTCATTCCTAAATATAAACCCTTTTAGGGCTCTTTATCTCTAGCCCTACTTGCCTCCTCATTTCTGTTGCTGCTCTCTGCTGCCCTACAGTTTTCTCTCTCTAGTTTCTGGCTTCCAATTTACCTTTGTCACTGATTCTTATTACAGCATTTTCAATGACCTCAAGAACCTAGAATATTCATACCTGAGTCTCTGGCTTTCTTTCAACTCTAATGAGCTTCACTTCTAATCTACTTAAATCACCTACTTCTACAGATTACCTAGTAAACTATCATTACATTGAAGATATTCACCTATGAATTCTTTAATTCCTAATTCCTATAATATCCTACTATCTCACATCCTCATCTTTCAACTTTGTTATCTCTACATATTCTTTAAGTCTATTGAAGAACTCTTTTGTTTGCAAAATCACACAAACAAAAACAGTTTTGTAATCTTTTTTAAAAACATTCTATATACTGTGTCTTCGATAAAATATTTTCTGGATTTTATGATAGAAAATTTTCTAGGTGATCCAGGATGTTTGTTGGTTTTTGTTTTAAAATTCACTCCTCATTAAATAAACAAAGATGTTATGAGTCACAGCTGCCCAAAAGCAAGAGAAATGAGATTCTTTGCCAACATCACAGTGTACCTCGTTACCATTAGGCTCTACTCAATGTAGGTTGAATTAAATTGTTAGTTTAATATAAATTTGCATTACTCTCTCAGTGTTGTGCCAAAATAAAAAGAGTTGGAAGAGAGTTGGAGCTATAGGTGGTCTCATCAGAAGATGTTTGACATGAGTTCTTTGATGAATCTTTTGTTGTGTGCACTGTATGAGAGCTCATTTTGCATATCCTGGGATTTTTGGCCCAGGTACCACAACAGTTACAAGTTGTGTCTGTGCCTGGCTTCCTATCCATTGTAATAGGATGGTGGTACTGCCACATCAAGGACAAAGTAGTTGCTGCTGCTGCTTTAGGTTACCTGCTGCTGCATTACATTTAGCCTTCTAGGAAAAATAGAGTGCTCCTTATATGGACTGTGGTTGCCACCTCCTCCCGTCCTTACTCCTTACAATTTGCAGGCTATTAGTGAGGCTTTGTGTATCCACATTTTCTCTCTATCGTTTTTAGGAGAAATTGCTACAAATCAGCAGATTCCCTACTTTATTGCTTCCTTCAAGTAGAAGATTCTGCCACATAGATCAACAGCGTTTCAAGTTTCAGGGTCCCTGGGAGGTCGCCTTTAATTCTTAAATTTCAATTACTTCAGTAGTGATAGTGGGGCAGGAGGAATGGATTACTTCCCTATTAATATCATATATAGAAGTCTCAAGTATTTTTAAGATTCCTTACAATTATCTCCAAAGATAACTTTATAATTATCTCCAATCTTCATAATTGTCTTTACCTTCAGTTGTTCAATACATTCATAAACACATGTCTATTTTTATGTATATGAAGACATAGTATATTAGTCCATTTTCACACTGCTATAAAGAACTACCTGAGACTGGGCAATTTATAAAGAAAGGAGGTTTACTTCACTCACTCACAGTTTTGCATGGCTGAGGAGACCTCAGGAAACTTACAATCATGGCAGAAGGCAAAAGAGAAACAAGTGCCTTCTTCACAAGGGGGCACCGGTGAGGGGTGGGGAAAGTGCCACACTTTTAAACCATCAGGACTCATGACAATTCACTCACTATCATGAGAACAGGAAGGAGTAAACCTCTCCCATGATTCAATCACCTCCCACAAGGTCCCTCCTTTGACATGTGAGGATTACAATTTGGATGTGATGGGTGGGGACACAGAGCCAAACCATGTCATTCTGCCTCTGGCCCCTCATAAATCTCATGCCCTTTTCACATTTGAAAACCAATCATGCCTTCCCAACAGTCCCTCAAAATCTTAACTCATTCCAGCATTAACTCAAAAGTAAAAGCCAAAGTCTCATCTGAGACAAGGGAAGTCCCTTCTGCCTATGAGCCTGTAAAATAAAAAGCAAGTTATTACCAAGATACAATGAAGGTACAGGCATTGGGTAAATGCTCCCATTCCAAATGGGAGAAATTGGCCAAAACAAAGGTGCCGCAGGCCCCATGCAATTCCAAAACCCAACAGGGCAGTCACTAAATCTTAAAGCTCCAAAATAATGTCCTTTGACACCATGTCTTAAATCCAGGGCATGCTGATCTAAGAGGTGGGCTCTCAAGGGCTTGGGCAGCTCTACACCTGTGGCTCTGCAGGGTACAGCCCCTGTGCCTACTTTCATAGGCTGGTGTTGAGTGCCTGCAGCTTTTCCAGGTTCACGGTGTAAGCTGTTAATGGATCTACCATTCTGCAGTCTAGAGGATGGTATTCCTCTATAGCTCCATTAGGCAGTGCCCCAGATGGGGCTCCCACCCTACATTCCCTGCCACACTGCCCTAGTAGAGGTTCTCCTTGAGGGCTCTGTCCTTGCAGCAGACTTCTGCTTGGACATTCAGGCATTTTCATGCATCCTCTGAAATCTCCATGGAGGTTCCCAAACCCTAACTTTTGTCTTCTCTGCACTCACAGGCTCAACACCATGTGGAAGCTGCCAGTGCTTGGGGCTTGCACCCTCTGAAGCCACAGCCCTAGCTGTACTTTGGCCCCTTTTAGTCATAGCTGTAGCTGGAGTGACTGGGATGCAGGACACCATGTTCCAAGGCTTCACAGAGTAGCAGGTCCCTGGGCCTGGCCCATGAAACCATTTTCCCCTCCTGGGCTCCAGGCCTGTGATGGGAGGGACTGCAGTCAAGATCTCTGAAATGCCCTGGAGACATTTTCCACATTGTCTTGGCTATTAACGTTTGGCTGTTTGTTACTTATTCACATTTCTCCAACTGGATTGAATTTCTTCTGAGAAAATGGGTTTTTCTTATCTATACATGCTCAGGCTGCAAACTTTCCAAACTTTAACGCTCCGCTTCCATTTTAAACATAAATTCCAATATCAGATTATCTTTTTGTGAATGCATATTACTGTATATTTTAGAAACAGCCAGGGTACATCTTCAATGCTTTACTGCTTAGAAATTTCTTCTACCACATACCCTAAATCATCTCTCTCAAGTTCAAAGTTCCTCAGATCACTAGGGCATGGGAAAATGTTACCAGTCTCTTTGCAAAAGCATAGAAGAGTGACCTTTACTCCAGTTTCCAATAAGTTTCTCATCTTTATCTAAGACGACCTCAGCCTGGACTCCTTTGTCCATACTGTGTCTGAAATTGGTGGGTTCTTGGTCTCACTGACTTCAAGAATGAAGCCACGGACCGTCATGGTGAGTGTTACACTACTTGAAGATGGTGTGTCTGGAGTTTGTTCCTTCTGATGTTCAGATGTGTTCAGAGTTTATTCCTTCTGGTGGGTTCATGGTCTCGCTGGCTTCAGGAGTGAAGCTGCAGACCTTCGCAGTGAGTGTTACGGCTCATAAAGGCAGTGCAGACCCAAAGAGTGAGCAGCAGCAAGATTTATTGCAAAGAGCAAAAGAACAAAGCTTCCACAGGGTGGAAGGGGAGCCGAGTGGGTTGCCGCTGCTGGCTTGGGCAGCCTGCTTTTATTCCCTTATCCGGCCCCACCCACATCCTGCTGATTGGTCCATTTTACAGAGGGCTGATTGGTCTGTTTTGACAGAGTGCTGATGGGTGCATTTACAAACCTTCAGCTAGACACAGGGTGCTGATTGGTGCCTTTACAAACCTTGAGCTAGACATAGAATGCTGATTGGTGTATTTACAATCCTTTAGTTCTCCAAGTCTCCACCAGATTAGCTAGATACAGAGTGCTGATTGGTGCATCCACGAACCCCGAGCTAGACACAGAGTGCTGATTGGCGCATATACAATCCTCCAGCTAGACATGAAAGTTCTCCAAGACCTCACCCGACTCAGGAGCCCAGCTCGCTTCACCTAGTGGATCCCATGCCTGGGCCACGGGTGGAGCTGCCTGCCAGTCCCACACTGCATGCCTGCACTCCTCAGCCCTTGGGCGGTTGGTGGGACCGGGCACCATGGAGCAGGGGGCGGCGCCCATCAGGGAGGCTCAGGCCACGCAGGAGCCCATGGGAGAGGTGAGGGTGAGGCTTGGGCATGGCGGGCTGAGGTCCCAAGCCCTGCCCCGCAGGGAGGTGGCTGAGGCCCGGCGAGAATTCAAGTGTGGCGCGAGTGGTCCGGCAGTGCTGGGGGATCTGGTGCACCCTCCTCAGCTGCTGGCCAGGGTGCTAAGCCCCTCACTGCCCGGGGCTGGTGGCACTCGCCAGCCGCTCCCAGTGCGGGGCCGCCAAGCCTGCGCCCACCCGGAACTCACGCTGGCCCGTGTGTGCCATGCGCATCCTCGGTTCCTGCTCATGCCTCTCCCTCCACACCTCCCCGCAAGCAGAGGGAACCAGCTCCGGCCTTGGCCAGCCCAGAGAGGGGCTCCCACAGTGCAGTGGTGGGCTGAAGGGCTCCTCAATTATGGCCAGAGTGGGCACCAAGGCTGAGGAGGCGCCAAGAGCGAGCGAGGGCTGCCAGCACGCTGTCACCTCTCAGTATCACTATCAGCATTTTGATCAAAACCATTCAACAAAGCTCCAGGAAGTTACAAACTTTCCCACATCTTCCTGTCTTCTTCTGAGCCCTCCAAACGTTTCCAATCTCTGTCTGTTACCCAGTTCCAAAGTCTCTTCCACATTTTCATGTATCTTTATAGCACTGCCCCAAGCTCCAGGTACTAATTTTCTGTATTAGTCTGTTCTAATACTGCTGTATAGAGCTACCTGAGACTGGTAATTTATAAAGAAGAGAGGTTTAATTGACTCACAGTCCTGCATGGCTGGGGAGGCTTCCGGAAACTTACAATCATGGCAGAAGGCAAAGGAGAAGCAAGCACCTTTTGCACAAGGGGGCAGGAGAGAAAAAGAGGTTGGGGAAGTGCTGTAACTTTTAAGCCATCATATTTTGTGATAACTCACTAACATGAGAACAGCATGGGGGAAGCCACCCCCATGATCCAATCACCTCCAACTAGGTCTTTTCCTTGACACGTGGGAATTACAATTCAAGATGAGATTTGGTTGAAAACACAGAACCAATCCATATCACACAGATCACCTGACAATACTGGGCTCCAGTTTTGTGAGTCGTACCCTTATTAGAAGTGGTATAATTTACACAACTTGCTGCCTCTGTTAAATTTATTTATGAATATATACTCACAAAATTGAGTAGCACTGATTTCACAGATATTTCTAAATGCATTTTCTATTTTTAGCAGCAACCATTATTGATTTTTTACATAATCCATGCTAAGATTATATGTATCCATGTCTTTTGAGAGACTGTCAGCTACTGAATGAAAAATTTATATAAATGAGACAAGATCTTAAAACTGAAATATACACCTAACCTTTATGGCTCTATTTGTGTGTGGTCGAAAGCATATCCATTATAAACACATTGACTATTTTACCAAAGTCATGTCAAATTAGATGTGTTCTATTAATATGTATTATCATGTGTATCTGTCAGGATCTTAAAGGGAAATGAATGTCAAAATGCAATTGAATAATTTGAAGAGAGTATAATAAAGAATATGTGCAGGGTATAGGAAAATCACAAAGATATTGCAGCAATTTGGGACTAGTAGCAGTGAGGTTATCCTATTACCCTTAGGCCTGAAAAGACAAGGGAGGGAGCAGAGGGGGGTGCCATGGTAGCTTCCCGACAAGAATGCAGCCAGCCCTGAATAATCTGCAGGGAAGATGCCAGAGGTATATGTACCTTAACTTTCTCCCCCTTGTTGGCATTTCTGAGCACTGTTCTCCTTTGGCTAAATCCAATAGGAAGCCAGAGGTCAGGAGAACCAGCTGATGTAATCAGTATAGGTCAGTTTCCTGGGCAGAGTTGGATGGAAAGAAAGAGATTTAATCTTGAGGGGCAAATGAAATACAGACAGCATATCATGTTTTTATTGAGGAAAACAGTAATATTCTTACTCTCGAGGAACCTAAAGCCATTTGATAATGATCATTTTAAACTTATGTGAAATATGGCAAAACAAAATAAAACTAAACACTAAAACTATATCACTCAGGGCTGGATAAATGTGATTTTTTTTAACATGCAGCACCTACTCTCCCTATCTCCCACCCAAAAATAAAAATAACATCATTATACTAACATGTTAGAAGTGCATCCAGTATGCTATAAAACATTCCCAATTCATTCATTCAGTGGATCTTTTTTGAGCACTTTCTATGTGCCTAGAATTATGTTAGGTATTGAGATGTAAAGATGAGTAAGCCTAGGTCTCTAGGCTCAGTGATATCTCTTATTCTTATCCTTAGGTTTTCTACACCATCACCCTCCATTCCATGACAATTGATGTTATTTGTATGTATACTAGTTTGCATGCTTGATTCTTACATTGTATTTTTTCTTTGATTTTTTACACATAGTAATTGTATATATTTATGGGATACAGAATGATATTTTGATCCAAGATAAAATGTTTAACGGTCAAATAAGGGCAGTTATGCGTCACCTCCAAGATTTATAATGTCTTTGTGTTATGAACATTCAAAATCGTCTCTTCTACTTATATTGCATTTTTAATCTACTTCTTTTCCAAAGGGGATTTGTATTGAGTATTCTCCTCTTAGCTGTTTCTGAAAATTAGACTGAGTAACAGGGGAAAAAAATGTATGCGGTAGTCCAAGCATTCCAGGTAAAGCTGAGTATGTTGTCTTTTGAGTCAAAAAGAATAAAGAGGCACGAGTCCAGGATTTTATTGATCTGTCAGTATAAGCTTCTCTCAGTCATCTCTTCTACCTGTTTTGCCTTTATTTCTCAGACTGTGTTCACTGTTTGTGGTCACTCTATTATGATCACCCTTTCTCTATGTTTGCTCTGATTATTTTCATTATTTTGATATCATTTTGTTATACATGTTGTTAATATCTATCACTCCTGCATGTGACATTTGTTCAGATACCTGTATATAGTGGTCCCCAGAAAAAAACAACATAAGCTGATGGATATGAGGATGTTTCTGGAGAGTGGTAATCAGATAGGAATTTTGGCTTTTTCTAAAATTACTCCTATAGAAATGTCTCTGTGTGCAGGGCTACATAAATAGTTAAGTTTTAATGATAGTGTCAGCAGGAGAGCTCCAGAAAAGACAGTCCATCTTCTGCCTTTTGTAAAGCCTAGGATGTGAATTGGGAAGATGAGCTGTAAGTCTTAGCACCTATAGTGGTTTACCATTCTATTTATTATCCCTGCTGCCATGACTGAGCACTGACCACAGTGATCTTATTAAAATTTCAGACTAAACATGTATATTCACGCATAATACCCTCTATTTCATTCAATCTAAAATCTACAGCAGCCACAGGTAACCCCTTGTTTGTTCCCAAATTTATGCACACTGATAGACCAAATTAACTGGAAGATCCTAAGAATTTCACCCCTGTTCATACCCCTATAAGTTTTCTCATGTTCTCTGCCTTAACTAGAACATCTTATTCTCTACACCCAACCACCTAATGCCAACCTACACTTCATGAATGAGTTAAACCTTTCCTTTGCTGAATCTATTTTCTAAACAAATTGGGATAGCTTCTCCCTTTAATGTCCCCATTGTAATCTAAATGCATTTCTTCTTGCAGTAGCATTTGTACCTTTTCCTCTTTGCACGGGTGTTTGTATCTCCCTTACTCTACCCTTTATATTACAATTTATACAATCTTTTAGCTACCCATCTTTTAAAAGATGGGTAATATCCTTTTGTTTTTATGGCTCTCATAAGACCTTGAAATTACTAGGAATTGAATAAATATTAGCTGAATAATTATATCTGCTAGAAAGTTTTCTGGAACCTCCAGAAAAAATGGTGTTGTTAAAAAGTATTAACAATTCTGCCTTCCCATCACCATTCATAGATAAATTATGTGCATTGTTTATATATTCCGGTTATTTTATTGAAAAATTAGCTGAGATAGGGAAAGCATGAATAATTTAGTTTCAGTTATTCTAGTGTATTCTGCCTTCTCAAGAAAGAAAATGCAAGAGAATGTAACAGAAACAAAGCAAACCTCCTTGGGAATTTTGTATTGATTCTTACTTTTGTGTAAGGTTATTAACATGACTATTTTATGGAGTTTATCTACTAATAAGTCTAGTAATAGAATAATTATTGAAACAAAAATTTTCAGATCTTTTGTTCTAATTGTTAAAGTATAATTAAAGTAATAAATCAGTAGTTTTTTTAGCTATGAAATACCTTTATTTTCCTTGCTAGCACTTTCCAAACATTTCATACCTCTTGCTTAAATCAGTAACACTAGATTTTAAAACTCACAGAATCTTCATTTCAGAAATATTTCCAGTTTTCTTTTAAGAAATATAGTGATTGAAAAAATAGACCTGTATCTCCATCACCTTAAGGAGCACAGTTCTTGAAGTTAAAGCAAAGAACCTACTTTTATGAGTAATTTCCCTGTAGTTGATTCTTACAGAAATCACAATACTGTTGAGCTAAAAATATGTACATATAAGAAATGATGCATAACTGTATATGTTCAACTGTTGATATAATTGTTGAATATATTAAACATTGTTGAAATTTATATTATTAATTCCCACAATAATGAATAATACATTAACTCAGTAAAGCATGAGAAGTGTATATAAATGATCTTAAATAATAAAACAAAAACAAAAGTAAATTTATTTTTTATGCAATGTTGAAAGTGGAAACATGGAAAGGGAAGTCACAGAGTGGGAGTAAATATTCAAAGTCTTATTCAGAATAAAGTATACAAAGACAACTACAAACCAATACAAAACTACAAATCAATTAGAAAAGTAGAATTGGCACACAATTTAGTAATTGAGTAAAACACTTGAATAGATGGTTTACAGAAGAGCGCATTCAAAAGGGCAATAAGCAGATGCAAAAATGCTAAACTTCATTATGTGTCTAGGAAATACAGTTTAAAATCACAATGAAGTAAAACTACATATGTACACATTGTTTTATACATCTAATCTTCAATGTGTATAGAATTACTGATGTATATATAAGTAAAACTAATTCATGTATACCCATAAAATGTGGACGTTTCAATATGTCAAAATTATACCTGAAAATCAAAAGAAAAATGCAAACATAAGCGTTTAGATCATTGGAGAAACAAAAAATGCACTGTAAATCTGGGACTCTCATTTTAAGAAGTTTTTCACTAATTTGTAAGGGATGAGCTACATACATTAAACTTTCCTTTCTTTTGTATGTTCTTCTGTGCTTCTCTTGTATTTTTCAGAAATTTTCCTCTCAGAGTCAGATAAATGCATGGGTACCAGTTGCGCATAGAATATAAAAAAGCAGAATGACCATTTAGCAGCAGATGCCTTTGAAGGAGGAAGTTAGGAAAAAAATAAGAAAGGAGGAAGAGAAGGAGAAAATAAGAGAGAGGTAGAGAAGGAAGAGAAGAGGAAAAGGAGAGAGGGAGGGATGGAAAAGTAAACAGAACAGACAATTTAATTAGTTCTTTCTACTTTGAAAAATCGATTTTAATGACTGCTTTGAGTTTGGATTCAATCGTCTTAATAAATATAGCTTGGACACAAAATCTGATAGAGTTACAATATATTTGTTTAGAGCAATTTTATATCTAAGTAATTGCCTCTTATTTAGATATTAATATATCAATAATATCATGTCTATGTTAATTCTGAGATTTCTTTGTTAATGTTTGATTTTGATATTTAAAATTTATCTGTATTTCATTAAAGAAAAATAGACTAAACTGCTTTAATGTCTAGTCTTTGTATTTTATTTTCAAAAATACAGTTGAAAAAACGACCACAAATTTAAGTATATTTTAAGCATTATTACACAAATAAAAATAAAACGCAATGTTTGACAGTTTTTAAAAGGTAAAAACATTACCTGAAGTAGCGCGTTCTACATTTATATTCATGTCCTCCCTGATAATTTATAATTATTCAGACACTAAAGCAAGAACTAACAACAAATTGGTCCACAGAAAAGCCCTACTTACACACCACTGAGTTTAGCTTCTGTAGTGAATATAAAAGAACAACAGCAACAATAACAAGAACAACCAGAAATCAGAGCCAAAGTATATACAGGCAAACCAGCATTATGCCACACAAGCACACATATATTTGAAACTATTAGGCATTCACTGTGACTGAAGTTTACTTTGAAATGTAATGAGTATCAACTACTCTATTATCAACTTAAAAAAATTATACCTTGCTATGTAACTGTTTTATGAGATTGCAGGATACTCATATTGAGGTTGCCTTGCTTTCAAATCATCTCAGTTATTCTTAGTCTTTCATTAATATTATACCACCTGCTCCAACTGGCTAGCCTTTCTTTTCCTCTATCTTCTTGCTATAAAATTAATGAAAAACATGTCTTCTGGAAATCAACCTAAATGGCCATCAGTGATAGACTGGATAAAGAATATGTGATATGGATACACCATGGAATACTATGCAGCCATAAAAAGGAATGAGATCATATCCTTTGCAGAGACATGGATGGAGCTGGAAGCTATTATCCTTAGCAAGCTAACACAGGAACAGAAAACCAAACACCGCATGTTCTCACTTATAATTGGAGCTGGACAATGAGAATACATGGACACAGGGAGGGGGAAAACACACAATGGGGCCTGTCGGGAAGGTGGAGTGGGGGAGAGAAGGCATCAGGATAAATAGCTAATGGATGGCGGGCTTAATACCTAGGTGATGGGTTGATAGGTGCAGCAAACCACCTTGGCACACATTTACCTATGTAACAAACCTGGGCATCCTGTGCATGTACCCCGGCATGTAAAACAAAATTAAATACAAAATAACAACAAAACATGTCTTCTCTGTGTTTCCGAATACAGATCCGCCTTGACTAGCAATCTAGATAAACATCACAAACTTAAATTATTCTAAACCAAAAATGCATTTAATACACCTAACCTATCAAACCTCATAGCTTGGCCTAACCTACTTTAAATGTGCTCAGAACACTTACATTTGTCTCCATTTGGGCAAAACCACCTGTAGACTCATCTTGGGATGCCATGGCTGACTTAGAGCTGCTGCTCGCGACTGCTGCCCAACGTCACAACAGAGTATCATGCTCCATATCACTAGCCCAAGAAAAGATCAAAAATCAAAATTGTACGTAAAGTTTTTACTGAATGCATATTGCTTTTGTACCATCATAAAGTTGAAAATTTATCGTTATGTCAGGGACCATCTGTCTATTGTAGTCCACTGGTGTGAGTCCCATCCTTCCACACACTATTCATATTAATTCATGGCACCTTACATTGTTTATTATGGGAAGTGGACTGTTTACAGATGTCTGACAATATTCTCCTTTTAACTACACTCTCCTTCTTTGTTTTTACATTTGAATCTATTATGATCGCAGCCCAAATTGCTTAGTTTAAAGCCTCTTAACCCTTTAAACTGTCATCTTCCAAGTCTCACAAGATGGATCTTTTTCTGGAACTATTGAATTACTGCCCATTTCGGGGTCACTTATTTGACCCAGGCTCTTCTTATATCATCAGTACAAAGCTAATTTTTCAGTTTTTCTGTGGGGATCTGTCATTTTTACTTAACCTATTTTATCCATCTTGATTTGACTTAGACTCAATGTAGGAATATCTCTACTGGATTCTTCTATCCTCAGGAAAATATCTTTATTTTTACAAACTATCCGTCCTTTTTGTTTTCTTTTTTCTCCCACATACCTGGTAAGAAATTCCAACTTATGCACCATGGTGCTAATTTTCCAACACAGAAACTTTGCCGTTATTATTCCTCACCTATCTCATTTTAATACTTTTGCAGCTGCAAAAATTTATCTCCTTTACCAGAATTAGGTTCACACGAAGGCAGAAACTCCATATTATTGGCTTTTTATTCCAACGTTGACAAAAGCACTTTGTGCACCACTATAAAGTAAAACAGTAAGACACTGTCCATAATGCAACTTCATCATGTGTAGTGATGGCAATGACTACCTGTGATCTCTACAATTACTGCAAAATAGAAAGTCATTACAAACAGAGGCCGGGTGTGGTGGCTTACACCTATAATCCCAGCACTTTGGGAGGCCAAGGCAGATGGATCACCCGACATCAGGAGTTCGAGACCAGCCTGGCCAACATGGCAAAACCCTGTCTCTACTAAAAATACAAAAATTAGCTGGGCATTTTGGCAAATGCCTGTAGTCCCAGGTACTTGGGAGACTGAGGCAGGAGAGTCCATTTGAACCTGGGAAGTGGAGGTTGCAGTGAGCCTAGATCATGCCACTGCACTCTAGCCTGGGCGACAGAGCAAGAATCCGACTCCAAATAAATAAATAAATAAATAAAACAAAAATTAAAAATAATGGAAAAGGGGCAGAAAAATTAGTTTCATATGGTAATCCAATTCTTTTTGGAAAAGGTATTTATTTCTGTATATTCTGGGTTAATACGGTTGAAAATTTTAAATAATTTCATCAAGTGATATTGCACAGGTAAGCCTATGCACTATTGTGAGGTGAAACAGAAATGCTATCAAAAAAATGAATTCAGGGCTGGGCACGGTGGCTCACATCTGTAATCCCAGCACTTTGGGAGGCCAAGGTGGGTGGATCCCAAGGTCAGGAAATGGAGACCATCCTGGCTAACACGGTGAAACCCCGTCTCTACTAAAAAAAGAAATAAAATAAAAAAATAAAAAAATAAAATGAATTCAGGGCACTTCCAGTTTCCATGTAAAACCTTGGAATTTGTTGCTTCTATGCTCAAAATAAGAAAAAAAATAAGCTGAATCTGAAAATCAACAATCCTTCTTAGATCCATCAGAGAACTGAGGTCACAAAGCAAGCTTCTGTCCCCAAAGTTGTAGGGACAAGCAGTATAGAGAATCACAGTTTACTAAGAGCAGAAGCCCAGCAGTAGAGCCTGTACTAATAGAAACATTGAGTTATGATTGACAAATTGAAGGAGGCTCAGTGTGGATGATCTCAAAATCACTAAGACTGAGTCTTGGGGAATGCGGCAATAGGCACACTTTTATAAGGTTTACCTTGAAATCCAAGTTCTCAGAGAGAAGACTAGGAAAAAAATCTCTTCATGCCTCTAGCATGGGGAGGTTAGAAGTAGTCATTGGGAAATGCAGACCATTCTATTCCCATTAACAAAAGCCTGCTCTCAAGAAAAATTACATTTAAAGAGCAGAGCTTGTAAGTTTTGATATTTATGCAAAGAGAATTCCCTGTAAACGTTGGGAGGTGTATACTGTTTATTTTAAAATGTGAGAAGAAAGGTAGTTCGAGGGAAGAACTGTCAAGCAAGTAAGAACCAGAACTTAATTATTAGGGAAATTAGCCATTCAGATTGCAGGTAATTACAGTCAGAAAAACAAGTTTTGGGGAGAACTTGAGAGACAACCTTCTGCTAATGTTTCAGAAGTATATAAAACAGAGTATTCATCACATAAATGTCTCTTTGAAGAGATTAACCATGTGACTTAGAGATTGTCATCCAAGCAGAAGCCAGGACTAGAGATTTGTCTAAGAAAGTGAATCTTCTTGATATACCCCAGTGACTCACAACGTGCTTGAGAATGTTATACAAAGATGCTGCCAGTTTGAACTGAAAGCAATAGAGGGAGAATGAAAATTAAAAAAACCCGTCGGGTCCCAAAAATTTCGTAGGTTGGAAAGCAGCTAGTAACACTACTTACATGCAAAAACATGCTACCTTTTATGAAAATGGATCTATGATCCCCAAAGTTTCAGTCCCAGGCCTTAAAACCAAATACAGTGTGTCAGGGCAAATTTTGAATTTGCTTTAAACAGGTGACTTCATTTTTTGTTCCATTTTCTCCCTTTTTGACCAGAAATGTATGTTATTCTATGTTTGTTCCACCATTGTATTTTCTGAGCAGGTGCGTTGTTTGATTTCACAAGTCCCCAAAGCCTCACTCACACCTAATTTAGATGATATAGATAATGAGTTTTGGAACTGTTGTCTTGATGACCTTGTTTTACACCAGGTTGATGCAGTAACAGGTGGAGAATTTCAGGAACCACGGGTTGAGGTAAATATATTTTGCATGTAAAAAAGACATTGATCTTTGGGGGACTGAGGATAAACTGTAGTCAGCAGACTCCCAAAGATGCTCATGTCCTAATTGTTTGAACTGGTGAATACGTTACCTTTCTTGGAAAAGGAATATTAATCTTGCAAATAGAACTAAGGTTGCTAACAGCTGGCCTAAAAATGAGGAGACGATTCCCAGATTACCCAGATGGACCTAATGTAATCACAAATGCACTTAAGAGTTAAAGGCAGGGGCAGAAGCGTTCATGGTTAGACCAGAAACGTGATTACAAAACTGTTAATGAAAAACCCAAACTTTGAAAATAAAGAGGTTTATTGTGAGCCAATATGAGTGACCACAGCCCAGAAAAAAGCATAAACCCAAGAAGGCTTGAATAAGTGAACCTGAGGTAGTCAGGGTGCAGTTTGGTTTTATAGATTTTAGGGAGACAGGAATTGTAGGAAAAATTATAAATCAGTACACGGAAGATATACATTGATTCAGCCCCACAAGGTGGGATACCTTGAAGCAAGAGTTTACAGGTTGTAGGTGGAGTCACAGTTTCTTTAATTTGCAATTGGTTGAAAGTATTAAGCTTTGTCTAAAGGCTTGAAGTAAGTAAAAGGAATGCTTAAAATGCTGGTCAGTTGTGCCTAAACTCCAAAAAGAAGTGGGTGTAACAAAACAAGTCCTACCTCCCTCCAGTCATGGCTGGACATTTAGTTTTTAAGGTTTTTCTTGGGTCCCTTTGGCCAAGAGGGGGTCCCTTCAGTCAGTTGGGGTGTTTAGGATTTTATTTTTAATTGAGAGAGTGAGATCAGAGCGATGACATATGAGATGGACTCTCCTTGCCTTTATTAGCTTTGAAGATGTAGAAAGAGACACGTCCCATGAAAAAGGAAGTTTCCAGGATATAAAAATGTGTGGAAAAACTATCTCACCTAGAGCTAGAAAGAAACACAGCCCTGTTAAGCTCTTGGATTCATCCTAGTGTGACCTGTGTCAGACTTTGGACCTAAGAACTGTAAGATAACATGTTTGCATTGTTTAAGCTAAATTTGATATAATTTAAATTTGAGGTAAGCTGGGCTGTTTATATAATTATATAAAATATATATCTAGTTATATATAACTTATATATATAAATTATATAATTTTATATAACTTTTAATAATATAATTTATATATAATCTTCTTGTATAGTTGACCCTTTTATCATTAGCAAATTGACCTTTTTTTATCCCTGATAATATCCTTTGCTCTGAAGCCTGTCTTGTCTGAAATTAATTTAGCTAGTCTAGGTTTCTTTTGATTAGAGTTAGCATGGCACATCTTTCTCAAGATTTTTTAACATAGCTGATTCTTTAGAGTTTTATTTTGTTTTCCTTTCTGAGGACAACAGATGTTGGGTCTTGTTTCTCCATTATGAGATTACCTTCCTTTTAATTGCTGTGTTTAGATTATTTACATTTAAAACGATTAAAACATAGATTAATATCTACCATGTGTGTAACTGTTTTCCATTTGTTGCATTTGTTCTTGGTTTCTTATCTCCTCTTTTACAGCCTTCTCTGATTTTAATGGAGCATTTTCATATGGTTCTATTTTACCTTCTGTCTTTGTGTACCAAATATACTTCTTTTTAAAATACTGTAGTGGGGGACTTCTGCCGGGAAGCAGGACTAGATTGCAGCTCCTGATAGAACAGCATGCAGAGGCTTGCATTGTGAATTTTAGCTCCAGATTGACTGAAAGAACAAACTAGCAATTCTGAGAGGACCCGCAGGCCCTCTGAAGGAAGTGGACTGCTCTTGCAGGACCCGAGACACCTCAAATACCGTGAGTGCCCCAATTGTGGAAGTGGGAAAGGGAGACCCTTCTTTCCCGAACAGGAACACACATCCCCACTGGAGAAGCTGAAAGTGTCTGTTTGCAAGAGACGTTCCCAACTTTACCTGGAGCTGAGTCAAGATGGAGAGCCGAGCTGAGCAAAACACAGGGGTGGAGGAGGCAGCAGGGAGGCCCTGGAAGCTTGCTGAATCCCCAGGAATCCCATTCCTGCCTGGAACCACAGGAATCCATCAGGAGGGAGGCCAGAGGAGCATGGGGTAAAACTCCAGGAGGAGAAGGACTTCCCTCGCTGAACTTTGTAACAACTTTGTAACAATTTGAGCGAGGCTAGAAGCCTCCTGGCCAGAACTCGGGGTAGAGTGTGAATCCAGCTTGCAGAATTCACAGGTGGGGAAAGAACTAAAGCCCTTTTCTTTCCCAGGTGGGAGGCGGAAAGCCTTGGGCAAATTTTCAAGCCCACCCTCCACCTGGAAACACTCAGTGCTGTTGTGGATAGCACAGTGGGAGTGAGACCAGCCCTTTCGTTTGCATGGGAGTTGGGTGAGGCCTCTGGCTGCTGGCTTTTCCCCACTTCCCTGACAACCTGCATGACTCAGCAGAGACAGCCATAATCCTCCTAGGTACACAACTCCGGTGACATAGGAATCTCACGCCCATCCCCATGGCAGCCGCAGCAAGACCAGCCCAAGGAGAGTCTAAGCTCAGACACCCCTAGCCCCACTGCCACCTGATGGTCCTTCCTTGTCTACCCTGGTAGCAGAAGACAGAGGATATATAATCTTGAGAGTTCTAGGGCCCCACCCACCACCAGTCCCTCTTCACATTACTACAGCTGATGCTTTCTGGAACGTGCCAACTCCTGGCAGGAGGTCAACCAGCACAAAAATAGAACATTAAACCAAAAAACCTAAGAACCCTCATGGAGCCCATTGCACCCTCTGCCAACTCCACCTGAACAGGCAATAGTATCCATGGCTGAGAGACCCACAGACAGTTCATATCACAGGACTCTGTACAGAAACTCCCAGCACCAGCCAGGAGCTGGGTAGCCTCGCTGAATGGCTAGACCCAGAACAGAGACAAAAATCACTGCAGTTCGGCTCACAGGAAGCCACAAACACAGGAAAAGGGGGTGAATAGTACATCAAGGAACATCTTGTGGGACAAAAAAATCCGAACAATAGCCTTCAGCCCTAGACCTTCCCTCTGAAAGAGACTGCCCAAATGGGAAGGAACCAGAAAATCAACCCTAGTAATATGACAAAACAAGGCTCATCAACACCTCTCAGAAATCACCCACAGTGGATCCAAACCAAGGAGAAATCCCTGGTTTATCTGAAAAATTATTCAGGAGGTTAGTTATTAAGCTTATCAGGGAGGGACCAGAGAAGGGTGAAGCCCAATGCAAGGAAATCCAAAAACTGATACAAGAAGTGAAGGGAGAAATATCCAACAAAATAGATAGCTTAAGGAAAAAAAAAATAAAATTCAGGAAACTTTGGCACACTTTTAGAAATGTGAAATGCTCTGGAAAGTCTCAGCAATAGAATTGAACAAGTAGAAGAAAGAAATTCAGAGCTCTAAGACAGGGTCTTTGAACTAACCCAATCCAACAAAGACAAAGAAAAAAATAAGAAAATATGAACAAAGCGTCCAAGACGTTAAATGACCAAACCTAAGAAGAATTGGTGTTCCTGAGGAAGAAGACAATTCTAAAAGCTTGGAAAGTATATTTGGGGGAAAAATCAAGGAAAACTTCCCCAGCCTTGTGAGAGACCTACACATGCACATACAAGAAGCACAAAGAACATCTGGGAAATTCATCACACAAAGATCTTTGCCTAGGCACATTGTAATCAGGTTATCCAAAGTTTAGATGATGGAAAGAATCTTAAGAGCTGTGAAACCGAACTATCAGATAACCTATAAGGGAAAACCTAACAAATTAACAGCAGATTTCTCAGCAGAAACCCTACAAGCTAGAAGGGATTGGGGCCCTATCTTCAACCTCCTCAAACAAAACAACCTTCAGCCAAGAATTTTGTATCGAGTGAAACTAAGCATCATATAAGAAAAAAAGATACAGTCGTTTTTAGATAAACAAATGCCAAAAGAATTCGCCATAACCAAGCCACCACTATAAGAACTGCTAAAAGGAGCTCTAAATCTTGAAAAAAATCTTGGAAACACATCAAAATAGGATGCCTTTAAAGCATAAAGCACACAGCACTGACAAAAAAAAGTACAAGTTAAAAGAAAAAATAAAAATCAAAGTATGCAGGCAACAAACAGCATGATGAATGCAACAGTACTTCACATTTCAATACTAACATTGAAAGTAAATGGCCTAAATGGTCCACTTAAAAGACACAGAGCTGCAGAATGGATAAGAACTCACCAACCAACTATCCGCTGTCTTCAGCAGACTCACCTAACACATAAGGACTCACATAAAGGGATGGAAAAAGGCATTTTATGCAAATGGACACCAAAAGCGAGCAGGGATAGCTATTCTTATATCAGACAAAACAAACTTCAAAGCAACAGTGATTATGGTAAAAGGCCTTGTCCAACAGGAAAATATTACAATCCTGAACATATATGCAACTAACACTGGAGCTCCCAAATTTATAAAACAATTACTAATAGACCTAAGAAATGAGATAGACAGCAACACAATAATAGTGGGGGACTTCAATACTCCACTGACAGCACTAGGCAGGTCATCAAGACAGAAAGTTAATGAAGAAACAGTGGATTTAAACTATACCTTGGAACAAAAGGACTTAACAGATATATACAGAATACTTCATCCAACAACTGTAGAGTACACATTCTATTCAACAGCCCGTGGAGCTTTCTCCAAGATAGACCATATGATAGGCCATAAAATGAGCCTCAACAAATTTATGAAAATTGAAATTATATCAAGTACTCTCTCAGACCACAATGGAATGAAACTGGAAATCAACTCCACAAGGAATCCTCAAAACCATTCAAATACATGAAAATTAAATAATCTGCTCTTGAATGAGCATTGGGTCAAAAACAAAATCAAGACGGAAGTTAAAAAATTGTTTGAACTAAATGACAATAATGACACAACCTATCAAAATCTCTGGGATACAGCAAAGGTGGTGCTAAGAGGAAATTTCATTGCCCTAAATGCCTACATCAAAAAGTCTGAAAGAACACAAACAGGACAATCTAAGGTCACACCTCAAGGAACTATAGAAACAACACAAACCAAACCCAAACTCAGCAGAAAGGGAGTAACCAAGATCACAGCAGAACTAAATGAAATTGAAACAAACAAACAAAAAGTACAAAAGATAAATGAAACAAAAAAGCTGGTTTTTTGAAAAGATAAATAAGATTGATACACCATTAGCAAGATTAACCAAGAAAAGTAGAGAGAAAATCCAAATAACCTCATTGAGAAATGAAAAAGGAGGTATTACAACTGACACCACTGAAATATGAAATATCAGTCAAGGCTACTATGAATACCTTTACACACTTAAACTGGAAAAGCTAGATGAGATGGATAAATTCCTGGGAAAATACAACCCTCCTAGTTTAAATCAGGAAGAATTAGATACCCTGAACAGACTAAACACAGCAGCAAGATTGAAATGGTAATTAAAAAATTACCAACAAAAAAAAGTCCAGGACCAGATGGATCCACAGCAGAATTCTAGGAGACATTCAAAGAAGAATTGGAACCACTCCTTTTGACACTATTTCACAATATAGATAAAGAAGGAACCCTCCCTAATTCATCCTATGAAGTCAGTATCACCCTAGTACCAAAACCAGGAAAGGACACAACCAAAAAAGAAAACTACAGAGTGATATCCCTGATGAACATAGATGCTAAAATCCTTAAAATGCTAGCTAACTGAATCCAAAAACATATCAAAAAATAATCCATCACAATCAAGTGGGTTTCATACCAGGGATGCATGGATAGTTTAACATACACAAGTCAATAAATATGATTCACCACATAAACAGAACTAAAAACAAAATCACATGATCATTTCAATAGATACAGAAAAAGCATTTGACAAAATCTAGCATCCATTGATGATCAAAACCCTCAGCAAAATTGGCATACAAGGGACATAGCTTAATGTAGTAAAAGCCATCTATGACAAACCCACAGCCAACATACTACTGAATGGGGAAAAGCTGAAAGCATTCCCTCTGAGAACTAGAAGATGATAAGGATGCCCGCTGTCACCACTCCTCTTCAACACTGTACTGGAAATCTTAGCCAGAGCAATCCTACAAGAGAAAGAGATAAAGGGCATCCAAATCAGTAAAGAGGAAGTCAAATTGTCCCTGTTTAGTGACAATATGATTGTTTATCTTGAAAACCAGAAGGACTACACCAGAAAGCAACTAGTACTGATAAAAGAATTCAGCAAAGTCTCTGGATACAAGATTAATGTTCACAAATCAGTAGCTCTTCTATACACCAACAGTGACCAAGTGGAGAATCAAATCAAGAACTCAATCCCTTTTACAATAGCTGCAAAAAAAAAAAAAAAGAAAAAAATACTTAGGAATATACCTAACAAAAGAGTCAAAAGACCTCTATAAGGATAACTATAAAACATTGCTAAAAGGAATCATAGATGACACAAACTAATGGAAACACATCCCATGCTCATGGATGGGTAGAATCAATGTTGTGAAAATGACCATACTACCAAAAGCAATCTACAAATTCAATGCAATCCCCATCAAACCACCATCATTCTTCACAAAGTTATAAAAATCAATTCTAAAATTTGTATGGAACCAAAAAAGAGCCCACAGAGCCAAAGCAAGACTAAGCAAAAAGAACAAATCTGGAAGCATAACACTATCTGATTTCAAACTATACTATAAGGCCATAGTCACCAAAACAGCTTGGTACTGGTATAAAGATAGGCACATAGACCAATAGAACAGAATAGAGAACCCAGAAATAAGCCCAAGTATTTACAGTCAACTGTTCTACCTTTTTAACAAATGGTGCTGGGATAATTGGCTAGCCACATGTAGGAGAATGAAACTGGATGCCCATCTCTCACTTTACACAAAAATCAACTCAAGATAGATTAAGGACTTAAACCTAAGACCTGAAACTATAAAAATTCTAGAAGATAACATTGTGAAAACCCTTCTAGACATTGGCTTAGGCAAGGATTTCATGATCAAACCCCAAAAGCAATTGCAATAAAAACAAAGATAAATAGCTGAGACCTAATTAAACTAAAGAGGTTTTGCATGACAAAAGGAATGGTCAGCAGAGAAAACAGACAACTCAAAGAGTGGGAGAAAATCTTCACAATCTATACATCTGACAAAGGACTAATATCCAGAATCTACAATGAACTCAAATCAATAAGAAAAAAAAAAATCAAAAAGTGGACTAAGAACATGAACAGACAATTCTCAAAAGAAGATATACAAATGGCCAACAAACATATGAAAAATGCTCAACATCATTAATAATCAGGGAAATGCAAATCAAAACCACAGTGCAATGCCACCTTACTACTGCAAGAATGGCCATAATAAAAAAAATAAAAAACAGTGGCGTGGACGTGGTGATCAGGGAACACTTCTACACTACTGGTGGGAATGTAAACTAGTACAGATGCTATGGAAAACAGTGTGGAGATTCCTTAAAGAACTAAAAGTAGAACTACCATTTGATCCAGCAATCCCCTACTGGGTATCCACCCAGAGGAAAAGAAGCCATTATTCTAAAAGGATACTTGCACATGCATGTTTGTAGCAGCACAATTCACAATTGCAAAATTGTGGAACCAACTCAAATGCCCATCAATCTACGAGTGGATAAAGAAACTCTGGTACATATATATGATGGAATACTACTCTGCCATAAAAAGGAATAAATTAACAGCATTTTCAATGACCTGGATGAGATTAGAGACTATTTTTCTAAGTGAAGTAACTCAGGAATGGAAAACCAAATGTCGTATGTTCTCTCTGATATGTGGGAGCTAAGCTATGAAGACACAAATGCATAAGAATGATACAATGGACTTTGAATAGGGGGTCAAGGGATAAAAGACAAATATGGTGCAGTGTATACTGTTCAGGTGATGGGTGCACCAGGTTCTCACAAATCTCCACTAAAGAACTTACTCATGTAATCAAATACCACCTGTACCTCCAATAACTTATGGAAAAATAAAATTTAAAAATTATTAAAATATTGTAGTGATTACTCTTGAGGTTATGTGACACAATTTTACCTACTTAAAGTCCACCTTCAAATATTACTACATGGCTTCACATGCAATGCCAGTATCCTATAACAGGATGTTTATTACCAATTTCTAGTACTTATCCATTGTTTTATAATTACAACATTGTTCTTAGTGCTTAACATAAAATATAAAATAAGTCAATTATGATTAATAAAAATAAGGTATTTTATCTTCATTTATTCATTCTCTGCCATCTTTTCTTTCATTAGGTAGATCCAGGTTTTGATCTATAAAATTCTTCCTCTGAACAAATTACTCCAACATTTCTTTCAAAGATCTGTTGGCAATGATTTTCCTTGCTTTTTTTTTTTTTTTAAATATCAGAGAATGTCTGATATGGTTTGACTGTGTCCCCACCCAAATCTCATCTTGAATTGTAGCTCCCATAATCCCCAAATGTCATGGAAAGGGAATGGTGGGAGGTAATTGAATCATGACTGTATTTTTTCCTCATGCTGTTCTTTTGATAGTGAATAAGTCTCATTAGATCTGATGGTTTTATAAAGGGCAGTTCCCCTGCACACGCTGTCTTGCCTGCACCATGTAAGATGTGCCTTTCCTCCTCCTTTGCCTTTCACCATGATTGTGAGGCATCCCCAGACATGTGGAACTGTGAGTCCATTAAACTTCTTTCTCTTTATAAATTACCCAGTCTCAGGGATTTCTTCATAGCAGTATGAAAATGGGCAAATACAGTAAATTGGTATCAGGAGTGGGCCACTGCTATTAAAATATGTGAAAATGTGGAAGCAACTTTAGAATTGGGTAACAGGCAGAGATTGGAACAGTTTAGAGGGCTCAGAAGATACTAGGAAAATGTGGGAAAGTTTGAAACTTCCTAGAGACTTGGAGGGCTCAGAAGACAGGAAGATGTGGGAAAGTTTGCAACTTCTTAGAGACTTGTTGAATGGCTTTCACCAAAATGCTGATAGTGATATGGACAATAAAGTCCAGGCTGAGGTGGTCTCAGATGGAGATGAGGAACTTTTTGGGAACTGGAGTAAAGGTCATTCTTTTTATGCAAAGAGACTGGCGGCATTTTGCCTCTGCTTTAGAAATGTGTGGAACTTTGAACTTGAGAAAGATAATTTAGGGTATCTGCTGGAAGAAATTTCAAAATGGCAAAGTTTTCAAAAGGAGGCAGAGCATAAAAGTTTGAAAAATTTGCAACCTGACTTGTGGAATAAAAGAAAAACCCATTTTCTGGGGAGAAATTCAAGCCTGCTGCAGAAATTTGCATAAGTAATGAGGAGCGAAATGCTAATCATCACCACAATAGGGAAAATGTCGGAGTCCTTCATGGCAGCCACTTCTATCACAGGCCTAGGAGGGAAAAATGATTTGTGAGCCAGGCCCATGGCCCCCTGATGTGTGCAGCCTAGGGACTTGGTGCCCTGCATCCCAGCCACTCCAGCCATGGCTGAAAGGGGCCAAGGTATATCGCTGGCTGTAGCTTCTGAGGGGTCAAGCCTGGATCATTGGCACTATCCACATGGTATAGAGCCTGCAGGGGAACAGAAGTCAAGAGTTGAGGTTAGGGCACCTCTGCAGAGATTTCAGAGAATGTATGGAAACTCCTGGATATCCAGGCAGACATTTGCTGCAGGGTCAGAGCCCTGATGGAGAACCTCTGCTAACGCAGTACAGAGGGGAAATATCAGGTGAGAGCCCCCACAGGGAGTCCCCACTGGGGCACTGTCTAGTGGAACTGTGAGAAGAGGGCCACCATCCTCCAGACCCTGGAATGGTAGATCCTCCAACAGCTTGCATAGCTTGCACTTGTGCACCTGGAAAAGCCACACTCAACACCAACCTGGGAAAGCAGCCAGGAAGGGGGTTGTACCCAGCAAAGCCACAGGGGCAGAGCTGCTCAAGACCATGGGAACCCACCTCTTGCCATCAGTGTGACCTGGATGTGTGACATGAAGTCAAAGGAGCTCATTTTGGAACTATAATGACTGCCTTATAGGATTTTGGACTTGCATAGGGTCTGTAGCCCCTTTGTTTTGGTCAGTTTCTCCCATTTGGAACAGGTGTAATCACCCAATGCCTGTACTCTTATTGTATCTAGGGAAGTAACTAACTTGCTTTTGATTTTACAGGCTCATAGGAGGAAGGAACTTGCCTTGTCTCAGATGAAACTTTGGTCTGTGGACTTTTGAGTTAATGCTGAAATGAATTAAGACTTTGGGGAACTGTTGGGTAGGCATGATTTGTTTTGAAATGTGAGGACATAAGATTTGGGAGTGGCCAGAGGTGGCATGATATGGTTTGGCTCTGTGTCCTCACCCAAATCTCATCTTGAATTCTACCTCCCATAATCCCCATGTGTCATGGAAAGGATGTGGTGGGAGGTAATTAAATCAAGAGAGCAGGTTTTTCTTGTGCTGTTCTCATGATAGTAAGTAAGTCTCATGAGATCTGATGGTTGTTTAAAGGGCAGTTTCCCTGTACACACTCTCTTGCCTACTGCCATGTAAGATGTGCCTTTGCTCCTTCTTTGCCTTCTGCTGTGATTGTGAGGCCTCCCTAGACATGTGGAACTGTGAGTCCATTAAACCTCTTTTTCTTTGTAAATTACCCAGTCTCCGGTATTTTTTCATAGCAGTATGAAAACTGAATAATACAATGTCTTTATTTCTCCTTCACTTTTGAAGGATACCTTTTCTGGCTATGCAATTGTCATTTGGTGTTTGCTTTTTTTATTGTTTTTCTTTTTACACTTCAAATATTTCACTCCTCTCTTTTCTGGCATGCATGGTTTTGAATAAGAAGTGCACTGCAATTTTTATCCTTGCTCCCACCTCACCCAACATGGATTTTTTGCAAAATTGCTTTTTTGCTTTTAGTTTTCTACAGTTTGAATATATGCCTAAGGTATAAAGATTTTAATATTTATAGTGCTTGGTGTTTTCTGAGCATCCTAGTTCTTTGGTTTTGTATCTGTCATTAATTATGAAACATTCTTGACCATACTGCTTCAAATATTTCTCCTGGTCTGTATTCTTTTTCTGGTCTTCCACCTGTGTGTATGTTACACATTTTGAAACTGTCCCACAGTTCTTGTTGGTTCTCTTTTTTTTTTTTAATTTTGAATTCTTTTTTCTCTTTGTATTTTAGTTTGTAAAGCTTCTATTTACTTATCTTCGAAGTTTTCAAGTTCACTGATTCTTTCTTCAGCCAAGCCTAGTCGATTATTGAGCCCATCCATCAGAAATATTCTTCATTTCTGCTAAAGTGTGTTTGTTTTCTAATACAGTAAGCCCTGCTTATCCTCAGTTTCACTCGCTATGGTTTCATTACCCTTGGTCAACTGCAGTCTGAAAAATCTCCATGGCTCATCACGATGCATAGGTCTAGGGTCACCCAAAGCAGATGATCCTCCTTCTGATGTATCCTCAGAAGGTCAATAGCAGCCTAATACCATGCCACAGTGCCTACAACATTCACCTCACTTTATTCCATTACACAGGAATTTTACCATCTCACATCATCATCATAGGAAGTGTGAGTAGGGTACAATATGCTGAGAGAGAGAGGATGCATGTGTGTGTAATGTAGAGACCAAATTCACATAATTTTTATTAGGGTATATTATTGTAATTGTTCTGTTTTATGATTAATTATCATTGTTAATCTATTACTGTGCCTAATTTATAAGTTAAACTTTATTATAGGTATGTATGTGTATGAAAAAACATAGTATATATAGGGTTCGATGCTATCTGCAGTTTCAGGCATCCACTGGGAGTATTAAGAACATAACTCCAGGTAATAAGGGTATTAAATACAATTTATAGGCCATTGATTTGAACTAAGCTTCTGCACTAGGCCCAACTGACCAAAACAAAATGGAGTTATTCACACTAAAGTTCCATGTCATCAAGCAGAAGCTATGTTGTTTTTGTGACCTTCCCAGAAATCCTTAGACTGAGAGATAGCAGCCAAATTCCCAAACAAGCTGTTTTAGCTGCTTCAATAAGGGAATTCCCTGTGTTATTACCTTTATAAATAATGTAACTTTGAAATGACCAATTTGCTTTTCATTCTTTTTTTCTGCTTACTTCAGCAATTCTCTGTCTATAAAACCAAACTCCCCTGCCCAGCTCATTGGAATACTCATTGCATTTTTAGAATGAGATGTCTGATTCTAGAACTGCAAATGAAAGCCAACTAAAATCTTTAACTACATTTGTTATAATTTTGTCTTCTCACACAGGGGGAATACTATATTTCTTTTGCATTCTTTCCTGTAGTTCCTATCTACTTACATTACCCATTTGTTCTTGCATGGGGTCTACATTTTCAATTAGAATCCTTAACACAGTAATCAGAATTTTAAATTTCCTACCTGATAATTCCAATATCTGTGCCATGTATGACTCTGGTTCTGATGATTGTTCAGACTTTGTTTTCTCTTGGTTTTTGTCATGTCTTGTAACTTGTTTTTGTTGGCAATAATGCTCAAAATCCTAAGGAAATTGAATACTCAAACAAAGGATTCTTAGCAAAACAATTTTACTTCTGCACAGAGGGGTGCCTGAACAAAGAGGCATGAGAGCTTTTACTCCTGACACAAGTCCTGCCCCTGTACCCTTACTCCATTGGCCGAGGTCAGGCCGTACAATCTAAACTAATCCTGATTGGCTAAACTTTTGAACTTTATTTTTTAGATCAGGTGAGCACATAAGAGAGAGAGGGGAAAAGGGAAGGGGTGTCTGCAATGAGCTAGAAAGCTAGTCTTCTTTCCAAATAAGGAAAGGAATGCGAGCTGGTACTGATAACGCCTGGTACTGTGGTGTGTCTGGGCATGTAACAAAGGCAGAAAGGAAGAAAAAAGAGAAAAAAGAAAAAGGGGGAGGGTACTATGAATTAAATAATAGAGGATTGATCAGGTTATTTGAAGAGAAACCTCATCATATCGCACAGCTTGAAGACTGAACGTATTGTATAACTTCACACGACCTGAAGTAAATAGGCCTAGTGTGGGCATTTTTGTTATTTGGCTAGGAGTTATATTGCGTTTAATTTTCTGTAGCTGTTGGTACAAGTGGGTTCAAATTTCTCTGGAGACATTGTTTTCCGTCTTTTCTCTATGGATTGGGGGCTTCCCTAAAAACTCCTTTTTAGACAGCGTATGTGTCTTGAAGCTTTTTCTGTTGTCATCTACTTTTATTGTACTGGTACCCTATCGGTATGGTAATGAGTGGTGGAATTGGTGGGACTTCCTGGGCCGGTTCGGGGTCTTTTGCAAAAGACCTCTGTGACCCAGGGTTTTGAGTTCTTATCCAATCGAGTGAAGGATTCAAAATTAACCACTCCAAGGGAGGATTGAAAAAAGAACCACGCTCAGTGGGCAAAAAGAAAGAAAGGGGAGGAAGTAACACAGGGATATAAGCCCTAGCCACCCGACCCAGCAAGAGCAACACATATGGGTCCCCTTCCACCACGTAGACGCTTTCCTTTTGCTTTGTTCTATAAACGTGCTGCTGCTCGCTCTCCTGGTCTGGGGACTTTTTTCAGCTGTAACGCTCACCATGAAGGTCCGCAGCTTCATTCTTTGAAGTTATCGAGACCACGAACCCATCGAGACCACGAACCCATCGGCAGGAAATACTCCTGACTCAGTAATAAACTGTGTGAGACACAAATTCTTTCATCTTCTGAATATATCTCAGTCTTTTAGTCTATGTCCTTGGGCTGTGACCTTCATAACTGTTTCTGCAACCTGCCTCCCTCGTTAGGTGAGACACGGGGAGGAAAGGAGACTGGAGTCGGGGAAATGCCCTGCCCTCTGCTGGGATAAGACTCTGGCAAAATCTTTTCCCTGGACCATAGGTTTTTGTTATAAAAAAGTCTTTTGTAATGATTACCCTTTCAGTCTCCATGCCCAAGAAAGAGGGGTGCTGTCTTGGGTCTTTACCATGAGAACCAGGTCATATTCCTGGAGTTAAAGAACACAAGAATGTTGGAGTGGAGGAGTCCTAAGATTTCAGCCTCTAAGAAACACATTCATGTTAGTCGACATTTAGCCTCCAGCAATTTGTCAAAATTACCATTTAAGTGTTCCTACTAGTTTATGGCTCCAGTGAATCCTGTTCAGGTAAGCATATCTCGGTTCCTGCATCCTTTGGATGCATCTGGCTTTCTGGATTCAGGGTGGTAGTTTGCCATGAAGCCTAAGTAAGTTCTCTAATGGGTCCAAGCAAGGTCATTGACTTTTAGTTTGTCCAGGTTTTTCTTGCTGTGTGAAAGACAGTCATGTTTTCTAAACTCTGTACATTTCAAGTTTAAATCAGAAATCTTTTTTCTTTTAACCTGCCTGGTTACTTTTGATATCTTCTTTACCTCAACTATGTATTCAGCCAATTTTTAATTTATTTAAACATTTTATACACAGTTATTTTATATTTTATAACGGAAAATTTTGATAATTTGGTGTCTACGTACATTGCCATTTTTAATGTCAGTACTGATGTTAAAGTTGCTTCTTTCTGGAGGCAATCTGAGTTTTTATTCTCCTGGGTTTCATTAGGCATTAACAATCTGCAGCCACTTCCAGTTAATAATCTTGACTTGAGGTTTTCCTGGCCTCAAGGGAACTAAATATTCTATCCCCTGAACCACGTGAAAGCAGGCTATCATTGCTTGTTCTTGGAAAAGACTTATATTTTTATTTTCTATTTAGCACAAAATCACACATTTTCTTTATGATTTTATTTTATTTTAGGCTCCATTTACACTGAGGTTATAGCCACTGCCAGGAGCCTCTTTCAGGTTCAGCTATTGACTTAGGCTGTATGTCTCTATAGCTCTACATCCCCAGGACTTCTTTTTTTCCCCGTGTAACTTTGGTGTTTGAGTTTGCTTTATTTTCTTGTTTTTGATCTTAGTTTATCTTGATGAATCCTTTAGTGATTTCTCTCAGTTTTCTGTTAGTTCAACAGTACATTTTAAATGTTTAATTTGTTTTGGTAAAAATCTTTATATTTTGCAGCATATTTTCTTAGTGTTTAGTCTATGACCCTGTGGAAGCTGAGTTCCTCATTCATTCTTCAGCTCTCTCTAATTGTCCTCTCTCTTCAGAATTATAATAAAAATGTCTTCCCAAGGCCACCAGTGAGAAGATGACAATTCCTTTGGCTACCTGAGACTGTTATTGTTTTTCTTTTTAAAATCATCTTCTCATTTGCAATCTGCAGAGTTGACCTTGCTCCTATTTTTGAAATATTTTTATTTGGCTGCCTGGCAAATAACTTACTTTTTCATTTATTCTAGGCAAACATCCTGATTGTCAGTATACTTCTTACTCAAAAGAAAAAAAAAATGAAAAAAAAGAAGGAAGGAAATAAAGGAGAAAGAGAAAGAGAGAAAAAAATAAAGAAGGGAAGGAAGGAAGGCAGGAAGGAAGGCAGGCAGGCAGGAAGCAAGGAGGGAAAGAAAGAAGGAAAAATAGAAACTACTGTAAAACTAGAAATTCTTATCTAATTTTTATCCATTATCTAAAGCCATTATCATTGACTCCTTCTTTATAAAATACTATATGTCTTCTATATTCTATACTATTTCATTTCTTCCAACTTGCATTGCATATTTTGACAGTATGATGTAGTTTCAAAATCAATTTTTGTTCAATTTTGCATATGTGTTATTCTTGAAACAGACATATTTTAAAGCCTGAAAGCAGGGTATATTAGTCTGTTCTCATGCTGCTAATAAAGACATAAACGAGACTGGGTAATTTATAAAGAAGAGAGGTTTAATTTACTCACACTTCAGCATGGCTCGGGAGGCCTCAGGAAACTTACAATCACGGCTGAAAGGGAAGCAAACATGTCCTTTATATGGTGGCAGGAAGGAGAAGAGCCAAACAAAGGGGGAGGCCCCTTATAAAATCATCAGATCTGGTGAAAACTTACCATCATGAGAATAGCATGGGGGAAACCCACCCATGATTCAATTACCTCCCACTGGGTTCCTCCCACCACATGTGGGGATTATGGGAACTACAATTCAAGGAGAGATTTGGGTGGGGACACAGCCCACCATATCACAAAGATTATTGTGTTCATAAATAATGTGTCTCTCACCCACAAATCTTAGGATAGTGTACACTCATGAAACCATCATATTTTTATTCTAAGTTAACTATTCCTAGCACATAGTTCATACTCAAAAGTTTGTTAGACTTGACAATGCCTTGCTATTCTGTTCAGATAATCCTTAAAGATGACACACATTCCCACCGCCAGCCCGCTAGTTTCTCCAACACCATCTATTGCTTTTGTCCATACTCCACACCACCCACCTTAATCCACTTGCTGTTCCTTGAACACACTGGGTATACTTGCATCTCAAAGATTTTGGCAGTTGCTGATTTCTTTACCTTGTATTTTCCTTTGTACCAAAATGGCTCTCTTTCCTATCATTTTCTGGTGGGGACCTCTTACACGGTCTTACTGATATCCTCTACTTTTACAACCATCCTCTGATTTCTTCCTCACTCAATTCTCAAACCTGCTATATTTTGAAATAAACGAAATATTATCATTTTACTCCCTTACTGTTTTTTGAGTATTTTAGTTTATAGCCTTTCCTATTTTGAGGTCTCAGTCTTCTTCAAGAAGCTGATAAAAATTTGAACTTTCTCCCCCCAAAATGCACATAAATCACTACCCAGAAAATTTTAAATGTAACACATTGAATATCATTTCATTTATATACATTTTCTAATTTACAATTAACTTTTAATTAAAAATTAATAGCCATTTCATTTAAAAAGTAGTAATACGTCCAAATTGTGACAATTAAGAAATTAAATGTTATTTTAACTCAGAAGTCAACTTCACTAAGAAATTCATTGTTTGGCTTGAGTAGGTAGTTTGAATTATGGAGCCATGTTTGATATTGCAGTGCAAATGTTTTCTCCACATTCATTACAATAAAAAAAGACTATATTTAGAGAAATTATAGGCTCACAGCAAAATTGAGCAGAAAGAACAGAGTTCTTCTGTACCCCCTGCCCCTACACAAGAATGGCCTCCCCCACTATCAATATCCCATACCAGAATGGCAAAATTTTTACAAGTGATGAACCTACACTGCCATTATCACTGGAAGTCCATAGTTTATATTAGGGTTCACTCTTGGTGTTGTACATTCTACAGATTTTGACAAATGTACACTGACATGTTTCCATCATTATAGTGTCATATAAAATAGTTTTGCTGACTTAAAAATTCTCTTTACTTTGCCTATTCATCTCTTTCATTACATTTTGCCTTTTAATTTGACATTTTTTTCCTGAGTCACAATGTGATAACTATTTTGTAGTACTGAGCTGAAGGGGTGAATGGAGGCTCAAATCCAGCCTGTGCTCTGCTCCCTTAATTGAGCACCCTGGAACCAGATTATATCTATGAAAAGAAGATTTTTTCTTCATTGACATGTATATTTTCCTGCCAAGCTTGATTGCTCAGAACTGTGTAATTAAAAACAAACAAACAAACAAACAACATAACTCTTACAATGTACTTTACCATAAAAGATAGACCTATGTCACAGTACACCAGAATTACCTAGAGTGTCATATTGTTGAATTTAGGTTGCACATGTTCCTTTGTCCTCAAATAATTGCAGCCATATTTGAAAAGCCAACATTTCATTCTGCGTGTATTGACAAAGAATTATAAAAACTGTATTGGTTACTCATTGATAGGCATACGATTAGTGTTACTCAGGTACCTGAAAATCTAGACTAGGCTCTGTTGATGAAATGTTGTGCTATATAACATTATATATCATCTCCTTCTAAGGCTAGTGACCAGCCTGAGTGTTTTCTCACCAAAGAAATTACAAATATACAAGAAGGCAAGTAGAAGCTGGCTGGTAATCTTCAAACTTATCTTGTAGCATATCTGCCAATATCCCACTGGCCAAAGCAAGACTTGGAGAGGCACAGTGAGATGCACTGAAAAGTTATATGATAAACTGTATGTATGCAAGTAGAGGTAAGAGATTGAAGACACTAATGTATTCTTAATAGCATGTATCTAATGTACTAGATTACTAGCATCTGGCATAAATGCATATTTAAATATTTACATTATAAGCAAATGTTGGAAGATTTAGCTAGTGTGTCCAATTATTTGCAGACTTCAGTTTACGCATTTAAAAGGCTTTGCCAGTCAACTGTAGCCAGTGAAAATGCTTTGTCCAGCACAATTAGGATGTTTGCCTAATTGTCCACCTTCATTTCCTTCTTGTTGAGTGACAACTTGATAAAAAAAAAAAGTAAGAAAGAAAGAAATTGATTTCAACAATACCCATAATGTCAACAAAAGACTAAAAAGGCATAATTTTTTTCCTTTGAGTAAAGTATGACAAGCCATGCAAAAACTCGTCTTTTTCATAAAGTTGGTTCTTATTTTCTTTCAAGTGCAATAAAACAACACGCCAACTCTAAATCTAATGAAGTATTTAAAGATGTAGTTTGTGAAAGGAAAGAAAATATTTGTTTAGTAGAGAAGATCTGAATATTCTCTTTTCATTTCTTTTTTTTTTTTTTTTTTCTTTTTGAGACGGAGTTGCCCAGGCTGGAGTGCAGTGGCGTGATCTCGGCACGCTGCAAGCTCCGACTCCCGGGTTCACGCCATTATCCTGCCTCAGCCTCCCGAGTAGCTGGGACTACAGGCACCTGCCACCACGCTCGGCTAATTTTTTTGTATTTTTAGTAAAGACGGGGTTTCACTGTGTTAGCCAGGATGGTCTTGATCTCCTGACCTTGTGATCTGCCCGCCTCGGCCTCCCAAAGTGCTGGGATTACAGGCGTGAGCCACCGCTCCTGGCCCCTTTTCATTTCTTGATGACATCTTGAAAATGCCCAGGCTTTATATGATGACAATCTTTATTTCAATAAATAAGTTGGTTTTAGGAATTCTGAATCCAATGCTTGCCAATAGCAAAGGCTAAAACTTACAGAGACATCTGGGCTTATTTATGCATAAAAGCAGCAAAATCACACTTTAAAAAGCATCTCTGGGGCTCTATCTGTGGTCAGAGAACCAAGATTTTCATGCCAAGTAGTTTTTCTCAGAAATAATATGAAAAAATACGTATTTACCTCTTTAAAGATACAGTGAGTTTTGTCATTTCTTAAAGTGGATCAATTAGGAATTGTGTTTTGCTGGCATGAGTAAGAATACAAAGCAGCTGAAAATAAGTTTTTGGCTGAATGAAGAACTGTCAATACAATTACACAATCAAATGGTGAGAGTAGAGGTCAGGGTTGAACTTTTCTTTTTCGTTTCTATGAAATAATTCCAAGTATTAGAATATAGGGCAGATATTTAAAGGTTAACAGACACCATTCTTTCTTACATAGTCACTCAATTTGTTCAATGACTTTAGTAAAGATTTATTCTAAGTGCTTCTCAGAAGTCAGCCATTCAAGTGTGCTGCGTTTACTGATATCTTTTTTTTTATTTTTTTATTTATTTTTATTTTCTTATTATTATACTTTAGGTTTTAGGGTACATGGAAGGTTTGTTACATATGTATCCATGTGCCATGTTGTTTTGCTGCACCCATTAACTCATCATTTAGCATTAGGTATATCTCCTAATGCTGTCCCTCCCCTCTCCCCGCAACCCACAACAGTCCCTGGAGTGTGATGTTCCCCTTCCTGTGTCCATGAGTTCTCATTGTTCAATTCCCACCTATGAGTGAGAACATGAGGTGTTTGGTTTTTTGTCCTTGCGATAGTTTACTGAGAATGATGTTTTCCAGTTTCATCCATGTCCCTACAAAAGACGTGAACTCATCATTTTTATGGCTGCATAGTATTCCATGGTGTATATGTGCCACATTTTCTTAATCCAGTCTATCATTGTTGGACATTTGGGTTGGTTCCAACTCTTTGCTATTGTGAATAGTGCCACAATAAACATACGTGTGCATGTGTCTTTATAGCATCATGATTTATAGTCCTTTGGGTATATACCCAGTAATGGGATGGCTGGGTCAAATGGTATTTCTAGTTCTAGATCCCTGAGGAATCACCACATTGACTTCCACAATGGTTGAACTAGTTGACAGTCCCACCAACAGTGTAGAAGTGTTCCTATTTCTCCACATCCTCTCCAGCACCTGTT